>NW_026867526.1:474415-792770 GCF_020745735.1 Hemiscyllium ocellatum
GGGTGGGGAGTAAATAGGTCAAATAAAGACTTGTCTGCACTGGGACAGAGGGGAAATATCCCAAATGCAAGGATTCAAGTTTAACTTCCTTATCTCGGAACAAGAAACTCAAGGTCTTTATACACGATTGCTAATTTAACCCTTACAAGCACAATTTGTAACTCAATGTTTGATTCAGAATCCGAACATAGTAATTTCTCATTATTCAAATTTACTGAAGGTTCATGTCATATTAGTCAGTATTGGCTGTTTTGTTGAAAAGAGAATTTTATTCCTTTTCCTTTCCTGCTCCTTCATCCATTCGCAGTTTACTGAAAGATCTGACCATAATAAACCCAGGAATAATTACAGGTCTCTGACCCAGAGCAGTGTAATCACCTCAGTATTTAGACTTCTGTTAATTGATGACATCAGTGAAATGGTGTGGATGTGATGCTGCCTGTATTGAATTTGCCATGAAAACACTTTATAAGCTTGATTCAAACAAATACCTATTACTAGGGAATGTGCCTGACTCCGTGGATACACATGACCTCTGGCCAACTTAAATTATAAAAAGTGCAAAGCATTCAATAGCGACATTGTATGGGAGATAGACCAAGGCAAGGAGACCAGGAGCCGATCCTAATCCATAGCCATATTTCTTCAAATATGTAGGCATATTTCATCAAATGTCACCAGACTCTGGAGACCCATGGCAATGATTTTGGAGGGAGTGAAGAATGGGGGGTGGGCAGGAAGAGGCTTGAATGTTCCCAACCCTTGTGCTTGAGCTTGTGATAAGAATAAGCAAAAAATAGTATAAAGAGAATATGTGAAACTTGTTCAGGGCCCTTATATAAGACATTTTTGCCAAATCTATTAGCCCCCTGTAGAGGTTACAATAAAGCTTTGTCTATGCTCTTGCTAGCATTTGAGTCGAGTCAATTTAACTTCCATGACACCAGCTACTTGACCCCTGCTGAGATATAACATAGGCCAGTGTCCAATAGGAATAATCTACTTCCAATAGGTTCCTAATGCCAGGCACGGACTTCTGTAGATGTTCTACTTGCATCCACTTTCGACTAATGTGCCTGAGGTCACAGCAATGGAAAATGTGAGTGATGTTGTGGGAAAGGAGAACGTGATATAGGTTAATTATAGCTCAAGGTCCTAAACCATAAGAAATAGGAATAGGAACAGACCATTTGGCTCATTAAGCCTGCTCCATCGTTCGTTAGGATCATTGCTGATACGACATTCCACACTATTTACTTTTCTGTATTTTCCTATTACCTCAATTCTCCTACTGCTCAAGAATTTATCTCAGCCTTAAATATAGACAGGGATGTTACTCCCACAGCTCTATGTAATGAGGAGTTCCAAAGACTCTCAAACCTAGGAACAAATTCCTCTGCATCTCAGTCTTAAATTGTCAACCCTTCATTATGAGACCATCCCCTCTGGTCCTCGACTCTCCCGTGAGGGATAATATCCTCTCAGCATTTACCCTGTCAAGTCCCTTAAGAACCCTATATGTTGCAATGAGATCATATCGCATTCTTCTAAATTCTCAGCCTGTTTAGCCTTTTCCTCTTGATCAGGGATCACCCACATCAATGTTCTGGAACTGCCTCCAATGAAATAATAGCTTTCCTTAAATATTGGGTCCAAAACTACTCACATGCAACTGTGAAGATGCTAAAAGAGGGAGAGATATGCACTTAGTCAAGGATAGTGGCAGAAAGGACATTTGAGGACTCAACTACTGAGGGAGCACGAGCTGAGGTAAGCAACAGTAAAGGAGAAAGCACTCTGTTGGGAGTTTTCTCTCGGCCTCCGAATAGTTCCAGTGATGTAGAGGAAAGGATACCAACGATAATTCTGGATAGCAGCAAGAGTAACAAGATTATTGTTACGGGGGATTTTAACTTTAAAAATATTGACTGGAAATACAATAGCTCGAGTACTTTAGATGGGTCAGTTTTTGTCCAATGTATACAGGATGGTTTCCTGACACAGTATGTAGACAAGCCAACAAGGGGCGAGACCACATTGGATTTGGTACTGGGTAAGGAACCCAGCCAGGTATTAGATTTGGAGGTAGGTGAGCACTTTGGTGACAGTGACCACAATTCGAGTTATGTTTACTTTAGTGATGGAAAGGGATAGGTATATGCGGCACTGTAAGAGTTATTGCTGGAGGACAGGCAATTATGATGCGACTAGGCAAGATTTAGGATGCATAGGATAGGGAAGGAAACTGCAGGGGTTGGGCACAGTTGAAATGTGAAGCTTTTTCAAGGAACAGCTACTGCGTGTCCTTGATAAGCATGTGCCTGTCAGGCAGGGAGGAAATTGTCGAGCGATAGAGCTATAGTTTTCTAAAAAGTTTGAATCTCGTGTCAAGAAGAAGAAAAAGGCTTCTATTAGGATGAGACACTTTAGGGCACTTTAGATTTACAAGTCAGCCAGAAAAGACCTAAAGAGAAGGCTAAGAACCACCAGTGTCCTCTAAAGCGTTCTCTGGGTATATCAGGAATAAAAGAATGACTGGAGAAAGATTAAGGCCAATCAAGAACCGGAGTTGGAAGTTGTGGGTGGAGTTTGAAGAGGTAGGGGAATTGCTAAATGAATATCTTTCATCAGTATTCACACTGGAAAAAGACAATATTGTCAAGGAGAATACTGAGAAACAGGCTACTAGATGGAATTCAGTTCACAAAGAGGAGGTGTGAGCAATTTTGGAAAGTGTGAAAATAGATGAGTCACCTCGGTCGGATGGGATTTATTCCAGGATTCTCTGGGAAGGCAGAGAGGAGATTGCAGAGCCTTTGGCTTTGATCTTTGTGTTGTCATTGTCTACAGGAATAGTGCCAGAAGACTGGAGGACAACTCCCTCTTGTTCAAGAAGGGGAATAGAGTCAACCCCGGTAATTATAGATCAGTGAGCCTTACTTCAGTTGTGGGTAAAGTGTCCGAAAAAGTCATAAGAGAAAGGATTTATAATTACCTAGAGAGGAATAAGTTGATTAGGGGTAGACAACACGGTTTTGTGAAGGGGAGATTGTGCCTCACAAATCTTCTTGAGTGCTTTAAGATGGTGACCAAACAGGTGGATCAGGGTAAGGTGGTTGATGTGGTTTTCAGTAAGGCGTTTGATACAGATCCTCATGGTATGCTATTGCAGAAAATAGCGAGGCACGGAATCGAGGGAAATTTAATGGTTTGTATCAGAAATTGGCTAGCTGAAAGACTGAAAATTGACTAGCTGAAAAGTGTTGGTTGATGGGAAAGGTTCATCCTGGAGTTCAATTACCAGTGGTGTAATGCAAGGATCTGTTTTTGTCACTTTTATAAATGACCTAGATGAAGGTGTAGAAGGATAGGTTAGTAAATTTATGGATGACACTAAGGTCAATGGGGTTGTGGACAGTGCCAAAGGATGTTGCAGGTTACAGAGGGACATACGTAAGCTGCAGAGCTGGGCTGAGGTGGCATATTGAGCTTAATGCAAAAACGTGAGGTGATTCACTTTGGAAGGAACAACAGGAAAACAGAGTACTGGGCTAATGGTAAGATTCTTGGTAGTGTAGCTGAGCAGATAGATCTCGGTGTCCATGTACATGGATCCCTGAAAGTTGGTACCCAGGTTGATAGGGTTGTTAAGTTGGCACTCAGTGTGTTAGCTTTAATTGGTAGAGGGATGGAGTTTCAGAGTCATGAGGTTGTGCTGCAGCGGTACAAAACTCTAGTGCGGCTGCACTTTGAGTATTACTTACAGTTCTGGTCACCGCATTATAGGAAGGATGTGGAAATTTTGGAAAGGATGCAGAGAAACTTTGCTAGGATGTTGCTTGTTATGGAGGGAAGGTCTTAAGAGGAAAGGCTGAAGTACTTGAGCTGTTTTCATTAGAGAGAAGGTTGAGAGGTGACTTAATTGAGACATACAAGATAATCAGAGGGTTAGATAGAGTGTACAGTGAGAGTTTTTCTTCTCAGATAGTGATGGCTGGCACAAGGGGAAATAGCTTTAAATTGGGGGTGATAGATATAGGACAGATGTCTGAGATAGTTTCTTTACTCAGAGAGGAGTAGGGGCGTAGAACACACTGCTTGCAATAGGAGTAGACTTGCCAACCTTTAGGGCATTAGAATGGGCATTGGATAACCATCTGGATGAAAATGGAATAGTGCAGGATAGATGGACTTCAGATTAGTTCCACAGGTCAGTGCAACATCAAGGGCCGAAGGGCCTGTACTGCACCATAATGTTCTATGTTCAATCTAAAGGTGTGGAGACATCACTTATTTGCATTCTGAGAGTGGACTTCACAATCAGCATGGATGTGGAGAGCATCGTGGAAGACCACCCCAGGAGACCAGCAGGAGGAAGTGCATCTAACTGGAGGAGCTGAGACATTTCTCATTTGCATTCTGGAAGTGGACTGTACGGTGTCACATCAAATAAACAAACAAAACATTGGACTTGGATTCTGCCAAAAAACGGAAGCAAAATCCACTCTTGTGTGCAAATACTAATAGGTAGATATATTTGAGAAACTGCCTCATTTATGTAACTATTAGTATTGCATATATAAGAAAAGTCTTTGGGTATTTGGACAGGTCAAAGTCCAATGTTGTGTTTGCTTATTTGATATGCAACTGTATAGAACTGAACCGCACTTGTGCCAATGTATTTATAAAGACATTATGAGATTTCTTATGAATAAATTTATTTTTGAAATTAAAAAAACTATTTTGGGAGTGGACTTTGCAGAGCATCGTGGACCAACCTGGTGTTAAGGAATGGTCAGCCCCCTTCCTCCTCTAACTAAAAGACAAAAGAGCAAGGTTCAGAAGAGAGGAGAGAGAGAGAACATCAGGAGAGTATTGATGGGACCGCATCAAGCCATCAACAATTGCAGACTGTTGGTACAATAGCTTGTGTATTGGGAGCTGTGCCAGTGAAGTGGACACCCGTTCAGAACAAAGCATAACCACTGAAATCACTGAAAACTGCAGACACCTGGGTTTAGGAGACTTTGCAGAGACAGAGATTGATGCTTGGGTGAACTCTGACAATGAAATTGAAACAGAGACATTCTCCGATGATCAAATCGTCAACGTAGTCACAGAGGAACAGCAGGACTGTATGAATGGTGTGGATAGTAAGGAAATTCTGATACCGGCACCACCTCCAGTTAATGAAGCTATTGACAGTTTGCGACTTTTCATGGAGTGGTATGAAACACAAGATGAAGTTGATGCTGTTAAATTGATGCATCTTCGTCACATGTTATTGTTTGGAAACAAAAAAGAGACAGCACTTCCTCAAACAACAGCCGCTGGATAATTTCTTCGGAAATAATAAATAAACTCCACCTCAATGATTTTTTTTAATTGTACAAGTACATAAAAAGTGATCTGAGTTGTAAAATGTCATGCATTTTTAAGCAATATGCAGTGTTTGTGAAGATTTTAGTGATCAAATGAAATAAACACACTGTTAGCATGCTTTTTAATGCAATTATGGGCAATGCAGCTTCAATTGTTTAACGTCAAATCAATTTACCGAATGATCAATTACCTGAATGAAAACCTGCTCGCCCAAGGACTTTGGATAATCGAGGTTCCACTGTAGAGGGATATGGATCCTGTGGGGGAATGCAATTGGGGGAAGGGAAATTACGATGCTGTAAGACAGGATTTGAGGAACATAAGTTGGGAGCATAGGCTGTCAGGGAAGGATGTGGTGGAAATGTGGAACTTTTTCAAGGAGCAGATACGACGTGTCCTTGATATGTATGTACCTATCAGGCAGGAAAGAAATGGTCGTGTGAGGGAGCCTTGGTTGACGAGGGAGGTTGAATGTCTAGTAAAGAGGAAGAAGGAGGCTTACATAAGGTTGAGGAAACAGGGTTCAGACAGAGCAGTGGATGGATACAGGATAGCCAGAAGGGACCTGAAGAAAGGGATTAGGAGAGCTAAGAGAGGGCATGAAAAATCCTTGGCGGATAGGATCAAGGATAACCCCAAGGCATTTTATGCGTATGTGAGAAACATGAGAATGACGAGAATGAGGGTAGGTCCGATCAAGGACAGTAGTGGGAGATTGTGTATTGAGTCGGAAGAGATAGGAGAGGTCTTGAATGAGTACTTTTCTTCAGTATTTATGAACGAGAGGGACCGTATTGTTGAAGAGGAGAGTGTGAAACGGACTGGTAAGCTAGAAGAGATACTTGTTTGGAAGGAAGATGTGTTGGACATTTTGAACAACTTGAGGATAGACAAGTCCCCCGGGCCTGACGGGATATATCCTAGGATTATGTGGGAAGCAAGAGAGGAAATTGCAGTACCGTTGGCAATGATCTTCACTGTCAACGGGGGTGGTACCAGGGGACTGGAGAGTAGCGAATGTTGTGCCCCTGTTCAAAAAAGTATCTGGAAAGACACTGCTTGATTAGGGACAACCAGCACGGATTTGTGAAGGGTAGGTCTTGCCTTACAAGTCTTATTGAATTCCTTGAGGAGGTGACCAAGCATGTGGATGAGGGTAGAGCGGTGGATGTAGTGTACATGGATTTTAGTAAGGCATTTGATAAGGTTCCCCATGGTAGGCTTATGCGGAAAGTCAGGAGGCATGGGATAGAGGGAAATTTGGCCAATTGGATAGAAAACTGGCTAACCTGGTCGAAGTCAGAGAGTGGTGGTAGATGGTAAATATTCAGCCTGGAGCCCAGTTACAAGTGGAGTTCCGCAGGGATCAGTTCTGGGTCCTCTGCTGTTTGTAATTTTTATTAATGACTTGGATGAGGGAGTCGAAGGGTGGGTCAGTAAATTTGCAGATGATACGAAGATTGGTGGAGTTGTGGACAGTGAGGAGGGCTGTTGTCGGCTGCAAAGGGACTTAGATATGATGCAGAGCTGGGCTGAGGAGTGGCAGATGGAGTTCAACCCTGCCAAGTGTGAGGTTGTCCATTTTGGAAGAACAAATAAGAATGCGGAATACAGGGTTAACGGTAGGGTTCTTAGTCAGGTGGAGGAACAGAGGGATCTTGGGGTCTATGTACATAGATCTTTGAAAGTTGCCACTCAGGTGGATAGAGCTTATAAGAAGGCCTATGGTGTATTAGCGTTCATTAGCAGAGGGATTGAATTCAAGAGTCGTGAAGTGATGTTGCAGCTGTACAGGACTTTGGTTAGGCCACATTTGGAGTACTGTGTGCAGTTCTGGTCGCCTCACTTTAGGAAAGATGTGGAAGCTTTGGAGAGGGTGCAGAGAAGATTTACCAGGATGTTGCCTGGAATGGAGAATAGGTCGTACGAGGATAGGTTGAGAGTTCTCGGCCTTTTCTCGTTGGAACGGCGAAGGATGAGGGGTGACTTGACAGAGGTTTATAAGATGATCAGAGGAATAGACAGAGTAGACAGTCAGAAACTTTTTCCCCGGGTACAACAGAGTGTTACAAGGGGACATAAATTTAAGGTGAAGGGTGGAAGGTATAGGGGAGATGTCAGGGGTGGGTTCTTTACCCAGAGAGTGGTGGGGGCATGGAATGTGCTGCCCGTGGGAGTGGTAGAGTCAGAATCATTGGCGACTTTTAAGCGGCAATTGGATAGGTACATGCATGGGTGCTTAATCTAGGATAGATGTTCGGCACAACATCGTTGTCCGAAGGGCCTGTTCTGTGCTGTATTGTTCTATGTTCTGTGAGGACGGTTTTAGTATAGAAGGGCGAAATGAGTTGGCGCAGACTTGGAGAGCTGAAGGGCCTTGTGGCCAGGCAGGCCACTCAAAATGGTGGACTTATGAGAAATGGACAATAAGTGAGGCATGCTGGGAAATTGAGACAAGCTTTAACCAAAAGTGCAGAATCCAGGCAGACTGCAGCTACAGACAGACAGTATACAATTGACTCAGCAGCTGTAGACAATACAATCTACACTTGAATTTCAATTGAGTTGAATTTACCTGAATACCATCCCCAGGACAACTGGAAAAATTAAGCTGTTTACCATACGCAGGGGTGCCTTAGCCCTTACTTAGAGATGGCTTCCTGATCAATGTATTGGTGGATGCTGAAGTCTTTATACCCTTTTGGGAGAATCCTCAAAGTGTAAGGATCATTGCAAGACCATCCTCAGGAGCGGTAACCTGAGACCAACCACGTGAAGACACGCCTGAAACCAGCAGGAGAAGATGACTAGATGATCATCATCATGTAGATTATAGAACATAGAGAACATAGAACATAGAACAATACAGCGCAGAACAGGCTTTTCGCCCCTCGATGTTGCACCGACCTGTGAACTATTCTCAGCTCGTTCCATTATCCCAAAATCATCCATGTGCTTATCGAAGGATTGTTTAAATCCCTAATGTGGCTGAGTTGACTACATTAGCAGGTAGGACATTCTACACCCTTACCACTCTCTGCGTAAAGAACCTGCCTCTGACATTTGTTTTAATTCTATCACCCTCAATTTGTAGTTATGCCCCCTTGTACACGCTGACGTCAGCATCCTAAGGTTAATTAGAGTTAAGCTAAAGCACAAGACAGTTCATTAGATTTATAGTGTAAATTGTTAGTTTGCATTTTGTTAATATCGTATTAATTGTGATAAGCCATAGCCTATCTACACCTAAGTGCCAAAGCTGCCTTTGGTCAACATCCCTTCATAACAAAATGTTACCTATCACAGATTGAAAATCAACTAATCTAACATTCACTGCCATTTGAGAAAAAAGTTCTAAATATCTCCCACCTTGTATGTAGAAGTGCTTTTGAACATCTCTCCTGAGTGGTCAGGCCCTAATTCTCAGACTATGTACCCTAATTCTAGAATCCCCAATCAGTAGAAATAGTTTATCTTAATTTACTCTGTCGTTTCCTGGTAATATCATAATGACCTTAATCAGATCATCCTTTAACCTTCTAAATTCTCAAGAAAATTTCAAGTAATAATCCGCTCAATGAAGCCCAGTTTGGGTTTCACTAGGGCCACATAGGTCCCTGACCTCATTACAACCTTGGTTCAAACATGGAGGTGAAGCCAAAGTGATAGCCCTTGACATCAAGACCATGTTCAATTGTGTGTGGCATCAAGGAGCTGTAGGAAAACTGGAATATGAGGGGTGGATGGCAAATTCTCTGCTGGGTAAAGTCATACCAGGCACCCAGGATGCAACAACATGAACTGCACAAATTCACCAAAGATCCTTAGTCTGCACTTATAATCGAGGGAACATCATTAATGGTGCAGCTGAAGATGGTTGGGCTTCAGACACTACACTGAGGAACTCCTGAAGACACGTCCTGGAGCTGAGGTGACTGGCCTCCAACAATCACAATCAAATTCATATGTGCCTAACATGATTCATCATGTAAAACCACTTTCTTCAAGAATGACAAGGGCAGCAGATTCATGGGAACACCAACACCAGCAAGTTCCCCTCCAAACGACTCGCCATCCAGGATTGGAAAAATATTATTATTTGTTCAGTCACTGGATCAAAACCCTGGAATTTCTTCCCTAAGTGCATTGTGGATTCACCAACAGCTTATGGACCTTTTATTCATTTGTAGTATGTGGGCATCACTGGCTGGCCAGCATTTTATGCCTGTCCCTAGATGTCGTTGAGGAGGTGGTGGTGAGTTGCCTTCTTGAACCACTGCAGTTCACCTGTTGTAGGTTGACCTACACTGACATGAGGAAGGGAATTCCATGATTTTAACCCAATGACAAGGAAGAAAAGGCAATGTATTTCCAAGTCAGACTATTAAGTGGACGTTAAGAAGGGAACTTGAAGGTGATGGTGCTGCTCTTCTCCTTTGAGATACAAGTGGTCATGATTTTGGAAGGTGATGTCTGAGGATCTCTGGTGAATTTCTGCAGTGCATCTTGTTGACAGTACACACTACTGCTATTGAGCATAAGTGGCAGAGGGAGTGGATGTAAAGCCAATGAAGCAGGCTGTTCTGTCCTGGATGATGTCAAGCTTTTTCAGCATTGTGGGAGCTGCACTCATCCAGGAAAGTTGCCCTCCAACTGACTCTGGACTTGTGCCATATTGATAATGATCAGGCTTTGGGAGTCACAACCTGAGTTACTTGCCACACGATTCCTAATCTCTGATCTGCTCCGATAGCCACTGTGTTTGTGTGACAAGTCCAGTTGAGTTCCTGGTCAATGGTAACGCCTAGGATGTTGATAGTTGGGGATTTGGTGATGATAATACAATTGAATACCAGGGGATGATGGTCAGATTGTCTTTATTGGTAATGGTTGTAGCCCTGCATTTGTTTAGTGTAAATATTACTTATCACTTGTCAGCCTGATTCTGGAAATTGTCCAGATCTTGTTGCATTTGAACATGGACTATTCAGTATCTGAGGAGTCGCCAATTCCAACCACTCTACAATCATCAGTGAACATCCCCACTTCTGACCTTATGATGGATGAACCAGCAACATCAACTGCAGCAATTCAAGAAGGCATACTACCACCGTCTTCACAAAGGCATCTCGGGTGGGATAATAAGCGCTCACCAGTCGACAAAGCTTACATCCCATGAGTGAATAAACTACAAGTCTCATTCTTGTAAACATATTTTGTACTCACTACAAGCCAATGTATCCTTCCTAAGACCTGATGCCCAAATCTGTTCTCAGTACTCCAGGTAAGGTTCGAACAGTTTTGAATACTCACAGCGTAACTTCTGCATCCTTGTACTGTCTTCCTCTCGTTATAAAAGCTGGCATTTGTTTGATTATAATTTTTTTCTGCATCTATTCATGGCATTTTAAAGATCTATTCACCTAAAACCAAAGTCTCTTTGGACTTCCACTATACTTAACTTCATACCATCTTGAAAAACATCATGATCTATCCTCCTTCAGTCCAAAATTGATACCTCACACTCACACTGAACTCTCTCTATCACAGTTTTGCCCATCCACCTAGTCTATGAATATCCCCTTGTAATTTTATGCCATCATGTACACCAGTGTTTCTCAACGGGGGCGGAAGTGCCTCCTGAGGGGCGTTTCCCTTCCTTCGGTCGGCGTTGAAGTCAAAGGGGACGGCAAGGGGTCACTGAACGACTTTGTAGAGAGCTTACCAATCAATTGGAAGACTGCCATGTCCTTGAAGGACATTGCTGGGTGCAGATGGACAGTCGCATAACACGAGTCTGTTATTTTCCTGCACCCATGGAGGAGTGCGCTCTGACTGGTTCCTGAGCTATTATTGATAGTCTTTTCCGTGAATAGCAAACCATTTGAACTCGTTCGCAGTTGGCACTGATTCTACTGCTGAGATCAATATCACCTAACTCGTGTCGCTTCTAAGATGGCATTCTGCTCGAGTGGCAGAATGAATGCACATTATAGCTAATTAGCCAATCAAATTTTGCCACTTGTCTGAGCGTCTTAAAATAATTGTGATAAGGTAATATCCATGATTCCATTAGGGTATTCGAGCGACAGTGTAAAAATGGCCTCATTGAGTAAGAAAAAGTGGAGTATAGCATGCAGTATAGTATGGACTATTTGTGATATGGCTTTATTCAATCTCTATCTAATAAACAATTACCACTGTGCTTGCTCTGTCTGTGAACAAAGTTTTTCCAATGAGGCCATGAAGCCTTCCTATCTTATTAAACATTTGGAAAAGAAATAGTGACAAAAAGGACGAAGATTTGGCATATTTTCAAGCATTAAGAATAAATTCAATCAACAACCAACGATTTCCATTGCTTTTTCAAAGATAGGAGCCACAAATGTGGATGGCCTTGTGGCATCATACAACATAGCGAAGCTAATTGCAAAATGTGGTAAACCTCATTCCGTGGGTGAATTGTTGGTGCTTCCAGCTATTGCCAAAATATTATCAACTGTGCTACATCAGGAACTATCAATGACTATCAAGCATATTCTTCTTGCACCTTCCGTGAGAAGGTGCATCGATGAAATGGCCTCAAATCTTGAGGATAAATTATCTTCCCTTTTGATATCGAAAGAAACTGATTGATGAAAGTACTATATGTGAATTCAAGCTTTACTTTTGGGAGGCGTTGCATGATTTCAAGGATAAGAAGGGGGCTTTGAATAGGGAAAGGTTGAGAGACACTGATGTACATGTCTATAATGCCATCTAATATGCATTGAAGCTGTCACCTAGATAGGAGACAAAAATGTCTGCAAATCAACTTCCCAGCTCAGCGATCATACCCACAACCATGGCAACAGGCACCTGAGCTACAAATCTTTACACCAACCTTGAATACCTAACATTGTGTCATCAGCAAATTTGGATATATGGCCATTGTGTCATTGTCCGATTAATCAATAAATAATGAATAACTGAAGCCAAACACAGATCCCAACAGGACACCACTGGTCACATCCTGCCAAATCTGAGTTCCTATCCATTATCCATCCATGTCAGTAATTTGCCTTCAATTTCATAGGTTTCTGACTAAGACTATTATGTGGGATTCATCAAATGCCTCCTGGTAGTCCATGTAAGCACTGCCTCTGTTGACATTGCCATGTCCGACCTCAGTCATCTCGTCAAACAATTCAGAAGTTTGTCAGGCATGACCTACGTGTCATGACGCTCATTGATTAACTTAAAAATGTACAAGATATTCAGTGACCCCATCCCTGATGATAAACTCCAACACTTAGACTAACTGCTCAGTGTGTCCCTGGTTTTCCTCGGAGTGGTGTTATTTTCCGATCGAGAATACTCTGCAATGATTATAATGAGGGAATTTCCTTTAACACACTCGGATGGTAACGAGCAAATCCCGGGGATCTCCACTCTTTAAATCCATTACCTCCCTTATTACCAGAGTTCTCCTGATAACTGACCGACTTAATCCTAAACCCAGCGCCGCTCAACAACCGCTGCCACTGCCGGCTCTCGGCAAGGAACGTCAGGCGGGGGAAGGCATTTACTGCGCATGTTCCCTCCCAGGCCACCACCTACTGCGCATGCTCTGGCCAAGAGCGGGAAGGTTAAACGGTTCAACGGAAAGTTCTGGAACGTGGTGAGTGACGTCATCAGGGCTGGGTGTGGTCGCGAGGGAAACGTGTCTGCTCCAGTCAGTGAGATGTCAGGGTGAGCTCCTGAGGAGGGGGCAAGGGGGAGGCTGGTTTCCACTCCAACCAGCACAATATTGTGTAGTCGGTGGGGTGTGAGGGAGAGAAGGTCAGGGTCAGTGTGGGCTCTGAGGAAGATGTTGAGTTGGGTTCAGATCAGATGAGGGTTGTGGAGGAGTCTGGATGGGGTGGGGGGTGTGAGTTGGAATGGGGGAGTGGGATGGGAATGTTGCTCTGGAGCCCAGAGATAAAGTGGATTTCGCGATTACCAAACAGTTGGAGAACGTTTTTCAACTCGGAACTTTTTGTTGTGTAATTATTAAGCTTGAGTAAGTTAGAATCCTCTGAAAGTTAAAGTTTCCAGTTGCACAGAGATTACCCTGACAGAATTTTCAATTTTTCAGGAAATTCCCTTGGCTTCAGCCACATCTCCAAAAATTCCATAGACCCCACAGTGCAATTACAATTTATACTGCTTCAGTGACTAGCGAGAGATTTATATAAAACAAACCCTGTAGATGTTGGAATCTGAAGTAGACAAACAGGAGGCTGGAAGAACACAGCAAACCAGGCAGCTTCGGGAGGTGGAGAAGTCAATGTTTCAGGTATAACCCTTCTTCAGGACCTGGGTGGGGGTAAGGGGTGCTACAGATAGAGAGGGAGGTAGTTGGGGTCCTAGCTCCCATCCTTGCGGTGTCTTCACCATTCCTCCAGACCTTCCCCTCACTAGGGACGAATGTGTCGTCGTCACTAAAGGCCTCACCTTTATCCCTCTACGGTCCCAGTTTAATGAGTTCGACACAAGCTGCAACCTTGAATGTTTCTTCCTCTGCCTCTGTATTGACTGTTTTTAACCGAGACACCTGCACATCCACGGGGAACCCTCTTGTCCCGCCTTCACCACACCACATCCATGGACACCCCATGCTGGCCTGTTACCTGTGCTTGACCTCTTCATTTCAAACTGCTACCATGACATTGACTGCCTCAACTTGTCCAACCACCTCACTCACTCCAACCTCTTTCCCTCTCAACATACAGTCCTCCACTCCTTCCGCTCCAACCCCAACCTCACCATCAAACCTGCGGGCGGGGGGGTGGTGGGATTCATAGTAGTCGTGTGGTGCACTGACCTCTACACTACTGAAGCCAGGCACCAACTTGCAGACTCCGCCTCCGACCGTCCCCTTGCTCACTATCTCACTTTCCATCACCAAGCCATCATCCCCCGGACCATCCACAATCTCATCATCTCTGGGGATCACCCGTCCACAGACTCCAACCTCATTGTCCATGAACCCTGCACTGCCTGATTCCACCTCCTTCCTAAGACACTCAAACCTGACTGCCCTGGTCGACCCATTGTCTCAACCTGCACTTGTCCCACTGAACTAATGGACCACCAAACGGACCCCACCACCAGAAATATATTTCCCGCCCCACTCTTATCAGCTTTCCAAAAAGACCATACCTTCCGTGACTCCCTCGTCAGGTCCACATCCCCTACCAGCCTACACCCCACTCCTGGCCCTGTTTCCTGCCACCACAGGAAGTGCAAAACCTATGGCCGCACCACTCCCCTCGCCTCCATCCAAGGCCCCAAGGGATTCTTCCACATCCGTCAAAAATTTAACTATACCTCTACCAGCAACATCTACTGCATCCGTTGCACCCGGTGTGGTCTCCTCTACATCAGGGAGACAGGATGTTTTCTTGTGGATCGTTTCGGAGAACATCTCTGGGACACCTGCATGCACCAACCTCATCGTCCCGTGGCTGTACACTTCAACTCCCTCTCCCACTCCATCAAGGGCATGCAGGTCCTGGGCCTTCTCCACTGCCATACCATTACCAGCCGAAACCTGGTGGAGAAACGCCTCATATTCCGCCTTGGGACCCTGCAACCATATGGGATAAATGTGAAAGGGGATTTGGGGCATGGGTGGGCAGGTTATTTGAAATTGGAGAACTGTGTTGAGTTCTCTAGGCTGTAGGCTGCCCAGGTAGAAGATGCAGTGTTCCCCTGATTCACTGCGACAATGGAGGTCGAGAATTAACGCGTAAGGGAGGGAGTGGGAGGCGGAATTGAAATGGATGGTGAGTAGGGGCCAGGCTGACCCTTATTTTACTTTGTTTGGTCCCACCAATGTAGAGAGTACCACATCAGGAGCACTGGATGCAGTAAACTAGATTGAATAGAAGTTCACCTGCAAGGACTGTTTGGGGCCCTGGATGGAGGTGAGGGAAAAACTGGCAAGTGTTGCATCTTTTACAGTTCTGGGGTGGATATATTAGATGGGTTTGGTGGGAGTGTGATGTGACCCAATGATTGGTGATGGGAACTGCCCTAGTGGAAAGAAGAGAGGAGTAGGGAGAAGAACACTTTCTGGGTAATGAGGTTTATTTGGAGATGGTGGAGGATGATATGTTGGATGTGGAGACTGATGAGTTGGAAATTGAGGACAAGGGGAACCATTTCTTTGTTTGGATGGGATGGGCTTTAGAGCAGTCAAGTGGGGAATGAAGGAAATGCAGTGGAAGGCTGTCTGGATGAACGAGGAGGAAAGAAATCATTGTTTGAAATAAGAGAGCATCTTGGATGTTTGGGAGTGGAACATCATGTCAGAGCAAATGTGATGGAGATGGAGGAATTGGAATAATGGGAATGGAATTCTTACAGGAGGAGGTTCAGTCTAGGTAATTACAGGAGTCTGTGGATTTATTGTAAATGCTAGTCTGTAAATGTACTGGAGATGGAAGCAGAGAGTTCAAAAAAGGGGAGGGAGCTGTCTGAGATAGACAAAGTGAATTTGAGGGCAGGGTGGAAGTTGACGATAAAGCCCAGTTCAGCCTGGGTGCAGGATGCAACACTGCAATCATTAATGTAATGGCAGAAGAGTTGGGGAACAGTACTGGTGTATGTACTGAAGAGGGACGCTTCGCGACGCCTGACAAAGAGGCAGGCATAGCTAGGACCCACGCAAGTGCCTGTGGTGCCCCCGTGGATTTGAGGAAAGTGGGGAAAAGTTGATTGAAAAGTTATTGAGTGTGAGGCGGAAGAAGGTATTGATGGTGGGGGTCGGGGGGGTACTAATTGGGTCTGTTGGAGAGGAAATAAGCTGAGGACCTCCAGGCTGTCCTTGTCAGGTATGGATTTGTAAAAGGACTATCTGTCCATAGTGAAGATGAAGTGCTGGATGCGAGGGAACAGGAAGTTTCCAAAGAGGTAGAGGGAGTGGTTTGTGTCTTGGCTATAGGTGGGAAATGCCTGCACCAAGGGGGAGAGAATGGAGTTTGGTGAGATTGGAGCATGGAGACGATGAGCTGGCTGTGGTAGTTGGGCTTGTGGATCCATTTTGGCAGCTTAGGTATGCTATTTAGAAAGGGATAGTCTTACAAATAGTGACGTTGCCAAGAAGTAGCCTTTTGGAAGTGAAAACACGGATTTCATTGTTTAAAGTCTTGGCAAAGAATAATCCCCAGTGAGACGTGTTGCTGACATGTGCAGCGTTCCGATACTCTACCAGTGTCTGGCTCACCGATGGCTCAACAGGGAGGACTGTCCGATTAGTGTACGTTTCCCAGACTTCAGCTGATGCCAAATGAAGATGCATCGCATAGAGAAACAAAGTTTGGCAGGAATCTTTGTGTGAGAACGTTCAATCAATACCTTTCTACGCATACATTTGAAACAGTAATGGACCCAAACCCTTGTTAAGATGAGCTGAAGAGGACAGGGCCATCCCACTTCTAGGTTCTGGTCAAATTCAGCCGTGAGCTGTTATTAAGTGCATACAACTACAAGTTGGAACACCAAGCAGGCGGTCAAGTGGTTAATGCCTGAAGCCAACTCCCAATAATGGATACACTGGAAAAGTCTGTTCTGGTTTTAAACTTTCTGCACACCCTTCCAGTCATCTCTGACAATTTCCGATTAGAACAAGGTCCCGTACTGGTGAGAAAAAAGAAACAACTGCAGTATTAGAAACGAAAAGATCATCATAAGCAGGATTGAATCGTTTGTGGATCTGGTGAGATCAGATGGCCACTGAAAACTGCATACTAATATGGGGAACAAGGCTGAAAAATGTGTTGCTAGAAAAGTGCAGCAGGTCAGACAGCATCAAAGGAGCAGGAGAATCGACGTTTCAGGCATAAACCCTTCTTCAGCTCCAGCAGGGTCATCCTGTGATTTCCAAAATTAGGATGTTGATAAGAATTTATGTTTGGTGGCCAGGATTGGATGCTGTGATAGCCATGTTGGTGGGGCAGTCGCCTGAGTGCCAATAGGGACAAGAATTGACTGGCCAGATATAACCTGGATTCAGTTATATTTTGACTATGCCATCGCATCGCCTTGCCTCACGTCTCTGCACATCGCATCGCGTCGCGTCACATATCGCATCGCCCCTCCCCTCCCCTCGGCTGAGCCCCCCCCCCGCCAGGATCCCAGTTTGGCTTTCAGCCAGAGAGTGATCCATTGAATATGATTTTCACTGCAGTATATGGCCTTCTGGGATCTTTAAAAAGGCCTTTAACATCATCAATCGGGAAGCATTTCTGGAGCATTCTTCGTCGCTTTCGTTGCACCATGATGTTTGTCACCATCCTTCACCTGCTCCACAATGATGTATAATTCATCAAAATGACAAACAACTTCAACACCTACCCATTCACCCTCTGAACCGGTGTCGAGCAGGGTATGTCATCACCGCAACACTTCTGAATCTACCTCGCTGCACAACTTCACTTCCGACAAGCTGCCCATGTTTGATCCAAGGGGGCTTTAGTTGTGGTTCTGAACCATTGCTGTCCCAGATGCTCTTAGTGGGGATCAGTGTGAGTGATGTCTTATTTTTAGTTGAAATATACAAGTGTACTTTCTCTGAATTTTAAACCGTTATTCTTCATTTCCCAGGAGTTTTCAATTTGCGACAGAGCAGAGATTTATTTAATTGAAAAGAACATTTAATTAATTAGTTTTTTATTTGGTTGAAAAGAACAAATGCTGGCGAACTCAGCAGGTCAGAGAACATCCACGAGAGAGGGCAGCTAGTATTTCAAGACCAAATGAGTCCTCATTAGAGCTGTTCATGTGTTGTTTAATTTGCTTGAGAATATTTTTATTTTGGCCCCCTGTAGCCCCTGCCCACAAGTGGTTGGTGGGGCAGGGGAAGCCAGTTTTTGCCTGTTAAACAAAAAAGGCACTATTGCTCTGTGGAAAGCCAGAAATAAATAAACCAAGTGAAAGCAGTTTAATTTCTGTTTTGAATATGCACAACATTTTTCCTGGTGATGTGTCTGTTCCAGGAATGTCTGATGCAGGCAGTATCAGGGGATCTTGGTTTTATTTTTTCATTTGCATTTTTGGTTTTAAAAGAGTTGGAGGGTTGTTTTGCAGACTGGAGGCCGGTGACAAATGCAGGGATTGGTACTGGGTGTAATGCCATTTTTCATTTCGGTAAAGGATTGGAATGTGAATATGAATGTGAATGTTCAACTGCATCAGGAAATTCAATGCCGGCCACAAAACTCCTCTTTGCGCGTGAGGCAGTTTACTACATTGGACAAAATGTGCTGTTTAAACCATTGGAATGGCATGCATGGGGAAGGGGCATGGTCGAAGTAAAAGGAGAAAGTGAGGACTGCAGATGCTGGAGATCAGAGCTGAAAAAGCGCAGCAGGTCAGGCAGCATCCAAGGAGCAGGAGAATTGACGTTTTGGGCATAATCCTTCTTCAGGAATCAGTAATGAAGAAGGGCTTATGCCCGAAGCGTCGATTCTCCTGCTTCTTGGATGCTGCCTGACCTGCTGTGCTTTTCCAGCAACACATTTTTCAGCTCATGGTCGAAGTTAAGGGCAGGTCCCATGATGTCGGAGAGGCGGTCCTGAACAAATGTGAGGATCTCATGATAGCTGTAACCCGCAAGTGGCCAAGGGCACGGCATAACCAGCTCCTCAGAACATGTGGCAAGGATGTTCTTGCCTGTGGGTTCTCCTCATCCTGCCAGTGTAGAAGATTTGAGGGCAAATGTGGCAGCCTTGATGCCATTACCAACTGCAGAAGAAGACAAATTTCTGCTGTGATGCAAATGGTGGTTGACAGTCCAGCATGTGGCGACAGGAACCAAGCTAGAGTCTGAGGAAAAAATGAGGTCTGCAGATGCTGGAGATCAGAGCTGAAAATGTGTTGCTGGAAAAGCGCAGCATCCAGATGATTAGGGGTTTAGATAGGGTAGATACTAAGAACCTTTTACCGCTAATGAGTCAGGTGTTACTAGGGGACATAGCTTTAAATTAAGGGGTGGTAGGTATAGGACAGATGTTAGGGGTAGATTCTTCACACAGCGGGTTGTGAGTTCATGGAATGCCCTGCCCGTATCAGTGGTGAACTCTCCTTCTTTATGGTCATTTAAGCGGGCATTGGATAGGCATTTGGAAGTTATTGGGCTAGTATAGGTTAGGTAGGATTCGGCGCAACATCGAGGGCCGAAGGGCCTGTACTGCGCTGTATCCTTCTATGTTCTATGTTCTATGTTCTATGAACAGAAAATTCGACGTTTCGGGCATAAGCCCCTCATCATTCCTGCCTGACGTGCGCTTTTCCAGCCACACATTTTCAGTTCGAGTCTGAGGAAGTTGACCTAGTGGGAAAATGGTTATGGCTGGTCACCTTGTCCAATCAGGGAGTCCTGATTGGCAGATATGTCAGGGGTCCTGCTCGATGAGTCATCTCTATGAAAGCCAGGTCAGTGTTGTGTACTGTGCATGTGGAAATTCTTGAATTGCATCCAGTGGCATATTGCACTCAAGGAGTTCAGTTATCGCCTAGCCTTGATGAAAAGGCAAACCTCCAGCTCAACAACAAAGCTGCAGGTGCAAGTGGTATTCCCCCTGAAGCATTGAAGTGTGGAGGCACTGAGCTCCCAGTGTAACTGTATGTCCTTGTGTGCCCTATGTAAAAGGAGGAGAGGATCCCAAGGGGGCTCCCAGATGCAAAAGTTATTAGCATTGTCAACAAAGGGAACGTGTCAAACTGTGGTAACTGCAAGGTCAAATCCCTGATGTCAACCATTGGAAAACTCATCGCCAAGGTCCTTTTCAAGTGGCTCCTCCCTGCGTTTGAGGAACTCCTCTCTGGAGTCTCAGTGTGGCTTTGGCCCCAGAAAGTTACAATGGACATGTTTTTCACTGCTGTCTTGGACCCTCATGGAGCTTTGACACAATTAATTGAGAAGCATTTGTGAAGTGTTCTTCTCCAATTTAGTTGCAGTCTTTGGTCTGATCCACAACAAAGTGTAAGTCATTATAATGGCAAACAGGGTCACCACCTGCCCATTTCCCCCTCTGAACCAGTGTCGAGCAGGGCCAAGTCATCACCTGAACACTGTTCTGAATCTGTGTTGCTGCAGGATCTCAATGCTGACAAGCTGACAACTTTTGACCCAATAGGACTTTAATTGTAGTCCTACATTGTCGCTGTCCCAGAAGCTCTTGATGGGGATCAGTGTGAGCTGTAAGTTATGTACAGCTGTACTTCCTCTCGATTTTATGCATCATTGTTCCTTTCCATGGAGTGTTCAATCATGACGGCACGGTGGCACAGTGATGGGCGGCACGGTGGCACAGTGGTTAGCACTGCTGCCTCACAGCGCCTGTAGACCCGGGTTCAATTCCCGACTCAGGCGACTGACTGTGTGGAGTTTGCACGTTCTCCCCGTGTCTGCGTGGGTTTCCTCCGGGCGCTCCGGTTTCCTCCCACAGTCCAAAGATGTGCTCAGGTGAATTGGCCAAGCTAAATTGCCCGTAGTGTTAGGTAAGGTGTAATATGTAGGGGTATGGGTGGGTTGCGCTTCGGCGGGTCGGTGTGGACTTGTTGGGCTGAAGGGCCTGTTTCCACACTGTAAGTCTAATCTAAAATGACAGTGCAGAGAGGATTCATTTATTCAGTTGAAAAGAACAAATGCTGGAGGTCGCAACAGGTCAGACAGCATCCATGACAGAGAGAGCAAGCTAAGACTTTGAGTCTAGCTGACTCCTCATCAGAGCTGTTCATTTATCATTTGTTTTCTTATATTTGCTTGAGTTTATTTTTATTTTGGCCCCCTTTGGCCACTGCCTAAAGCGGGTTGTTGCAGACATTGTCAACGGTGAGCCAATTTTTGTGAGTGTGTTTGTTTTTGCCGTTCCCTAGAGTCATAGTATCTTCATTTTTGGTTGACACACTGACAGTTGCTTTAATTCTTGTTTTGAAGTAGCAGAGTTAAAAAAAAATCACCAGGCTCATCCAAATGTTTGTTTGATAATTCAATTTTTTTTGGAACGCTGTCCAATGAACATGGTGGATGACAATGTGTTGAGCGATGTTTAACTTTGTTGACCCCACTCCAACATTGGGCCCCACCTAGTCTTGAAAGAATAGAGTGTTTCACCCGGTGCTGTGCCTGTTTTGGGATTTTCTGATGCAGGAAATATCACAACTGCAATATTTAAAAGGCATCTGGATGGAAATATGAATAGAAAGAGTTTTGATGGATATGAGCCAAGTGCTGGTAAGTGGGACTGGATACATTTAGAATATGTGGTTGGCATATTGAGTTGGGCTGAAGAGCCTGTTTCCATGTTATACGTCTCTGTAACTCTGTGCTTAGTGATTTTGCAGATGTCACCAAGTTTGCCGTATAGTAGATAGTGAAGTAGGTGATCAAAGATTCCAAATGTATCCTGATCAAGTGGGCCAATGGGCCAAGGAGAGGCAGATGGAGTTTATTCTTGATAAATGTGAGATGTTCCATTTTGATTAGATGGACAGGGCAAGACTTTCACAGTTAATGGTAAGGCCTCTGGAGAATTGCCGAAGAGCAACCTAAGGTTTGGTAGAACCTCTATAATGCGGAAGCCGGCCATTTGGCCTGTCGAGTTCACACAACCAATACCACTTGATGTGCGTGCAAATGTAGAGGCAGCATTCATGAGGCTGGAAAGTGAAGCAATAATAAAACCACTATATTTACTGTATCCACTGTAATGGTCGTCGCCATTGTGGGTCAGTTTGCCTTTGTGGAGATTTTGATGAAACAGTGATCTGTATTTTGCAGCCAGATAAATAACCGATCCATCACATTGAGGAATTAAATGCAAAACTTTATAGGCTTTGTACTTCATGAAGCTGGATATGAGCCATGTGAAACTGCCATTGTGATTTGATGAAGATTCCCATCAATATGCTACAATTACCAATATCCGAGACTGCTTTTTGTGTTGGGATATCATCAACTTGTGAAATTGTCCAGTGAACAATGGAGAACGTTTCACTAGGTGTACCCCAGGATACAGTCGTTATGAATAATGTACGAATAACCGGGAAGAGGATTTTGAGAGAGTGTGCACAGCAATTAAATGGTTCTCCAGGGTCTTAGAAGGAAAAATGTGTATTCCAAGGCATTCCAAGTAACCTCCTTGAGCTATAGCATCATCAAGACCAGGTTAAACACATTGGAAAATTAAGTGAGGTCAATCAAGGGTGCCCTGGCACCCAGCAGAGCTTCGATCTTACCTTGGTTTGGTGAAATATTATGGATGCTTCTGTAATGTCCTGGCTTCCATCTTGGCAGCTTGGATTTGCTATTCAGAAATGATCAGCATTGCAAATGATCTCATCGCCCAGAAGTAATCTTCAGGGAAGTGAAAAAGCAGGTATTGTAGATGGTGTTGGCACACAATAAAGTTCCCATTGAGATGTGGTGCTGACATGTGATGCCTCCCAATACAGTTTGAGATGACTGCTGGCTCACTGATGCCTTGGCAGACATGGTATATGTTTCTCAAACTTTGTCTAATGTCAAATGAAGACATGTCCAGATAGAGAAGGAAGGTTTGGTGGTAATCCTTTGTGTGAGAAAGTGACACCAATACCTTTTAGGACATCAATTTGAAATATAAATGGACCACAAACCGTTGCCAGGGAGACCTGATGGTATCAGGGCCATCACACCTCAAGCTTCAGGTCAGATTCAGTGGGCTGTCATGCTGAGTGCATAAACCCTCAGAAACCTGTGTGAGCAATCATGTGTTAAATGCAGTTGCGTGAAGCCTACTCCCTCTGGTGGATACACCATGGTGGGTGCCAGCAGTGAAAGAGTCTGTTCTGGTTTTAAACATTGCGGGCATGCTTCCCATCATCTCTGACAATCTCAGACTGTGGGTACAAAAAGATCCCTTCCTGGTGAATCACAAACAGCTGGTGGTGTTGGAAATGAAAGGAGCATCACAACCAGAATTGAATCCTTTCTGGACTTGGTGAGACTAGATGTCCATTGAGGATGGCATAGTAATACGGGGAGCAAGTGTGTTTGTCCCAAGCAAAGGTCACTGTCAGATACTGGCTGAACTCCACCAGGATCATCCTGTGATTTCCAAAATGAAGATGTTGACAAGATGTTTTGTCTGGTGGCCGGGATCAGATGCCGACGCAGCCATGTTTGTGGGTCAATGGCTGGAGTGCCAACAAAGACAAAGATTGCCACCAGCAACTGCACCCCATCCATAGAACTGGTCAGGTAACATCTGGACACAGTTGCACGTCAACTGTGCCAGTGCTTTCATGGTGGTTATCCATTTAATCATTGTGTACACACAATGTGGTTGGATGTGCATGTCGTGCATTTGTCAAATGTGGGGATGACAATTGAAAAGTTGTGAGGATCTTTTACAGTACACAGAAACTGGACATGCTGGTCCCAGCTAGCAGGCCATCATTTAGCAGGAGGGAGCCTTGTGTCTTTCTTAAAGTGGAATGATATTCAGCATGTAAGGACAGCTGCATCTGTTGTCTGATAGTCTGGGGGAAAGAGCAGTTCAAACATTGAAAGAAAGTTTAAAGATACAGCCTGCAACTTTAGTCAATACACAAGTGTCCCAATTTGTGATTGATTATAGAACCAGCACTCACACAAATACAGGAACAGAAGCATTGGTATTGCAGAGAAGACTCCACTCCAGATTAAATCTGATGTTCTTCCACCTTGTGGAGTGTGTGAAAAGGTGTCATGAACACCAATGCTGGCCGGAAGGTATTTCTATACGAGAGAGGCAGTTTAGGCCAGGAGACAAAATTTGCTGTTAAAGCGATTGGAATTGCCATGTATGTGTAAGAGGCATGGTCGAATGATGTACACTTCTCAAGGCAGAGAGGTGATCCTGATTCAGTATTTGTGTCAACCGATACCTATAACATCAAAAGTGGGGCAGGAAGAAAACATACCCAGCCACACGGAACATCCAACAGGCTGCCAGAAACTGTGGGTTCTCCCTGTCCTCCCAGTGTCCAAGAAACCTCTGAGGGCAAGATTGACATGGCAGATATCGCAGCCTTGATGCCATTACCACCAGCAGAAAAAGATGAATTCCTGCTGAGATGCTCAATGGGCAAGAGGTAGGCAGCAGTCCAGTACATGCCAGCAGTATCTGCGCCAGACTCCGTGGAACCAAATCTGGTGTAAGCATGCCCCAGGAGAGGCAACAGCAAACAGAATGGGCCTTTTTCTCAGGACTGCAGAGTGGTGGACCTCACTGGATATGATTTCCCCGATTGGGGCAGTTAACCTGGTCCAATCAGGCAGTCCAGGCAGACAGATGTGTTAGCAGTTCTGCTCACTTGAGTTTCCAGCTCTGTAAAGTCTTGCTGAAGTATTACACAGTGTGCATGTGTACATTGTTGATTTGCTTCGCCCAGCATATTACACGCAAGGAGCTCAGCTTTACCATATCTTGGATGGAACAGAGATGGCCATCCACCCGATGAGGAAGATGACAGCTGCAAATGGCTCTTCCCTTGAGGCATTGATGTGTGAAGTACTGAGCTCCCAGTGCAGTTGAATTCCCTTGCCTGAATGATCTGGAAGGAGGAGGGCACCCCAGGAGAGCTCCCAGATGACAAAGTCATTAGTGCTTTCAAAAATGGCAACATGTCAGACTGTTGTAACCACAGGGGATTATTCCAGATGTTGGCCACTGGAAACTCACCATCAACTGTCTCTTCCCTGTGGCTGAGGAACTCCTCCCAGAGTCTCAGCGTCAGTCAACCATAGTTAAGCACAATGGACATGGTTTTCAATGCTGTATATGTCCCTTTTGAACCTTATAAAGGCCTTTGACACCATCAGTTGGGAAGCATTTGTCGAACATTCTTTTCCGCTTAGTTGCAGCTTGAAGTTTGTAACCATCCTTTGACACTTCCACAAATGTCTATAAGTAATCGTAATGACAAACTGCTTCAATACTTACCCAGTTGAGCAGGGCTGTCTGATCAACTCAACACTGTTCTGAATTGACCTCGCTGCAGGGTGTCATTGCTGACAATCTGCCCAGTTTTGAGCCCAGGTGGCTTTTATTGTAGTCCTGCATTTTCGCTGTCCCAGAAGCTCTTGTTGGGCTTCAGTTTGAGGGTCAAGGTACTTTTCTTTGAAGGGTGCGGCACAGTGGTTAGCAATGCTGCCTCACAGCGCCAGAGACCTGGGTTCCATTCCTGCCTCAGGCAACTGTCTGTGTGGAGTTTGCACATTCTCCCTGTGTTTGCATGGGTTTCCTCTGTGTGCTCCAGATTCCTCCCACAGTCCAAAAATTTGCAGGTTAGGTAAATTGGCCATTCTAAATTGCCATTCGTATTTGTTGAGGGGGTAAATGTTGAGGAATGGGTCTGGGTGGGTTGCTCTTTGGAGGGTCAGTGTGGGCTTGTTTCCACACTGTAAGTAATCTAGTCTGTGAGCAGTTGTAGGACCTCTGGGTTTTAACAAGTATTGTTCCTTTCCCAGGAGTGTTCCATAGCAACAAAGCAGAGAACATTTTTTAATTTCGTTGAAAAGAGCAAATGCTGGAGATCACAGTGGGTCAGACAGCATCCATGAGAGAGAGCAAGCTAAGTTTTAGTGTCGGGATGTCTCCTCATCAGAGCTGTTCATTTATTGTTTGTTTTCTGTGATTTACTTGAGGTTAGTTTTATATTGGCCCCTTGTGACCCCTGCCCACGAGTGCTTGGTGGGGACTGAGGCCAGGGATAGCCAGTTTTTGATTATTTATTTCCTTCTGACTTTGCCCAGAGGGAATAGTTTTTTTTTGTTTTAGAAATTGACAGCAGGTTTAGTTTCTGTTTTAAGAGCAGAGTGTATGCCACAGTGTGGTGCCTGATCTGGGAATGTCTGTTGCAGGCAGTGGAGGTTGTTTTTCAGGCTGGAGGCTTGAGGGGAAGACAGGAATGGATGCGGGGTCCAATTCCATTTTTCATTTATGTAAAAGATTTCAATGAGAATATAGGATGCATGGTTTGTGAGGAATGGCAGTTCGAGTTTAATTTTAATAAATGCAATGTGGTGCATTCAGGTAAGAGGGACAGGACAAAGTATACACAGTTCATAGTAGGGCTTGTGAAGTGTTGTCAAACAGAGAGACCTCAGAGTTGGCAGAATGTCTTGGTGGCCAAGTACATCGATCCCTGAAATATCCCACCCAGGTTGGTAGGCCTGTCAAGAAAGCATACGATGTTAGCTTTTCTTGGTAGAGGTATTGAGTTTCTGAGCCATGAGGTCATGTTGCAGCTGTAGAAAACTCTGGTGTGGCCACACTTGGTGTATTGTGTGCTTTTTGGTTACTGCATTATAGGAAGGATGCAGATTGTTTGGAAAAGGTTCACAGGCAATTTATTAGGATGTTGTCTGGTCTGAAGGGAAGTTCTTTTGAAGAAAGGCTGAGGGACTTGAGGCTGTTTTCATTAGAGAGAAGGTTGAGAGGTGAATTAATTGAAGTATCTGAGGTAATCCGAGGATTCAGGGTAGAGAGTGAGAGCCTTTTTCAACGGATAGTGATGGCTCGCATGAGGGGACACAGCTTTAAATCGAGGAGTGATTGATACAGGACAGTTGTCAGAGGTAGTTTCATTACTCAGAGTTGTACGGGTGTGGAATGCCCTGCCTGCAACTGTTGTAGACTCACCAAATTTATGGGAATTTAAATGGTCGTTGGATAAACTATGGATGAAAATGAAATTTTGTGCAGGATAGATGGGCTTCAGATTGGTTCCACAAGTCATCGCATCATCGAGGGTTGAAGGACCTGTGCTGCGCTCTAATGGTCTCTATTCTATGTCCTGAACAAACGTGCAGATAACATGATAGCTGCAAATTCTCATGTAGCCAGTCTCAAAACATACCCAGCCACTCAGAACATCCAGCACGGCTGTCCGAAGCTGTGAGTTCTCCCAGTCTCCCCAGCCTGGAAGAAACCTCTGAGGGCAAGATGGATGCGGCAGATGTCTCAGCCTTGACACCTTTTACCTACCAGCAGAAGAAGAAAAATCTTTTCTGCGACGCAAGAAGTTGGCCACTGTACAGCACTGGCACCATTGGTCAAGCCAGAGTCCGAGGAAGTGGACCGAGTGGGAAAGTAACTCAGGAAAGTGACAGGAAAGAGAATGGGCCCATGTCCCAGGGCTTAGAGGAGGATGGAGGTAATGATTGGAACGTAGTCACCCAGTGAATGTCATGAAGTATACTTCCCCTGGTTGGGCTCATCCCCTGGTCCAAGCAGGGAGACCTGACTGGCAGGTGTGTCAGGGGTTCTGCTCACTCGAGGAGACATCTGTGCAAAGACTAGGTCAGTGTCATGTCCTGTGCATGTGTAAATTGTTGACGTGCACCCCGCAGCATGTTGCACGCAAGGACCTCAGCAGGAATCAAGCCTTAGATGAGACAAAGAAGATTGTTCTCCATCTTAAGAATGAGACTGCGGGTGCAAGTGGTACTCCCCCTGAGTGCGGAGATACTGAGCTCCCAGTGTAGCTGCATGCCCTTGTCTGTTTTACCTGGAAGGAGGAGAACATCCCAGGAGTGTTCCCAAATGCCACAGTTGTGAGTGTTATCAAAAAATGGTACACGTCAGACTGTGGTAACTCCAGGGGAATATCCTCAATGTCGAGCATTGGAAAACCTATCGCCAAGGTCCTGTTCAACTCTCTCATTCTAGTGCCTGAGGACCTCCTCCTGGAGACTCAGTCTGGCTTTCTGTCACAGAGGACCAGAAGGGACATGATTTTCACTGCTGCATATAGCATTCTTCGACCTTATAAAGGCGTTTGACACCATCAATCAGGAAGCATTTTTGAAGTGTTCTTCACCACTTTAGTTACAGCATGACATTTGTCACCACCCTTCTCCTGGTCCACAATGACAGATGTCATCATTATGACAAATGGCTTCAACACCTGCCCGTTGCCCCTTTGAACTGGTGGCGAGCAGGGTTGTGTCATCACCACAACACTCCTGAACCTAAGTTGCTGCAGGACCACTCCACCGACAAGCTGCCCACATTTACTCCAAGGGGGCTTTTGTTTTAGTCCTGCACTGTTGTTGTCCCAAAAACACTTGATGGGGTTCAGTGTGAGTGATAAATTATTTTCAGTTGAAATGAGCAGGTGTACTTCCTCTGGATTGCAACCCATTGTTGTTCTTTTCCCAGGAGTGTTCAATAGCGACATAACAGAGAGGGTTTATTCTTTGAAAAAACCAAATGCTGGATATTACTGCAGGTCAGACAGCATCCATGAGAGAGAGCAAGCTAGGATATAGAGTCTAGATGACTCCTCAGCAGAGCTGTTCATTTATTGATTGTTTTCTTTGATTGACTAAAGTTTCTTTTTATGAGGCTACAGGTGCAATAGGTATTCCCCTGAGGCATTGAGGTGGATGGGCACTGAGCTCCCAATGCAGCTGCATGCCCTTGTCTGCCTTACCTGGAAGGAGGGGAGCATCCCAGGAGAGCTCCCAGATGCCACAGTTGTGAGTGTTTTCACAAGAGAACGTGTGAGGCTGTGCTAACTACAGCAAAATCTCCCTGATGTCGACCATTGGAAAATGTATCACCAAGGTTCTTGTCAACTCTCTCCTGCCTGTGCCTGAGGAACCCATCCCGGAATTTCCCTGTTCTTCAGCGCCAGACGGGAACAAAGGACATGATTTTTACTGTTATATACGGTGCTCTTAGAACTTCCAAAGTCCTTTGACACCATCAAACAGGAAGCATCTGTGGAGCATTCTTCTCTGATTTAGTTGCATCATGAAACTTGTCACCATCCCTCACCTGGTCCAGAACGATGTGTGAGTCATTTTAAAGACAAATGGTTTCAACACTGACCCATTCTGCCTCTGACCCAGTGTCGAGTAGGGCAATGTCATCACCACAAAACAGCTCTGAATCTACTTCACTGCAGGACCTCACCTCAGATAAGCTGCCCACTTTTAGACCAAGGTGGCTTGTATTGAAGTCTTGCAATATCGCTAACCAGAAACCCTTGATGGTAGTCCATGTAAGCAGTTCATTGTTTTTAGTTGAAATGAGCAGGTGTCCTTCCTCTGGATTTTTAACCATTCCCAGATATCCTCCGTAGGAATGTTCAACATCGACAGAGCGGAGAGAGGTGATTTTTAACATAATTTTTGTTGAAATGAACAAATGCTGGAGATTACAGCTGGTCAGAGAAAATCCGTGAGAGAGAGCAAGCTAAGATTTTGTGTTCAGATGACCGTGCATTTGAGCTGTTCATTTGTTGTTTGTTTTAGTTGACAAACTTGACTTTATTTTATTTTGACACTGTGTGACCCATGCCCAGAAGTGGTTGGTGGACACAGGGAGAGCCAATTTTTAATTGTTTATTTCCTTCTGTTTTTCCCTCAAGGAGAAGTGTCCTTTTTGTTTTATAACGTGAAAGCAGCTTGTGTTTCTGTTTTGGAAGTGTAGAGTGCTATGTCTATTTGGATGAGCGTGTTGCACAGACTGGGTGTTGGTTATCAGTCTGGAGGCTTGTGATGAATATATGAATTGGTGATGTGTCCGGTGCCGTTTGTCATTTATGTAAAGGATTTGGTTGAGAAAATAGGGCGCATGGTTTGTAAGGAGTGTTAGGCAGATTATAATTTTGATACATGCAAAATGGTGCATTTAGGTTTGAGGAACAAGCCAAGACCACATTTGGAACGGCCTGTAGAGTGTTGTCAAACAGAGAGTCCGAGGGTTGACAAAACCTCTACAGTGCGGAAGTAGGCCATTTGGCACAACAGACCCACACTATCAGTCTCATTTCCCTTACGTGCAAAAGTAGAGGCACACATCAAGAGCCTGGAAAGCTAACGATGATCAAACCACTGCAGTGTGCCCTATGTGCAGCACTGTTCGAACCCATTGTATCAATTTGTCTATGTGGAGATTTTAAAGATTTGATGAGAGAATTTTTGAAGCCAGGTATAAAACTGATGCATCATGTTGAGGACTTGGCTGGAAAACCGTAGATGCCTGGTCATTGACAAAGCTGGATATGTGTCATACGAATGTAGCATTATGCTTCAATGAGGATTCCCGTAAATATGCTACAGTTAATACCCATAAAGGGTGTAACCACTGTATTTGACTGCATTTGTTTTGGGATATCGTCAGCCAATGTATCGTTCCAGTGAATGGCCAAGAACTGTTTACAAGGTCTACCCATGGTCCCTATTTCTATGAAGATTTGCTAATCACAGGGGAGATCAATAAAGATCATTTAATGTTTATCCAAGACCTTAGGAAGGAAGAAAATGTGTTCCAAGGCACCCCAAGTGACGTAATTGAGCTACTGCATGGACAAGTGGGTAAGACAGATTTGAAGATAAAGCGAGGACAACCAAGAGTTCATCGGCTCTTACGTCTGCATTGGAGCTTCAGTCTTTCCTTGGGTTAGTGAATTATTACGGAAAATTGTGTAATCACCTGGCCTCCATTTTGGCAGCTGAGATTTGCAATTGAGAAGGGCCTGCATTGCAAATACTCACATCGCCAAGAAGAACCCTTATTGGAATTGAAAAAGCAGCTATCATCATTTAATGCCTTGGCAGAGAATGATCTCCAGTCAGATGTGGTACTGACGTACAAAGCGTCACCATCTGGTATCCAGTTACTGCTAGCTCACCGACAGAAGGGATTGCCTGGTCGTACTTGCTTCCCAGAGTTTGGCTGATGCTGAATGAAAATGCATCCAGATGGAGATGGAATGTTTGGCAGTAACCTTTTGTGTGAGAAAGTTCAGCCAATAGATTCCTGCAGTTATCTTTGATGTAGCAATGCATCACAAAACCCTGCTAGAGCTACCTGGAGAAGGCAGGGCTATCCCACTTCCAGCTTGAGGTTAAATTCAGAAGTGAGCTCTTATTCTGAGTGCATGGATTTACAGCTTGGAACACCATATCTGCAGTCAACTGGTTAATGCCTGAAGTCACCATGGCACGTGCCACCAAAGGAAGAGTTCATTTTAGTTTTAACCATTCTGCATCCCTTAGAACATAGAACATAGAACAATACAGCACAGAACAGGCTCTTCGGCCCACGATATTGTGCCGAACATCTATCCTAGATTAAGCACCCATCCATGTACCTATCCAATTGCCGTTTAAAGGTCGCCAATGATTCTGACTCTACACTCCCACGGGCAGCGCATTCCATGCCCCCACCACTCTCTGGGTAAAGAACCCACCCCTGACATCTCCCCTATACCTTCCACCCTTCACCTTAAATTTATGTCCCCTTGTAACACTCTGTTGTACCCGGGGAAAAAGTTTCTGACTGTCTACTCTATCATTTCTCTGATCATTTTATAAACCTCTATCAAGTCACCCCTCATCCTTCGCCGTTCCAACGAGAAAAGACCGAGAACTCTCAACCTATCCTCGTACGACCTATTCTCCATTCCAGGCAACATCCTGGTAAATCTTCTCTGCACCCTCTCCAAAGCTTCCACATCTTTCCTAAAGTGAAGCGACCAGAACTGCACACAGTACTCCAAATGTGGCCTAACCAAAGTCCTGTACAGCTGCAACATCACTTCACGACTCTTGAATTCAATCCCTCTGCTAATGAACGCTAATACACCATAGGCCTTCTTACAAGCTCTATCCACCTGAGTGGCAACTTTCAAAGATCTATGTACATAGACCCCAAGATCCCTCTCTTCCTCCACCTGACTAAGAACCCTACCGTTAACCCTGTATTCCGCATTCTTATTTGTTCTTCTAAAATGGACAACCTCACACTTGGCAGGGTTGAACTCCATCTGCCATTCCTCAGCCCAGATCTGCATCATATCTAAGTCCCTTTGCAGCCGACAACAGCCCTCCTCACTGTCCACAACTCTACCAATCTTGGTATCATCTGCAAATTTACTGACCCACCCTTCAACTCCCTCATCCAAGTCATTAATAAAAATTACAAACAGCAGAGGACCCAGAACTGATCCCTGCGGGACTCCACTTGTAACTGGGCTCCAGGCTGAATATTTACCATCCACCACCACTCTCTGACTTCGACCGGCTAGCCAGTTTTCTATCCAATTGGCCAAATTTCCCTCTATCCCATGTCTCCTGACTTTCCACATAAGCCTACCATGGGGAACCTTATCAAATGCCTTACTAAAATCCATGTACACTACATCCACTGCTCTACCCTCATCCACATGCTTGGTCACCTCCTCAAAGAATTCAATAAGACTTGTAAGGCAAGACCTACCCTTCACAAATCCGTGCTGGCTGTCCCTAATCAAGCAGTGTCTTTCCAGATACTCATAAATCCTATACCTCAGTACCCTTTCCATTACTTTGCCTACCACAGAAGTAAGACTAACTGGCCTGTAATTCCCGGGGTTATCCCTATTCCCTTTTTCGAACCGGGGCACAACATTCGCTACTCTCCAGTCCCCTGGTACCACCCCCGTTGACAGTGAAGACGAAAAGATCATTGCCAACGGTACTGCAATTTCCTCTCTTGCTTCCCACATAATCCTAGGATATATCCTGTCAGGCCCAGGGGACTTGTCTATCCTCAAGTTGTTCAAAATGTCCAATACATCTTCCTTCCTAACAAGTATCTCTTCTAGCTTACCAGTCAGTTTCACACTCTCCTCTTCAACAATACAGTCCCTCTCGTTCGTAAATACTGAAGAAAAGTACTCATTCAAGACCTCTCCTATCTCTTCCGACTCAATACACAATCTTGGGGGGCCTATAGTAAACACCCAACAAGGTGACTGCACCTTTCCTATTTCTGACTTCAGCCCATACTACCTCCAAAGGCAGATCCCCCTCAAACTTCCTTTCTGCAGCCATTATACCATTTCTAATTAGCAATGCCACCCCCCTCCTTTTTTACCACCCTCCCTAATCTTACTGAAACATCTGTAACCAGGAACCTCCAACAACCATTCCTGTCCCTCATCTATCCACGTTTCCGTGATGGCCACAACATCGTAGTCCCAGATACCAATCCACACCTTAAGTTTACCCACCTTATTTCTGATACTCCTTGCGTTGAAGTATACGCACTTGAGCCCATCTCTGTGTCCGCAAGTATTCCCTGTCAGTGCTACCTTCTCCACAGCCTCCCTACATTCTTGGACATCCTGACAAACAGCTAGCTTACTTGCTGGACTACAAGTCCGGATCCCATCCCCCTGCCAAATTAGTTTAAACCCCCCCCCGAAGAGTGCTAGCAAACCTACCCCCCAGGATATTGGTGCCCTTCTGGTTCAGGTGCAACCCGTCCTGTTTGTACAGGTCCCACCTTCCCCAGAATGCAATCCAATTGTCCAAATACCTGAAGCCCTCCCTCCTACACCATCCTTGCAGCCACGTGTTCAACTGCACTCTCTCCCTATTCCTTGCCTTGCTGTCACATGGCACCAGCAACAACCCAGAGATGACGACTCTGTCCGTCCTAGCTTTTAGCTTCCAGCCTAACTCCCTGAGCTCTTGAATGACCTCCCCGCCCCTCTTCCTACCTATGTCGTTGGTGCCAATGTGTACCACGACTTCTGGCTGCACACCCTCCCCCTTAAGGATTTTGAAGACACGGTCCGAGACGTCTCGGACCCTGGCACCCGGGAGGCAACAAACCATCCGAGAGTCTCGCCCATGTCCACAGAACCGCCTGTCCGTCCCTCTAACTAGAGAGTCTCCTATAACTAGCGCTCTCCTCCTCTCCCCCTTTCCCTTCTGAGTCTCAGAGCCAGACCTCACGCCACAGACCCCGTCATTGCAGCTTACACCTGCAAGGCTGTCCCCCCCAACAGTTTCCAAAGCTGTTTACTTATTGTTTAGGGGAACAACCACAGGGGAACCCTGCACTGCCTGCTTCTTCCCCTTCCCACCTCTAACTGTTACCCAGCTACCTCTGTTCTCCGGCGTAACTATGTCCCTGTAGTTTCTATCAATCACCCTCTCAGCCTCTCAAATAATGCTCAGTTCATCCAACTCCAGTTCCAGTTCCCTAACTCGTTCAGTGAGGAGCAGGATCTGACTGCATTTCCTGCAGATGATGTCGGCAGGAGTATCGGTGGTCACCCCTACCTCAAACATCCTGCAGGAGGAACATTCCACTGCCTGCGCTGCCATGACTGTACACTTTGTCTCCAAAACAAGAACACTGAGTCAATAACACTGAGTCGCTTACCTGTGGACTTTAAAGTTAGGTTAGAGGAGGAGGATGGGAGGGAGGCCTGGGGTCTAGAACACACCCACTCAAATACCAATCACTTACCTTCCCGACCAGCTCTGCATTCCAACCTCACTTCCACCCAGCTCGCGCCGCTGTCTGCGGTGAAAGGACCGTTGGCGTCGAGGTCATCTTCTGGTCATCTCTGACAATATCACACTGTAGATACAAGAATTTCCTTTCCTGATGAAACAAGAACCACTGGTGGTGTTCAAAACTGATGACGATCATCATAACCAGGATGGAATTCTTTCTGGAGCTGGCAAGACCAGATGACAGTTGAAGATGGCACGCTTATGTGGGGAGCAAAGATGTTTGTTACAGACAAAGGTCATTGTCAGATACCACCAGACTCCACCTATGATTTCCAAAATGAAGATATTGGTGAGAGGTTATGTCTGATAGCCAGAATTGGATGCCGATGCAGCCATGTTGGTGGGGCAATATCCACAATGCCAAGGACAGAGGACAGAAATTGTCACCAGCAGTGCATCATTTTCATGGCACTGACCAGGTAGAACCTTAGCTCAGTTACAAGTCGAATGTGCCGGTCCATTATGTGGGATCTGTACTTTAAGGATGTCGGTCACAGATAAAGGGTATTCATTTGCCAGCAGGTAGTTTAGTGTATTGCCTAAAATCGAATGGCATTAGCATGTAGTGACAACTGCATGCGTTGTCTGATTCTATGGTGGAAAGTATGGTCCAAACATTGATGGCAAAGTTAAGTAAACAGCCAACAACTTCACTGGATGTCAAACTGTCCCACTTTCTCTCTGATTATAGAAACATCGCTCACACAACTGCAGTGACAACGCCACCAGAATTGCTAATGTGAAGAAGCCTCCAAGTTAAATCGGATCTTCTCGGATGTTGTGGGGAGAGTGACACGGCATCAGGAAGGCCAATGCCAGTCACAAAACCCCTCTTTGTGGGAGGCAGTTTATTTCATGGCACAAAATGTGCTGTTGAATCGATGGGAATGGACCTGAATGTGTTCAAAGTGAAGTCAGGTCACAAGATGTGCAATGCTTATGTCACACTAGAAGTCCTGAACAATTTTGAGGATCGCATGATTGCTGCAACCTCAAGACTTGGTCAGGAGCACAACATACCCAGCCCCTCACAACATTCAGCAAGGCTGTCCGAACCTGTGGGTTCTCCCCCTCCTCCACTCAGTGTGGAAGAATCCCCTGAGAGTGAGATGGACATGGCAGATGTTGCAGCATTGGCACCATTACCACCTGTAGAAGAAGATACATTTCTTCTGAGATGCAAGAAGTGGGCCACAGTCCAGCCCAAGGCGGCGGAATGCAGCCCCGAGTCCGAAGAAGTAGATCTTGTGGGAAAATGACTCATGATATGTTGCAAGAAAGAGAATGGGCCTTTGTCCCAGGAATTAGAGGGGGACGGAAGTGAACCTCATTGAATATATATTTCCAGGTTGGGGCTGTTCACCTGGTCTAATCAGGGAGACCTGACTGGCAGATGTGTCGGCGATCTGCTCACTTGAGGAGCTGTGTCGATGAAGGCTAGGTCAGTGTCATGTACTTTGCCCATGGCGAATTTTGGATTGCATGCCATAACATGTTACATGCATGGAGTTCAGCAATATCTAAGCCTTGGATCAAATAGAGAAAGTGGTCCTCCAGCTCGAGAACAGGGCTGCAGTTGCAATTGGTATTCCCCCTCCAGCATAGAACTGCGGAGGCTCCGAGCTTCCAGTGCAACTGAATATCCTTGTCTGCCTTCTCTGGAAGGAGGAGAGCATCCCAGGATAGCTCCCAGATGCCAACATCAGGAGTATTTTCAAATAATGGAACATATCAGACTGTGGTACGTTCAGGGCAATGTCCGTGATGTTGACCACTGGACAATTCATCACCAAGGTACTTTTCAACTGTCTCTTCCTTATGGCTGATGAACTCCCTCTGCAGTTTCAGTGTGACTTTCGGCCTCAGATGGGCACATTCAGCATGACTGCGTAGGGCCTTCTTCAACCTTACAAAGGCCTTTGACACCATCAATCAGAAAGCACTTGTACAGCATTCCTCTCCACTTTCGATGCAGCATGAAGTTTGTAACCATATGTCACCTGATCCACAACAACGTGCAAATCATCATAATAACAAGCGGCCTCAACACCCGTCCATTCCCACTTTAACTCAGCGTCGATCATTGCTGTGTCTTCACCACAAAACTGCTCTGAATCTACCTCACAACACCGATGAGAGAGAGAGCAAACTAAGATTTTGAATCTTGATGACTTCTCATCAGAGCTGTTTGTATTCTATGATATGTTTGAGTTTGCTTTTATGTTACCCCCTGTGGACCCTGCCCCTGAGTGATTAGTGGGAACAGAGTCCAGCAGAGTCAGGTTTTGATTATGTCTTTCTACAGAATAATAGTGTCTTTTTTGTTCAACTAGTCGCTTTAGGTTCTTTTTGAAAGAGCAGAGCATATGTCATGGTCTTGTGCCGGTTCTGGGAGTCTCTGATGCAGGCAGTGATAGTTGTTTATCAGATTGGAAGCCTGTGATGAATGCAGGAATCGGTGCTGGGTCGAATGCCGTTTGTCATTTATGTAAAGGATTTGCGTGAGAATATGAGATGCATGGTTGGTGAGGATTGGCAGGTGGAGTTTAATTGGCAGGACCTGTGTTGAACCGAGAGACCCCGGGGTTGACAGAACTTCTACAGTGTGGAGGCAGGCCATTTGACACAATAGGTCCACACCACCAGTGCCATTCGCCTTGTGTGCAAAAGTAGAGTCATGTGCCTGGAGCGCTGAGGGATCATCAAACCACCGTAGTTTGCAGCACTGTTGATATCCATTATTGGTCGAGTCGCATTTGTGCCAATTTGAAAGAAATGTTGAGCCAGTTTTTGAAGCCAGATAAATAAACAGTAAATTGCATTGAGGAGTTTTACGCAAAAGTGCACGGAACTTGTTTTACACAATGCTGGAAATGAGCTGAGTGAATGTGCCATTGTGATTCAGTGAGGATTTCCATAAACATGCACCAATTAATACCCATGAGGGATGGAAACAATATCCTTGACTGCCTGTCTTTTAGGGTGTCATCAGCTGGTGAACAGTTCCAGGGAATGAGGGAGAACATTTTACAAGGTCTACTGCAGGTCGATATTTATCTGAATGATGTGCTAAATACAGTGATGATCAATAAAAATGTGTTTAATGTTTCTCCAAATCCTTAGAATGGTAAAAAAAGCAGATGGGTTCCAAGGCATCCCAACTGAACTCATTGAGCGTCAGCATCAACAACAGTGGGCTATGCACATCCAACAATAACATGAGGGTATCCAAGGGTTCCTCAGTTCCCACATCTGTATCAGTGCTTTGGACTTTCCTTGGCTTGGTGAATTATTACGGAAAATTCTGTAATGAGCTAGCATTCATTCTGGCAGCTTAGATTTGCTATTCAGAAAGAGCCAACTTTGCAAGTAGCCGAGTCACCAAGATGTAGCTTTTCAGGAATTGAAAAAGCAGCTATCGGCATTTAAAATTTTTGCACAGACTAATCCCCAGTGAGACGTGGTGCTGACATGCGAAGCCTCCCCACACAGTATCCAGTTACTGCTGGCTCACCGACAGCTCAGCAGAGAGAACTGCCCAGTGGTATATGCTGACCAGGCTTTGGCTGATGCCAAATGAAAATTCATCCAGAGTGAGAAGGAAAGTTTGGTGATAATCTTTTGTGTGAGAAAATACATCCAACCAATATATTCATTTTACATACGTTTGATGTAGTAATGCACCACAAACCTCTACTAAGGCTACCCGATGAAGACAGGGCCATCCCACTTTTTGCTTCACGTTCGAATTCTGATGTGAGCTTTTATTCTGAGTGCATGGAATTACAAGTTGGAACAGCATACGTGCAATCAAGTGTTTAATGCCTGCAGCCAACTCCCTACGGTGGATACACCATGGTGAGTTCAACCTAAGGAAGAATCCGTTCTGGTTTTAAAATTCCTGTACACCCATCTAGTCATCTCTGACAATATCACACTGCGGGTACAACTGATGTCTTCAAAACCAAAAGGTGATCATTACCAGAATGGAATCCTTTCTGAACCTGGCGAGACCAGACTTGAAGACTGCATATTAATGTGGGGAACCAGTGTGTTTGTCACAAGCAATGGTCACTGTTGGATACCAGGTCAACTCCATCAGGGTCATCCTGTGATTTCCAAAATGAAGATGTTGACGAGAAGCTATGTCTTGTGACCAGAATTGGATGCCGATACAGCCATTTTTGTGAGGCATTACCCACAGTGCTAACAAGGACAGAAATTGTCACCAGCAGAGCACTATATTCATTGGAATAGCCAGGTATTACATTGGATCAGTTACGCATTCAATGTGCCTGTCCATTTACGGGATGTATACTTGTAATGATGTTGGTCACAGATAAAGGGCATTCATTTGCCAGCAGGGAGTTTTGAGTATTTCCGAAAGTCGATTGGGATTTGGCATGTAACGACAGCTGCATCTGTTGTCCGATAGTCTGGTGGAAATAACAGTCCAAACTTAATAGGCAAAGTTAAGAAAACAGCTGACAACTTCACAGGATTCCATTCCGTGATAAATCTCATCTTCCCAGACCTTGTAGGAAATGGAAAACAACATCTAGAATGCCAATGCCGGCCACAAAATGGCTCTTTGTGAGAGAGACAGTTTACATCATGGGGCAAAATTTGCTGTTGCAGCCATGGGCAGAGACTTGTGTGGCTAAGAGGCATATAGTCAGGGTGAGGACAGATTCCATGATGTACAATGCTTGAATTGGACAAGCAGTACTGAACAAATGTGAGGATCACGTGATTGCTGTAACCTCACAAGTGGTCAGGAGAAATACACACCCAGTTGTTCTGAACATCCAGATATTCTGTCCAAACGTGTGGGTTCTCTTGGTCCTCCTAGTGTGGAAGAAACCTCTGAGAGTGAGATGGATACAGCAGGTGTTGCAACATTGTGGCTGTTACCATATGTGGAAGAAGGTAAACATTTTCTGAGATGCAAGAGGTGGGCTGCCGACCAACACATGCCAACATTAGCCAAGCCAGAGTCCAGGTTAGTGGACCTCATGGGGAAATGCCTCAGGAGATGCTTCAGGAAAAAGAAAGGGCCTGTAGCTCAGGACTTAGAGCATGATGGAGGTGATGATTGGAACGGAGTCAGCCAGGTAACAGTTGTAGCTGTTAATCTGATCCACTCAGGGAGTCCTGGTTATCAGGTGTGTCAGGGATTCTGCTGCACGTGAGGAGCTGTCGCAAAGAAGGCAAGGTCAGTATCATATACGTGCATGTGCAAGATCTTGTACTGTATCCCACAGAGTATTAGACGTAAGGAGCTCAGCAATCCCCAGTCTTGGACGAAACAGAGAAGGCTGTCATCCAGTTTAAGAATGAGATTAGATTAGATTAGATTACTTACCGTGTGGAAACAGGCCCTTCGGCCCAACAAGTCCACACTGACCTGACGAAGCGCAACCCACCCATACCCCTACATTTACCCCTTGCCTAACACTACGGGCAATTTTAGCATGGCCAATTCACCTGATCCGCACATCTTTGGACTGTGGGAGGAAACCGGAGCACCCGGAGGAAACCCACGTTTGAGGTGGAGGCACAATTGGTATTCCCCCTGAGACATTGAAATGGAGGGGCAATGAGCTCCCAATGCAACGGCGTGCCCTTGTCTGCGTCATCTGGATGGAGGAGAGCATCTCAAGAGAGCTCCCAGATGCCACAGTTGTGAGTGTTTTCAAGACAAGAGAATGTGTCAGACTATGGTAACTACAGCAAAATATCCCTGATGTCGATCATTGGAAAACGTATCGCTAAGGCCCTTGTCTACTGTCTCCTGCCTTTGCGTGATGATCCCATCCTGGAATTTCTGTCCATACTTCAGCCACAGATGGGCACAAAGGACAGGATTTTACTGTTATGTAGGGTGCTCTTAGACCCTTCAAAGCCTTTGACACCATCGATCAGGAAGCATATATGGAGCGTTCTTCTCCACTTTATTTGCATCATGCAACTTGTCACCATCCATCACCTGGTCCATAATGACGTGTAAGTCATCTTCATGACGTGTTCAACATATTGGTTGAACTTTGTCAGGCTCAACATTCCATCTCCATCTGAATGCATTTTCATTCGGCATCAGCCAAACTCTGGGAAGCAAGTACTATCAGGTGGTTCTCTCTGTCATTGAGCCAGCAATAACCGGATACCAGATGGTGAGGCTTCGCATGTCAGTGTCTCATCTCACTGTAAAATCCTGTCCTTTGTGCCCAGCTACTCCACCAGGGTCACCCTGTGATTTCCAAAATTAAGATGTTGATGAGAAGTTATGTCTTGTTGCCAGAATTGGATTCTGATACAACCATGTTCGTGGGGCATTTCCCACAGTGCCAACAAAGGCAGAACTTGTCACCAGCAGCGCACTATATTCATGGGAATGGCCAGGTATAACCTTAGCTCAGTTACACATCAAATGTGCCAGTCTGTTCTGTAGGATCTGTACTTGTAATGATGTTGGTCACAGGTAAAGGGCATTCATTTGCCAGCAGGTAGTTTTGAGTATTACCTAAAATCGAATGGCATTCAGCATGTAGTGACAGCTGTATCCATTGTCCGATTGTCTGGTGGAAAGAACAGTCCAAATATTGAGGGCAAAGTTAAGAAAACAGCTGGCAACATCGCTGGATACCAAACTGTCCCACTTTCTGTTGATTATAGAAACACCGCTCACACAACTGCAGTGACAACTCCACCAGATTTGCTGATGCGAAGAAGACTCCAAGGTAAATGTGATCTTTTTGGATGCTGTGGGGAGAGTGAAACGGCATCAGGGAGGCCAATGCCGGCCACAAAACCCCTCTTTGTGTGTGAGGCTGTTTACTTCATGGGACAAAATGTGCTGTTGAAACTGTGGGAATGGCCCCGAATAGGTACAGGATATGTTCAAAGTGAGGACAGGTCGCAAGATGTACAATGCTTAGGTCACACAAGAGGTCCTGAACAATTGTGAGGATCATATGATTGCTGCAACCTCAGGACATGGTCAGGAGCAAAACATACCCAGCTCCTCACAACATTCAGCAAGGCTGTCCAAACCTGTCCTTCACCCAGTGTGGAAAAATCCTCTGAGGGTGAGATGGACATGGCAGATGTTGCAGCATTGGCACCATTGCCACCTGCAGAAGAAGATAATTTCTTTCTGAGACACAAGGGGAAGGCCACAGTCCAGCACATGGTGGCAGATTGCAGCGCGGAGTCCGAGGAGGTGGACCGAGTGGGAAAGTGACTCAAGAGATGGTGCAAGAAAGAGGGATTAGATGGGGACGGAATTGATGATTGGAATGCAGTCAGCAAGTGAACCTCATTGAATATAATTTTCCAGGTTGAGGCTGTTCACCTCGGCTAATCAGAGAGACCTGACTGACAGATGTGTCAGGGATTCTGCTCATTCGAGGAGCAGTCTCTATGAAGGCTAGGTCAGTGTCACGTACTATGCACGTGGAAAATTTTGGAGTGCATGCCACAGCATATTACATGCACTGAGTTTAGGAATACTTAAACCTTGGTCGAAACAGAGGATGCGGTCCTTCAGCTGAAGAACAAGGCTGCAGTTGCAAATGGGAGTCCCCCTCAAGCATAGAACTGCAGAGGCACTGTGCTTCCAGTGCAGCTGAATATCCTTGTCTGCCTTCTCTGGAAGGAGGAGAGCATCCCAGGAGAGCTGCCATATGCCAACGTCAGGAAATTTTCAAATAATGGAACATGTCAAACAGTGGTACGTACAGGGGAGTGTCCCTGATGTTGACCCCTGGACAATTCATCACCAAGGTCCTTTTCAACTGTCTCCTCCTTATGGCTGATGAACTACGTCCGAAGTTTGAGTGTGACTTTCAGTCGCAGAGGTGCACATTGTACATAATTTTCACGATTGTAAATGGCCTTCTTGGACCTTACAAAGGCCTTTGGTACCATCAATCAGAAAGCACTTGGGCAGCATTCTTCTCTGCTTTCGATGCAGTATGAAGTTTGTCACCGTCCGTCAACTGATCCACAACAACATGCCAGTCACTGTAATAACAAGCAGCCTCAGTACCCGTCCATTCCCCCTTTTACCCGGTGTCCTGCAGGGCTGTGTCATCACCACAAACTGCTGTGAAGCTGCCTCGCAGCATGACCTCATCACAGATAAGCTGCCCACTTGAGCCAAGGCGGGTGTATTGAAGTCCTGCAATGTCGCTGTCCCAGAAACCCTTGATGGGTGTCATTGTGAGTGGTAAGTTATTTTCAATTGAAATGAGCATGTGTACTTTCTCTGGATTTCAAACCATTGTTGTTTCTTTCCAGGAGTGTTCAATCATGACAGAGCAGAGCGAATTGATTTACCTAGTAGAAAGGAACAAATTCTGGAGATCACAGTGGGTCAGACATGATCCATGAAAGAGAGCAAGTTAAGACTTTGTGTCGAGATGGCACCGCATCTGAGCTGTTCATTTGTTGTTTGTTTTCTTTTTCTACCTTGAGTTTATTTTTATTTTGGCGCCGTGTGGCCCATGCCCACGAGTGGTTGTTGGGCACTGAATCCAGGAGAGGCAATGTTTGATTGTTTATTTCCTTCTGTCTTTCTCTGGAGGAACAGAATAGAGAGACAAAAACAGTCTTTTTTGTTGTACAAAGTGAAAGCGGAGTTTGCTTATGTTTTGGGAGAGTAGAGTGTATGTCCTGGTGCAATGCCTATTCGGGCAGTATCTGTCTGGTGTTGTTTTTCAGACTGGAGGATCGTGATGAATATAGGAATCGGTGATGTGTCCATGCCATTTGTCATTTATGTAAAGGATTTGAATGAGAATATAGGATGCATGGTTTGTGAGGAATGGCCGGGAGAGATACTTGCAAAATGTTGCATTTTGGTAAGTGGAACAGGGCAAGACCACTTTTGGTAGGGCCTGTGGAGTGATGACGAACAGAGAGTCCTAGGAGTTGACAGAACCTCTACAGTGCGGAAGTAGGCTATTTTGCACAACAGGCCCAGAGTATCAGTCCCATTTCCCTTGCATGCAAAAGTAGAGGCACAAGTCAATAGCCGAGAAAGCTAAGCGATGACCAAATCACTACAGTGGGCCCTATGTACAGTGCTATTCGAATCCATTATGTGTCAGTTCGCCTGCGTGGAGATTTAAAGAATTGATGAGCTAATTTTTGAAGCCAGGTATATCACCAATCCATCACATTGAGGACTTGTCTGCAAAACTGCAGGTGCCCTGTCCTTGACCAAACTGGATATGGGCCAGATGAACATGGCATTGAGCTTCAGTAAGGATTCCCACAAATATGCTACAATCAATACCTATAAAGGGTGGAACCACTGTACTTGACTGCCTTTCTTTGGGGATATCATCAGCCGGTAAATCGTTCGAGTGAATGGCGGAGATCAGTTACAAGGTCTACCCATGGTCCCTATCTATCTGAAAGTTTGCTCATCACTGGGAAGATCAATAAATATTATTGAGTGTTTGAACAAGACCTTAGGAAGGAAAACAAATGTGTTCCAAGGCAGCCCAAGTGACCTTCTTGGGCTACAGAATGGACAAGAGTGGCTTCCACACATTGAAAGATAAAGCAAGGGCAACCAAGGTTCCCTTGGTTCCCATCTCTGCATCGGAGCTTCAGTCTTTCCTTGGGTTGTTGAATTATTATGGAAAATTCTGTCATCACCTGGCCTCCATTTTGGCAGCTAGGATGTGATATTCAGAAAGGGCCAGCATTGAAAGTACTCGTATCGCCAAGAAGAACTCTTATGAGAATTGAAAAAGCATCTATCCGTGTTTAATGCTTTGGCACAGAGTGATCTCCAGTGAGATGTGGCACGGACACGTGAAGCCTCACCATTTGGTATCCAGTTACTGCTGGCTCACCGACAGAGAGAACCGCCTCATATTATGTGCATCCCAGAGTTTGGCTGATGCCGAATGAAAATGCGTCCAGATGGAGATGGAATGTTTGGCAGTAACCTTTGTGTGACAAAGTTCAACCAATATGTTTTTGATGTAGTAATGGACCACAAAACCCTGCTAGAGCTTCCTGAAAAAGGCAGGGCTATCCCACTTGCAGATTCAGGTTAAGTTCAGAAGTGAGCTCTTATTCTGAGTGCATGGATTTACAAATTGGAACACCATCCCTGCAGTCACCTGGTTAATGCCTGAGGTCACCATGGCACGTTCCACCAAAGGAAGAGTCCATTATGGTTTTAAACTTCCTGCTTCCCTTCTAGTCATTTCTGACAATATCTCACTGTAGATATAAGAATTTCCCGTCCTTACTTAGCAAAAACCACTGGTGGTGTTCAAAACGAAAAAGTCATCACAAGCAGGATGGAATTCTTTCTGGAGCTGGCAAGGGCAGATGACCATTGAAGGTGGCATACTAATATGGGGAGCAAACGTGTTTGTCACAAGCAAAGGTCATGATCAGATAACAGCTAAATGCTCCCAGGCTCATCCTATCATTTCCAAAATGAAGGCGTTATGTTTCGTGGCCAGAATTGGATGCCAATACAGCCATGTTTGGGCAGTATCCATAATGCCAAGAAGGACAGAAATTGTCACCAGCAGTGCTCTATATTCATGGCTCTGCTAGGTCTAACCTTAGCTCAGTTATGCATCGAATGTGCCAGTCTGTTTTGTGGGATCTGTACTTGTAATGATGTTGATCACAGATAAAGTGCATTCATTTGCCAGCAGGTAGTTTTGAGCATTACCTAAAATCGATGACATTCGGCATGTGTTGTCCTATTGTATGGCAGAAAGAACAGTCCAAATATTGAGGGCAAAGTTAAGAAAACAGCTGACAACTTCACTGGATACCAAACTGTCCCGCTTTCTCTTTGATTATAGAAAGGTAACCATTTTCTGAGATGCAAGAGGTGCACTGCCATCCCTCACCAGGTCTGGAACGATGTGTAGGTCATCTTAATGACTAACAGCTTGAATACTGACCCATTCTGCCTCTGAACTCGTGTCGAGTGGGGCTATGTCATTACAACAAAACCGCTCTGAATCTACCTCACTGCATGACCTCACCGCAGAGAAGCTGCCCAATTGTAGGCCAAGGGGGCTTGTATTGAAGCCCTGCAATGTCACTATCCCAGAAACCCTTGATGGGGATCAGTGTGAGCAGTAAGTTGTTTTAGGTTGAAATGAACAGGAATCCTTCTTCGGGATTTTTAACCATTCCCAGATTCCTTTCTCAGGAGTGTTCAATCTCAACAAAGCAGAGCAGATTTTTTCAAACTTTTTTCATTGAAATAAATAAATGCTGGAGATCACAGTGGGTCAGACATAATCCATGAGAGAGAGCAAACTAAGATTTTGTGACGAGAAGACCCCGCATCCGAGCTGTTCTTTTGTTGTTTGTTTTATTTGATGACCTTGACTTTGTTTTTATTTTGGTGCTGTATGGCCCATGCCCACGAGTGGTTGGTTGGCACAGCGAGAGCCAATTTTTGATTGTTTATTTCCTTCTGTCTTTCCCGAGAGGAACAGTGTCTTTTTTTTTTGTTTTACAAAGTGAAAGCAGCTTTTGTTTCTGTTTTGGAAGAGCAGAGTGTATGTGCTGGTACGATACATATTTGGACAGAATCTGTTGCACATAATGGGTGTTGTTTTTCAGACTGGAGGCTTGTGATAAATACAGGAATCGGTGATGTGTCCAATGCTGTTTGTCATATATGTGAAGGATTTGGATGAGAATATAGGGTGCATGGTTTGTGAGAAGTGGCAGGTAGAGTATAATTTTGATACATGCAAAATGTTGCATTTTGGTAAGAGGACGAAGCCAAGACCACTTTTGGAACGGCTTGTGGAGTGTTGTCGAACAGAGAGTCCGAGGGGTTGACAGAACCTCTACAGTGTGGAAGTAGGCCATTTGGCACAACAGGCCCACACTATCAGTCCCATTTCACTAACGTGCAAAAGTACAGCCACAAATCAAGAGCTTGGAAAGCTAAGCGATGATCAAACCACTACAGTGTACCCAATGTGCAGGGCAATTTCATCCCATTATGTGTCAATTTCATCCACATCGATGTGGATGTTTTAAAGAATTGATGAGTGAATTTTTGAAGCCAGGAATATGACCAATCCATCACATTGAGGACTTGTCTGGAAAACCACAGATGCCCTGTCCTTTACTAGCTGAATATGAGCCATACGGACAGGGCATTGTCCTTCAGTGAGGATTCCCATAAATATGCTGCAGTTGATACCCATAAGGGGTGTAACCACTGTACTTGAATGCCTTTGTTTTGGGATATCATTCCAGTGAATTGTTCCAGTGAATGGTGAAGAACAGTTTGCAAGGTCTTCCCATGGTCCCTATTTATCTGAATATTTGCTAATCACTGGGAAGTTCAATAAAGATCATTTAATGTTGATCCAAGGCTTTAGGAGGAAAACAAATGTGTTCCAAGGCACCCCAAGTGACATAATTAAGCTACAACATGGACAAGTGGGTAGCACACATTGAAAGATAAACAAGGGCAGCCAAGGGGCCATCGGCTCCCACGTCTGCATCGGAGCTTCTAGTCTTTCCTTGGGTTGGTGAAATATGACGGAAAATTGTGTAATCACCTGACCTCCATTTTGGCAGCTGAGATTTGGTATTCAGAAAGGGCCAACTTTGCAAATACTCACGTCACCAAGAAGAACCCTAACAAGAATTGAAAAAGCAGCTATCATCATTTAATGTCTTGGCACAGGATGATCTCCAGTGAGATGTGCCGCTGACGTGCGAAGCCTCACCATATGGTATCCGGTTACTGCTGCTCACTGACAGAGAGGACTGCCTGATAGTATGTGCTTCCCAGAGTCTGTCTGAAACTGAATGGGTCAGCTTTGCAAATAGTCACAGCGCCAAGAAGTAGCCTTTTGGGAATTGAACAAGCAGCTCTCGTCATTTAATGTTTCAGCACAGAATAATCCCCAGTGAGCTGTGGTGCTGACATGCAAAGCTTCCACATATGGTATCAAGTTCCTGTTCACTCCAGTGAACCTCATTGAATATAATTTCTCAAGTTGTGCCTGGTAACCTGATCCAGTCAGGGAGTCCTGTCTGGCAGGTGTGTCAGGGGTTCTGCTCTCTCGAGGAGCCATCTTTATGAAAGCTAGGTCAGAATCATGTACTGTGCACATGGAAATTATTTGAATTGCATCCCACAGCAAATTATACTCAAGGAGATCAGCAATACCTAATCTTGGATGAAACAGATAAGTCTGTCCTCCAACTTAAGAAACAGGCTGCAGGTGCAAATGGCATTCCCACTGAGGCATTGAAGTGTAGAGGTACTGAGCTCCCAATGCAGCTGCATGCCCTTGTCTGCCTTATCTGGAAGTAGGAGAGCTTCCCAGAAGAGCTCCAAGATGCCAAAGTTGTAAGTATTTTATGAAGAGATGGACATGTCAGACTGTGGTAACTACAGAGGAATATCCCTGATGTCAACCATTGGAAATGTATCACCAAAGTCCTTTTCAACTTTCTCCTCCCTGTGACTGAGGAAGTCCTTCCAGGATCTCAGTGTGGCTTTCAGCCAGAGAGTGATCCATTGAACATGATTTTCACTGCTGTATATGGCCCTCTGGGATCTTTAAAAAGGCCTTTAACATCATCAATCGGGAAGTATTTCTCGAGCGTTCTTCTTTGCTTTACTTGTACCATGATGTTTGTCACCATCCTTCACCTGCTCCACAATGATGTGTAATTCATCAAAATGACAAACAGCTTCAACACCTACCCATTCACCCTCTCAACCGGTGTCGAACAGGGCTATGTCATCACTGCAACACTTCCGAATCTACCTCACTGTCAGACCTCACTGCCAGCAAGCTGCCCACTTGTGATCCAAGGGGCTTTAATTGTAGTCCTGAACCATTGCTGTCCCAGATGTTTTTGGTGGGGATTGTTGTGAGTGATATGTTATTTTTAGTTGAAATGTGCAGGTATGCTTTCTCTGAATTTTAAACTATTATTGTTCATTTCCCAGGAGTTTTCAATTGCAACAGAGCAGAGATTTATTTTATTGAAAATAGCATTTAGTTGTTTAGTTTTTTATTTGGTTGAAAGGAACAAATGCTGGAGATCACAGCAGGTCAGACAGCATCCACGAGAGAGGGCAGCTAGTATTTCAAAACCAAATGAGTCCTCATCAGAGCTGTTCGTGTGTTGTCTAATTTGCTTGAGTATATATTTATTTTGACCCCCAGTAGCTCCTGCTCACAAGTGGTCAGTGGGGCAGGGAAAGCCAGTTTTTGCCTGTTTAACAAAAAAGACACAATTGCTCTGGGGAAAGCTAGAAAGAAGTAAGCAAAGTGAAAGCAGTTTAATTTCTGTTTTGAATGAGTGCACCATTTTTCCCGGTGATGTGTCTGATTCAGGAATGTCTGATGCAGGCAGGATCAGGGCATCTTGGTTTTATTTTTCCATTTACATCTTTGGTTTTAAAAGAGTGGAGGCCTGTGACAAATGCAGGGATTGGGACTGGGTGTAATGCCAGTTTTCATTTCTGTCATGGATTGGAATGTGAATATGAATGTGAATGTTAAACAGCATCAGGAACTTCAATACCAGCCACAAACCTCCATTTTGCTCATGAGGCACTTTACTACATTGGACAAAATGTGCTGTTTAAACCATTGGAAAGGCATGCATGGGGAACAGGCATGGTCGAAGTAAAGGACATGATGTCGGAGAAGCATTCCTGAACAAATGTGAGGATCACATGATAGCTGTAACCCGCAAGTGACCAAGAGCATGGCATAACCAGCTCCTCAGATGGCAAGGATGTCCGCACCTGTGGGTTTAGATTAGACTTACAGTGTGGAAACAGGCCCTTCGGCCCAACAAGTCCACACCGACCCGCCGAAGCACAACCCACCCATGCCCCTACATTTACCCCTTACCTAACACTATGGGCAATTTAGCTTGGCCAATTCACCTGACCAGCACATCTTTGTGACTGTGGGAGGAAACCGGAGCACCCGGAGGAAACCCACGCAGACACGGGGAGAGCGTGCAAACTCCACACAGTCAGTCGCCTGAGTCGGGAATTGAACCCGGGTCTACAGGCGCTGTGAGGCAACAGTGCTAACCACTGTGCCACCGTGCCGCCCACTCTCCTCACTCTCCCAGTGTAGAAGAAACCTCAAGGCAGATGTGGCAGCCTTGATGCCATTACCAACTGCAGAAGAAGATAAATTTCTGCTGGTCAACAGTCCAGCACATGGTGACAGTAACCAAGCCAGAATCTGAGGAAGTTGACCTCGTGGGAAAATGGTTATGGCTGGTCACCTTGTCCAGTTAGGGAGTCCTGATTGGCAGATATGTCAGGGGTCCTGCTCACTCGATGAGCCGCCTCTATTGAAAGCCAGGTCAGTGTTGTATACTGAGCATGTGGAAATTCTTGAATTGCATCCAGCAGCAAATTACACTCAGGGAATTCAGTTATCGCCTAGCCTTGGTGAAAAGGCAGACCTCCAGCTCAAGAACAAGGCTGCAGGTGCAAATGGTATTCCCCTGAAGCATTGAAGTGTGGAGGCACTGAGCTCCCAGTGTAGCTGCATGTCCTTGTGTGCCCTATCTAAAAGGTGGAGAGCATCCCGGGAGGGCTCCCACATGCCAAAGTTAGCATTGTCAACAAAGGGAACATGTCAAACTGTGGTAACTGCAAGGTCAAATCCCTGATGGCAACCATTGGAAAACTCATCGCCAAGGTCCTTTTCAAGTGGCTCCTCCCTATGGTTGAGGAACTCCTTCCAGAGTCTCAGTGTGGCTTTGGCCCCAGAAAGTTACAATGGACATGGTTTTCACTGATGTCTTGGACCCTCATGGACTTTACAAAGGCCTTTGACACAATCAATTGAGAAGCATTTGTGGTGTTCTTCTCCAATTTAGTTGCAACATGAAGTTAGCCGTGGTCTTTGTCCTGATCGACAACAAAGTGTAAATCATTATAATGGCAAACAGGGTCACCACCTGCCCATTTCCCCCTCTGAACCAGTGTCGAGCAGGGCCAAGTCATCACCTGAACACTGTTCTGAATCTGTGGACAGAAGGGTGAGCCAATTTTTGTGTATATATTTTTTTTGCCGTTCCCCAGAGTCATAGTGTCTTCATTTTTGGTTGATACACTAATAGTTGCTTTAATTCTTGTTTTGAAATAGCAGAGTTACAAAAAATCACCAGGTTCATCCAAATGTTTGTTTGGAAATTTTATTTTTCGGAACGCTGCTGGTAGTTCTTCTAAATGAACATGATGAGCGATTTTTAACTTTGTTGACCCCACTCCAACGCTGGGCCCCACCTAGTCTTGAAAGAGCAGAGTGTTTCACCCGGTGCTGTGCCTGTCTTGGGATTATCTGATGCAGGAAATATCAGGTGTTCTTGGTTTCTTTCCTTTTACATCTTTGGTTTTAGAAGAGTGGAGGATTGTTGATCAAACTGGAGACCTGTGACGAATAAAAGAATTGGTGCTGGGTCCATTGCCATTTGTCATTTATGTAAATGGATTAGCATTGAGAATATAGGAAACATAAGTTGCATGTATGAAACGAGCTGCCAAAGAATGTGGCGGAGGCTGGTGCAACTCCAATATTTAAAAGGCATCTGGATGGAAATACGAATAGCAAGAGTTTTGATGGATATGAGCCAAGTGCTGGCGAATGGGACTGGGTACATTTAGAATATGTGGTTGGCATATTGAGTTGGAGTGAAGAGTCTGTTTGCATGTTATACATCTCTGCAACTCTATGTTTAGTGATTTTGCAGATGTCACCAAGCTTGCCGTATACTGGATAGTGAAGTAGGTGATGAAAGATTCCAAATGTGTCCTCATCAATTGGGCCAATGGGCCGAGGAGTGGCAGATGGAGTTTAGTCTTGATAAATGTAAGATGTTCCATTTTGCTTAGATGGACAAGGCAAGACTTTCACAGTTAATGGTAAGGCCTCTGGAGAATTGCCGAAGAGCAACCTAAGGTTTGATAGAACCTCTATAATGCGGAAGCCGGCCATTTGGACTGTCGAGTCCACACGACCAGTGCCACTTGATGTGCGTGCAAATGTAGAGGCAGCATTCATGAGGCTGGAAAGTGAAGCAATAATAAAACCACTATGTTTACTGTGTCCACTGTAATGGTCGTCGCCATTGTTGGTCAGTTTGCCTTTGTGGAGATTGTCATGAAACAGTGATCTGTATTTTGCAGCCAGATAAATAACTGATCTGGCACATTGAGGCCTTAAATGCAAAACTTTATAGACTTTGTACTTCATGAAGACGATTTTGAGAGATTGTGCACAGCAATTAAATGGTTCTCTAGGGTCTTAGAAGGAAAAATGTGTATTCCAAGGCATTCCAAGTGACCTCCTTGAGCTATAGCATCATCAAGACCAGATTAAACACGTTGCAAAATTAAGTGAGGTCAATCAAGGGTGCCCTGGCACCCAGCAGAGCTTCGATCTTACCTTGGTTTGGTGAAATATTCTGGATGCTTCTGTAATGTCCTGGCTTCCATCTTGGCAGCTTGGATTTGCTATTCAGAAATGATCAGCATTGCAAATGATCTCATCGCCCAGAAGTAACCTTTAGGGAAGTGAAAAAGCAGGTATTGTAGATGGTGTTAGCACACAATAGTCCCCAGTGAGCTGTAGTGCTGTCATGTGATGCCTCCCAATACAGTTTGAGGTGACTGCTGGCTCACTGATGGCTTGGCAGCCATGGTATATGTTTCTCAAACTTTGACTAATGTCAAATGAAGACATGTCCAGATAGAGAAGGAAGGTTTGGTGGTAATCCTTTGTGTGAGAAAGGGACACCAATACCTTTTAGGACATCAATTTGAAATATAAATGGACCACAAACCGCTGCCAGGGAGACCTGATGATGACAGGGCCATCACACCTCAGGCTTCAGGTCAGATTCAGTGGGCTGTCATGCTGAGTGCATAAACCCTCAGAAACCTGAGTGAGCAATCATGTGTTAAATGCAGTTGTGTGAAGCCTAATCCCTCCGGTAGGTACACGATGGTGGGTGCCAGCAGTGAAAGAGTCTGTTCTGTTTTTAAACATTGTGGGCATGCTTCCCATCATCTCTGACCATATCAGACTGTGGGTACAAAAAGATCCCTTCCTGGTGAATCACAAACAGGTGGTGGTGTTGGAAATGAAAGGGGCATCACAACCAGAATTGAATCCTTTCTGGACTTGGTGAGACTCGATGTCCATTGAGGATGGCATAGCAATACGGGGAGCAAGTGTGTTTGTCCCAAGCAAAGATCACTGTCAGATACTGGCTGAACTCCACCAGGGTCATCCTGTGATTTCCAAAATGAAGGTGTTGACAAGATGTTTTGTCTGGTGGCCGGGATCAGATGCCGACGCAGCCATGTTTGTGGGTCAATGGCTAGAGTACCAACAAAGACAAAGATTGCCACCAGCAGCTGCACCACATCCATAGAACTGGTCAGGTAAAACCTGGACTCATTTGCATGTCAACTGTGCCAGTGCTTTCATGGTGGTTATCCATTTAATCATTGTGTACACACAATGTGGTTGGATGTGCATGTCGTGGATTTGTCAAATGTGGGGATGACAATTGAAAAGTTGTGAGGATCTTTTACAGTACACAGAAACTGGACATGCTGGTCCCAGCTAGCAGGCCATCATTTAGCAGGAGGGAGCCTTGTGTCTTTCCTAAAGTGGAATGATATTCAGCATGTAAGGACAGCTGCATCTGTTGTCTGATAGTCTGGGGGAAAGAGCAGTCCAAACATTGAAAGAAAGTTTAAAGATACAGCCTGCAACTTTAGTCAATACACAAGTGTCCCAATTTGTGATTGAGTATAAAACCAGCACTCACACAAATACAGGAACAGAAGCATTGGTATTTCAGAGAAGACTCCACTCCAGATTAAATCTGATGTTCTTCCAACCTTGTGGAGTGTGTGAAAAGGTGTCATGAACACCAATGCTGGCCGGAAGACATTTCTATACGAGAGAGGCAGTTTAGTCCAGGAGACACAATTTGCTGTTACAACAATTGGAATTGCCATGCATGCGTAAGAGGCATGGTCGAATGCTGTACACTTCTCAAGGCAGAGAGGAGATCCTGATTCAGTATTTGTGTCAACTGATAGCTATTACATCAAAAGTGGGGCAGGAAGAAAACATACCCAGCCACTCGGAACATCCAACAGGTTGCCAGAAACTGTGGGTTCTCCCTGTCCTCCCAGTGTCCAAGAAACCTCTGAGGGCAAGATTGACATGGCAGATATCGCAGCCTTGATGCCATTACCACCAGCAGAAAAAGATGAATCCCTGCTGAGATGCTCAATGGGTAAGAGGTAGGCCGCAGTCCAGTACATGCCAGCAGTATCTGGCAGTCCAGGCAGACAGATGTGTTAGCAGTTCTGCTCACTCGAGTTTCCAGCTCTGTAAAGTCTCGCTGAAGTATCACGCAGTGTGCATGTGTACATTGTTGATTTGCTTCGCCCAGCATATTACACGCAAGGAGCTCAGCTTTACCATGCCTTGAATGGATCAGAGATGGCCATCCACCCGATGAGGAAGACTACAGCTGCAAATGGCTCTTCCCGTGAGGCATTGATGTGTGAAGTATTGAGCTCCCAGTGCAGTTGAATCCCTTGCCTGAATGATCTGGTAGGAGGAGGGCACCCCAGGAGAGCTCCCAGATGACAAAGTCATTAGTGCTTTCAAAAATGGCAACATGTCAGACTGTTGTAACCACAGGGGAACATCCCTGATGGTGACCACTGGAAACTCATCACCAACTGTCTCTTCCCTGTAGCTGAGGAACTCCTCCCAGAGTCTCAGCGTCAGTCAACCATAATCGAGCACAATAGACATGGTTTTCACTGCTGTATATGTCCCTCTTGAACCTAATAAAGGCCTTTGACACCATCAGTTGGGAAGCATTTGTGGAACATTCTTCTCCGCTTAGTTGCAGCTTGAAGTTTGTAACCATCCTTCGACACTTCCGCAAATGTATGTATGTAATCGTAATGACAAACGGCTCCAACACCTACCCAGTTGAGCAGGGCTGTGTCATCAACTCAACACTGTCCTGAATCGACCTCGCTGCAGGGTGTCATTGCCGACAATCTGCTCATTTTGAGCCCAGGTGGCTTTTATTGTAGTCCTGCATTTTCGCTGTCCCAGAAGCTCTTGTTGGACTTCAGTATGAGGGTTTAGATACTTTTCTTTGACGTGGGAGACACAGTGGCACAGTGGTTAGCAATGCAGCCTCACAGCGCCAGAGACCTGGGTTCCATTCCTGCCTCAGGCAACTGTCTGTGTGGAGTTTGCACATTCTCCCTGCATGGGTTTCCTCTGTGTGCTCCAGTTTCCTCCCACAGTCCAAAAATGTTCAGGTTAGGTGAATTGGCCATTCTAAATTGCCAGTCGTATTTGTTGAGGGGGTAAATGTCGAGGAATGGGTCTGGGTGGGTTCCTCTTTGGAGGGTCGGTGTGGGCTTGTTGGGCCGAAGGGCCTGTTTCCACACTGTAAGTAATCTAATCTGTGAGCAGTTGTAGGACTTCTGGATTTTAACAAATATTGTTCCTTTCCCAGGAGTGTTCCATAGCAACAAAGCAGAGAGCATTTTTTATTTCATTGAAAAGAGCAAATGCTGGAGATCACAGTGGGTCAGACAGCATCCATGAGAGAGAGCAAGCTAAGTTTTAGTGTTGAGACGTCTCCTCATCAGAGCTGTTCATTTATTGTTTGCTTTCTGTGATTTGCTTGAGGTTAGTTTTATATTGGCCCCTTGTGGCCCCTGCCCACGAGTGCTTGGTGGGGACTGAGTCCAGGGAGAGCCAGTTTGCGATTGTTTATTTCCTCCTGACTTTGCCCAGAGGAATAGTATGTTTTTGTTTTGTTTTAGAAATTGAAAGCAGGTTTAGTTTCTGTTTTAAGAGCAGAGTGTATGCCGCAGTGTGGTGCCTGATCTTGGGAATGTCTGTTGCAGGCAGTGAGGGATGTTTTTCAGGCTGGAGGCCTGTGGTGAATACAGGAATGGATGCTGGGTCCAATTCCATTTTTCATTTATGTAAAAGATTTCAATGAGAATATAGGATGCATGGTTTGTGAGGAATGGCAGGTCAAGTTTAATTTTAATAAATGCAATATGTTGCACTTTGGTTAGAGGGACAGGACAAGATTTACACAGTTCACAGTAGGGCTTGTGGAGTGTTGTCAAACAGAGAGACCTCGGGGTTGGCAGAATGTCTTGGTGACCAATTACATCGATCCCTGAAATTTCCCATCCAGGTTGGTAGGCCTGTCAAGAAAGCATACGATGTTAGCTTTTCTTGGTAGAGGTATTGAGTTTCTGAGCCATGAGGTCATGTTGCAGCTGTAGAAAACTCTGGTTTGGCCACACTTCGAGTATTGTGTGCTTTCTGGTCACTGCATTATAGGAAGGATGCAGATTGTTGGGAAAGGGTTCAGAGGCGATTTATTAGGATGTTGTCTGGTCTGAAGGGAAGTTCTTTTGAAGAAAGGCTGAGGGACTTGAGGCTGTTTTCATTCGAGAGAAAAAGGTTGAGAGGTGACTTAATTGAAATATCTGGGGCAATCAGAAGATTCAGGGTGGAGAGTGAGAGTCTTTTTCAACGGATGGTGATGGCTCACATGAGGGGACACAGCTTTAAATCGAGGAGTGATTGATGCAGGACAGATGTCAGAGGTAGTTTCTTTACTCAGAGAGTTGTACGGGTGTGGAATGCCCTGCCTGCAACTGTTGTAGACTCACCTAATTTATGGGAATTTAAATGGTCATTGGATAAACTATGGATGAAAATGAAATTGTGCAGGATAGATGGGCTTCAGATTGGTTCCACAAGTCATTGCATCATCGAGGGTTGAAGGACCTGTGCTGCGCTCTAATGGTCTCTGTTGTATGCCCTGAACAAACGTGCAGATAACAGGACAGCTGCAAATTCTCAAGTGGCCAGTCTCAAAACATACCCAGCCCCTCAGAACATCTGGCACGGCTGTCCGAACCTTTGGGTTCTCCCCGTCTCCCCATTGTGGAAGAAACTTCTGAGGGCGAGATGGACGTGGCAGATGTCTCAGCCTTGACACCTTTACCCACCAGCAGAAGAAGATAAATCTTTTCTGAGACGCAAGAAGTGGGCCACAGTACAGCATGGCACCTTTGTTCAAGCCAGAGCCCGAGGAAGTGGACCGAGTGGGAAGATGACTCAGGAAAGTGACAGGAAAGAGAATGGGCCCATGTCCCAGGGCTGAGAGGAGGATGGAGGTAGTGATTGGAACGTAGTCACCCAGTGAACCTCAGTAAATATAATTCCCCTGGTTGGGGCTCTTCCCCTGGTCCAAGCCGGGAGAACTGACTGGCAGGTGTGTCAGGGGTTCTGCTCACTCGAGGAGACATCTGTGTGAAGGCTCGGTCAGTGTCATGTCCTGTGCATGTGTAAATTGTTGAAGTGCATCCCGCAGCATGTTGCATGCAAGGAGCTCAGCAGTAACCAAGCCTTAGATGAGACCAAGAAGACTGTCCACCATCTTAAGAATGAGACTGTGGGTGCAAGTGGTACTCCCCCGAGTGCGGAGATACTGAGCTCCCCGTGTAGCTGTATGCCCTTGTCTGCCTTACCTGGAAGGAGGAGAACATCCCAGGAGAGTTCCCAAATGCCACAGTTGTGAGTGTTATCAAAAAACGGAACACGTCAGAGTGTGGGAACTCCAGGGGAATATTCTCAATGTCGAGCATTGGAAAACTCATCGCCAAGGCCCTGTTCAACTCTCTCATCCTAGTGCCTGAGGAACTCCTCCCGGAGACTCAGTCTGGCTTTCTGTCACAGAGGACCACAATGGACATGATTGTCACTGCTGCATATCAAGTTCTTCGACCTTACAAAGGCGTTTGACACCATCAATCAGGAAGCATTTTTGAAGTGTTCTTCACCACTTTAGTTACAGCATGACATTTGTCACCACCCTTCTCCTGGTCCACAATGACAGATGTCATCATCATGACATGGCTTCAACACCTGCCCTTTGCCCCTTTGAACTGGTGGTGAGCAGGGCTGTGTCATCACCACAACACTCCTGAACCTAAGTTGCTGCAGGACCACTCCACCGACAAGCTGCCCACATTTACTCCTAGGGGGCTTTTGTTTTAGTCCTGCACTGTTGTTGTCCCAAAAACACTTGATGGGGTTCAGTGTGAGTGATAAATTATTTTCAGTTGAAATGAGCAGGTGTACTTCCTCTGGATTGCAACCCATTGTTGTTCTTTTCCCAGGAGTGTTCAATAGCGACATAACAGAGAGGGTTTATTCTTTGAAAAAACCAAATGCTGGATATTACTGCAGGTCAGACAGCATCCATGAGAGAGAGCAAGCTTGGATATAGAGTCGAGATGATTCCTCATCAGAGCTGTTCATTTATTGTTTCTCTTCTTTGATTGACTTGAGTTTCTTTTTATGAGGCTACAGGTGCAATAGGTGTTCCCCCTGAGGCATTGAGGTGGATGGGCACTGAGCTCCCAATGCAGCTGCATGCCCTTGTCTGCCTTACCTGGAAGGAGGAGAGCATCCCAGGAGAGCTCCCAGATGCCACAGTTGTGAGTGTTTTCACAAGAGAACGTGTGAGGCTGTGCTAACTACAGCAAAATCTCCCTGATGTCGACCATTGGAAAACGTATCACCAAGGTCCTTGTCAACTCTCTCCTGCCTGTGCCTGAGTAACCCATCCTGGAATTTCTGTGTTCTTCAGCCCCAGACGGGAACAAAGGACAAAATTTTTGCTGTTCTATACGGTGCTCTTAGAACTTTCAAAGTCCTTTGACACCATCAAACAGGAAGCATCTGTGGAGCATTCTTCTCTGATTTAGTTGCATCATGAACCTTGTCACCATCCCTCACCTGGTCCAGAACGATGTGTGAGTCATTTTAAAGACAAATGGTTTCAACACTGACCCATTCTGCCTCTGACCCAGTGTCGAGTAGGGCAATGTCATCACCACAAAACAGCTCTGAATCTACCTCACTGCAGGACCTCACCTCAGATAAGCTGCCCACTTTTAGACCAAGGTGGCTTGTATTGAAGTCCTGCAATGCCGCTAACCAGAAACCCTTGATGGTAGTCAGTGTAAGCAGTACATTGTTTTTAGTTGAAATGAGCAGGTGTCCTTCCTCTGGATTTTTAACCATTCCCAGATACCCTCCTTAGGACTGTTCAATATTGACAGAGCAGAGAGAGGTGATTTTTAACATAAATTTTGTTGAAATGAACAAATGCTGGAGATTACAGCGGGTCAGACGAAATCCATGAGAGAGAGCAAGCTAAGATTTTGTGTTAAGATGACTGTGCATTTGAGCTGTTCATCTGTTGTTTGTTTTATTTGACAACCTTGACTTTATTTTATTTTGGCACTGTGTGACCCATGCCCAGGAGTGGTTGGTGGACACAGGGAGAGCCAGGTTTTAATTGTTTATTTCCTTCTGGTTTTCCCTCAAGGAAAAGTGTGTTTTTTTCGTTTTACAAAGTGAAAGCAGCTTGTGTTTCTGTTTTGGAAGAGTAGAGTACTATGCCTATTTGGATGAGTGTGTTGCACAGACTGGGTGTTAGTTATCAGACTGGAGGCTTGTGATGAATATATGAATTGGTGATGTGTCCAATGCTGTTTGTCATTTATGTAAAGGATTGGGTTGAGAAAATAGGGCGCATGGTTTGTAAGGAATGTTAGGCAGAGTATAATTTTGATGCATGCAAAATAGTGCATTTGGTATGTGGAATAAGCCAAGACCACATTTGGAATGGCCTGTAGAGTGTTGTCGAACAGAGAGCCCGAGGGTTGACAAAACCTCTACAGTGCGGAAGTAGGCCATTTGGCACAACAGGCCCACACTATCAGTCTCATTTCCCTTACGTGCAAAAGTAGAGGCACAAATCAAGGGCCTGGAAAGCTAACGATGATCAAACCACTGCAGTGTGCCCTATGTGCAGCACTGTTCAAACCCATTATGCGTCAATTTGCCTATGTGGAGATTTCAAAGATTCGATGAGGGAATTTTTGAAGCCAGGTATATAACTGATGCATCACATTAAGGACTTGTCTGGAAAACCACAGATGCCTTGTCCTTTACAAAGCTGGATATGTGTCATATGAATGTAGCATTGTGCTTCAATGAGGATTCCCATAAATATGCTACAGTTAATACCCATAAAGGGTATAATCACTGTATTTGACTGCGTTTGTTTTGGGATATCATCAGCCAATGAATCGTTTCCAGTGAATGGCCGAGAACTGTTTACAAGGTCTACCCATGATCCCTATTTCTATGAAGATTTGCTAATCACAGGGAAGATCAATAAAGATCATTTAATGTTTGTCCAAGATCTTAGGAAGGAAGAAAATGTGTTCCAAGCCACCTCAAGTGGCATAATTGAGCTACTGCATGGCCAAGTGGGTAAGACAGATTGAAAGATAAAGCAAGGACAACCAAGGGTTCATCGGCTCCTACGTCTGCATTGGAGCTTTAGTCTTTCCTTGGGTTGGTGAATTATTACGGAGAAAATTGTGTAATCCCCTGGCCTCCATTTTGGCAGCTGAGATTTGCTATTGAGAAGGGCCTGCTTTGCAAATACTCACATCGCCAAGAAGAACCCTTAGGGGAATTGAAAAAGCAGCTATCATCATTTAATGCCTTGGCAGAGAATGGTCTCCAGTCAGATGTGGCACTGACGTACAAAGCATCACCATCTGGTATCCAGTTACTGCTGGCTCACCGACAGAAGGGATTGCCTGGTCGTACTTGCTTCCCAGAGTTTGGCTGATGCTGAATGAAAATGCATCCAGATGGAGATGGAAAGTTTGACAGTAACCTTTTGTTTGAGAAATTTCAAACAATACACTTTTGCACATATCTTTGGTGCAGTAATGTGCCACAAAGCCCTGCTAGAGCGACCTGAAGAAGGCAGGGTTATCCCATTTGCAGCTTCAGGTTAAGTTCAGAAGTGAGCTCTTATTCTGAGTACATGGATTTACAAGTTGGAATACCATATCTGCAGTCACCTGGTTAATGCCTGAAGTCACCATGGCGCGTGCCACCAATGGAAGAGTTCATTTTGGTTTTAACCGTTCTGCATCCTTTCTGGTCATCTCTGACAATATCACACTGTAGATACAAGAATTTCCTGTCCTGGCGAAACAAGAACCACTGGTGGTGTTCGAAACTGATGACGATCATCATAACCAGGATGGAATTCTTTCTGGAGCTGGCAAGACCAGATGACTGTTGAAGATGGCACGCTTATGTGGGGAGCAAACGTGTTTGTTACAGACAAAGGTCATTGTCAGATACCAGCTAAACTCCACCAGACTCCACCTATGATTTCCAAAATGAAGATATTGGTGAGAGGTTATGTCTGATAGCCAGAATTGGATGCCGATGCAGCCATGTTGGTGGGACAGTATCCACAATGCCAAGAAGGACAGAAATTGTCACCAGCAGTGCACCATTTTCATGGCACTGACCAGGTAGAACCTTAGCTCAGTTACACGTCGAATGTGCCAGTCCATTTTGTGGGATCTGTACTTTAAGGATGTCGGTCACAGATAAAGGGTATTCATTTGCCAGCAGGTAGTTTAGTGTATTACCTAAAATCGAATGGCATTCGCATGTAGTGACAACTGCATGTGTTGTCTGATTGTATGGTGGAAAGTACAGTCCAAACATTGAGGGCAAAGTTAAGTAAACAGCCGACAACTTCACTGGATGTCAAACTGTCCCACTTTCTCTCTGATTATAGAAACATCGCTCACACAACTGCAGTGACATCGCCACCAGAATAGCTAATGTGAAGAAGCCTCCAAGTTAAATTGGATCTTCTCGGATGTTGTGGGGAGAGTGACACGGCATCAGGAAGGCCAATGCCAGTCACAAAACCCCTCTTTGTGGGAGGCAGTTTATTTCATGGCACAAAATGTGCGGTTGAATCGGTGGGAATGGCCCTGAATGTGTTCAAAGTGAAGTCAGGTCACAAGATGTACAATGCTTATGTCACACTAGAAGTCCTGAACAATTTTGAGGATCACATGATTGCTGCAACCTCAAGACGTGGTCAGGAGCACAACATACCCAGCCCCTCACAACATTCAGCAAGGATGTCCGAACCTGTGGGTTCTCCCCCTCCTCCACTCAGTGTGGAAGAATCCTCTGAGAGTGAGATGGACGTGGCAGATGTTGCAGCATTGACACCATTACCACCTGTAGAAGAAGATACATTTCTTCTGAGATGCAAGAGGTGGGCCACAGTCCAGCCCAAGGCGGCGGAATGCAGCCTCGAGTCCGAAGAAGTGGATCTCGTGGGAAAATGACTCATGATATGTTGCAGGAAAGAGAATGGGCCTTTGTCCCAGGAATTAGATGGGGATGGAAGTAATGACTGGGACTCAGTCAATGAGTGAACCTCATTGAATATATATTTCCAGGTTGGGGCTGTTCACCTGGTCTAATCAGGGAGACCTGATTGGCAGATGTGTCGGCGATCTGCTCACTTGAGGAGCTGTCTCTATGAAAGCGAGGTCAGTGTCATGTACTTTGCCCATGGAGAATTTTGGATTGCATGCCATAACATGTTACATGCATGGAGTTCAGCAATATCTAAGCCTTGGATCAAATAGAGAAAGTGGTCCTCCAGCTCGAGAACAGGGCTGCAGTTGCAAATGGTATTCCCCCTCCAGCCTAGAACTGAGGAGGCACCGAGCTTCCAGTGCAACTGAATATCCTTGTCTGCCTTCTCTGGAAGGAGGAGAGCATCCCAGGAGAGCTGCCAGATGCCAAAGTCAGGAGTATTTTCAAATAATGGAACATGTCAGACTGTGGTACGTTCAGGGCAATGTCCGTGATGTTGACCACTGGACAATTCATCGCCAAGGTACTTTTCAACTGTCTCTTCCTTATGGCTGATGAACTCCCTCTGCAGTTTCAGTGTGACTTTCGGACTCAGATGGGCACATTAAGCATGACTGTGTAGGGCCTTCTTCAACCTTACAAAGGCCTTTGACACCATCAATCAGAAAGCACTTGTACAGCATTCCTCTCCACCTTCGATGCAGCATGAAGTTTGTAACCATATGTCACCTGATCCACAACAACGTGTAAATCACCGTAATAACAAGCGGCCTCAACACCCGTCCATTCCCCCTTTAACTCGGTGTCGAGCATTGCTGTGTCTTCACCACAAAACTGCTCTGAATCTACCTCACAACATCCATGAGAGAGAGCAAGCTAAGATTTTGAATCTTGATGACTTCTCATCAGAGCTGTTTATTTATTGTTTGTTTTCTATGATATGTTTGAGTTTGTTTTTATGTTACCCCCTGTAGACCCTGCCCCTGAGTGATTGGTGGGAACAGAGTCCAGCAGAGCCAGGTTTTGATTCTGTCTTTCTACAGAATAATAGTGTCTTTTTTGTTCAACTAGTCGCTTTAGGTTCTTTTTGAAAGAGCAGAGCATATGTCACGGTCTTGTGCCTGTTCTGGGAGTGTCTGATGCAGGCAGTGATGGTTGTTTATCAGATTGGAAGCCTGTGATGAATGCAGGAATCGGTGCTGGGTCGAATGCCGTTGGTCATTTATGTAAAGGATTTGGGTGAGAATATGGGATGCATGGTTGGTGAGGATTGGCAGGTGGAGTTTTATTTTGATAAATGAAAATTGTCGCATATTGGTAAGTGTTGCAGTGCAAGACCTACACAGGGCGGGGCAGGGCCTGTGGATTGTTGTTGAACCAAGAGTCCCGGGGGTTGACAGAACTTCTACAGTGTGGAGGCAGGCCATTTGACAGAATAGGTCCACACCACCAGTGCCATTCGCCTTGTGTGCAAAAGTAGAGGCATGAGCCTGGAGAGCTGAGGGATCATCAAACCACCGTAGTTTGCCATAGGAGAGTACTGTTGATACCCAATATTGGTCGAGTAGCATTTGTGGCAATTTGAAAGAAATATTGAGCCAGTTTTTGAAGCCAGATAAATAACCAGTAAATTGCATTGAGGCGTTTTATGCAAAAGTGCACGGGACCTGTTTGTCATGACGCTGGAAATGAGCTGTGTGAATGTGCCATTGTGATTCAGTGAGGATTCCCATAAACATGCACCAATTAATACCCATGAGGGATGGAAACAATATACTTGACTGCCTGTCTTTTAGGGTATCATCAGGCGGTGAACAGTTCCAGGGAATGAGGAGAACATTTTACAAGGTCTACTGCAGGTCGATATTTATCTGAATGATGTGCTAGATACAGTGATGATCAATAAAAATGTGTTTAATGTTTCTCCAAATTCTTAGAAAGGTAAAAAAAGCAGGTGGGTTCCAAGGCATCCCAACTCAACTCATTGAGCGTCAGCATCAACAACAGTGGGCTACGCACATCCAACAATAACATGAGGGTATCCAAGGGTTCCTCAGTTCCCACATCTGTATCAGTGCTTTGGACTTTCCTTGGCTTGGTGAATTATTACGGAAAATTCTGGAATGAGCTAGCATTCATTCTGGCAGCTTAGATTTGCTATTCAGAAAGAGCCAACTTTGCAAGTAGCCGAGTCACCAAGAAGTCGCTTTTCAGGAATTGAAAAAGCAGCTATCGGCATTTAAAATTTTTGCACAGACTCATCCCCAGTGAGATGTGGTGCTGACATGCGACGTCTCCCCACACAGTATCCAGTTACTGCTGGCTCACCGACAGTCAGCAAAGAGAACTGCCCAGTAGTATATGCTGACCAGACTTTGGCTGATGCCAAATGAAAATTCATCCAGAGTGAGAAGGAAAGGTTGGTGATAATCTTTTGTGTGAGAAAATACATCCAACCAATACATTCATTTACATACGTTTGATATAGTAATGCACCACAAACCTCTACTAAGGCTACCCGATGAAGACAGGACCATCCCACTTTTTGCTTCACGTCTAAATCAGACGTGAGCTTTTATTCTGAGTGCATGGGATTACAAGTTGGAACAGCATACGTGCAATCAAGTGGTTAATGCCTGCAGCCAACTCCCTACGGTGGGTACACCATGGTGAGTTCGACCAAAGGAAGAATCCGTTCTGGTTTTAAAATTCCTGTATACCCATCTAGTCATCTCTGACAATATCACACTGCAGATACAACTGATGTGTTCAAAACAAAAGGGTGATCACTACCAGAATGGAATCCTTTCTGAACCTGGCGAGACCAGACAGCACTTGAAAACTGCATATTAATGTGGGGAACCAGTGTGTTTGTCACAAGCAATGGTCACTGTCGGATTCCAGGTCAACTCCATCAGGGTCATCCTGTGATTTCCAAAATGAAGATGTTGACGAGAAGTTATGTCTTGTGACCAGAATTGGATGCCGACACAGCCATTTTTGTGAGGCATTACCCACAGTGCTAACAAGGACAGAAATTGTCACCAGCAGAGCACTATATTCATTGGAGTAGCCAGGTATTACCTTGGATTAGTTACACATTGAATGTGCCTGTCCATTTACAGGATTTATACTTGTAAGGACGTTGGTCACAGATAAAGGACATTGATTTGCCAGCAGGATGTTTTGAGTGTTTCCGAAAGTCGAATGGAATTTGGCATGTAACGACAGCTGCATCTGTTGTCCGATAGTCTGGTGGAAATAACAGTTCAAACATTGGAGTAAAAGTTAAGAAAACAGCTGACAACTTCACAGGATCCCATACCACGTTAAATAGCATCTTCGCAGATCTTGTGGGGAGTGGCAAACAACATCTAGAATGCAAATGCCGTACGCAAAAATGCTCTTTGTGCGAGAGAGAGTTTACGTCATGGGACAAAATCTGCTGTTGAAACCATGGGAATAGCCCTGCATGGGTAAGAGGCATGGTCGGGGTGAGGACAGATCCCATGATGTAGAATACTTGGGTCTGACAGTCAGTACTGAACAAATGTGAGGATCACATGATTGCCAGGAGCAATACACATCCAATTCTTCAGAACATCCAACAAGGCTGTCTGAACGTGTGTGTTCTCTTGGTCCACCGAGTGTGGAAGAAATCTCTGAGGGTGAGATGGAGACTGCAGGTGTGCAGCATTCTCACTGTTACCATGTGTGGAAGAAGGTAAACATTTTCTGAGATGCAAGAGGTGGACAGCAGACCAGCACGTGCCGACATTAGCCAAGCCAGAGTCGGAGTTAGTGGACTGAGTCGGTAATTGCCTCAGGAAATGTTGCAGGAAAAAGAAAGGGCCTACAGCTCAGGACTTAGGGCAGAATGACGGACATGATTGGTACAGAGTCAGCCAGGGAACCGCATTAACATAATATCCTACATTTCGCTGTTAATCTGATCCAGGCAGAGTGTCCTTACTGTTAGGTGTGTCATAGCTTTTGTTACACTTGAGGAGCTGTCTCTAAGAAGGCTTAGGTCAGTGTAAAATACTGTGCACGTGTAAAATGTTGAACTGTATCCCACAGCATATTGCATGCAAGGAGCTCAGCAATCCCCAATCTTTGATGGAACAGGGAGAGCTGTCCTCCAACTGAAGAATGAGTCTGCAGGTACAATTGGTATTCTCCCTGAGGCATTGAAGTGGATAGGCACTGAGCTCCCAATGCAGCTTGCATGCTCTTGTCTGCCTTATCTGGAAGGAGGAGAGCGTCCCTGGAGAGCTCACTGATGCCACAGTTGTGAGTGTTTTCAAAAAAAGAGAACGTGTCAGACTGTGCTAATTACAGCAAAATCTCCCTGATGTCGACCATTGGAAAGTGTATCGCCAAGGTCCTTGTCAGCTGTCTCCTGCATGTGCCTCAGGAACCCATCCCGATATTTCGGTGTGTATTTCAGTCCCAGACAGGTAAAAAGGACATGATTTTTACTGTTCTATACAGCGCACTTAGACCTTACAAAGGCCTTTGACACCATCAAACAGGAAGCGTATGTGGAGTGTTCTTCTCAGCTTCAGTTGCATCATGAAATTTGTCACCCTTCCTCACTTGATCCAGAACAATGTGTGACCCATCTTAATGACAAATGGCTTCAATACTGAACCATTCTGCCTCTGTACCGGTGTTGAGCGGGGCTATGTCATCGCCACAAAACCGCTCTGAATCTACCTCACTGCAGAACCTCACCACAGATAAGCTGTCCACTGTTAGGCCAAGAGGGCTTGATTTGAAGTCCTGCAATGTTGCTATCCCAGTAACTCTTGATGGGGGTGAGTGTGAGTGGTAGGTTGTTTTTAGTTGAAATGAGCAGGTGTTCTTCCTGTGTATTTTTATCCATTCCCAGATTGCTTTCTCAGGAGTGTTCAATAGCGACAGAGCAGATATGATTTAAAGAAGATTTTTCCTTGAAATGCACAAATGCTGGAGATCACAGTGTGTCAGATATAATCCATGAGAGAGAGCAAGCTAAGATTTTGTGTCGAGATGACCCCACATCCGAGCTGTTCATTGGTTGTTTGTTTTATTTGACTACCTTGACTTTATTTTTATTTTGACGCCGTATGACCCATGCCCAAGAGTTTTTGGTGGGCACAGGGAGAGCGAAATTTTGATTGTTTATTTTCTGCTGTCTTTCCCTTGAGGAACAGCGTCTTTCTTTGTTTGACAAAGTGAAGGCAGCTTTTGTTTCTGTTTTGGAAGAGCAGAGTGTATGTCCTGGTACTCTGCCTTTTGGGACAGAGTCTGTTGCACACAGGGGTGTTGGTTTTCACACTGGACACTTGTGATGAATATAGGAATCGGTGATGTATCCAGTGCCATTTGTCATTGATGTAAAGGATTTGTATGAGATTATAGGCTGCATGGTTTGTGAGGAGTGGTCAGTGGAGTATAATTTTAATACTGCAAAATGTTGCATATTGGTAAGAGGAATAAGGCAAGACCACTTTTGGAATGGTCCGTGGAGTGTTGTCGAATGTAGAGTCCGAGGGGCTGACAGAACCTCGACAGTGCGGAAGTAGACCATTTGGCACAACAGGCCCACACTATCAGTCCTATTTCCCTTACGTGCAAAAGTCGAGGCACAAATCAAGAGCCTGGAAAGCCAAACGATCATCAAACCACTACAGTGTGCCCTATGTGCAGCGCTATTCTAACCCATTATGTGTCAATTTATCTATGTGGAGATTTCAAAGAACCGATGAGCGAATTTTTGAAGCCCGGAATACAACCGATCCATCACATTGAGGACTTGTCTGGAAAACCGCAGATGCCTTGTTCTTTATAAAGCTGAATATGAGCCATATGAACATGGCATTGTGCTTCAGTGAGGGTTCCCAAAAATATGCTACAGTTAATACCCATAAGGGGTGGAACCACTGTACTTGACTGATTTTGTTTTGGGATATCATCTGCCGGTAAATCATTCGAGTGAATAGCAGAAAACAGTTTACAAGGTTTACCCATGGTCCCTATTTATCTGAAGATTTCCTAATCACTAGAAGGTCAATAAAGATCACTTAATGTTTGTCCAAGACCTGAGGAAGGAAGAAAATGTGTGCCAACGCATTCCAAGTGGTGTAATTGAGCTACAGCATGGGCAAGTGGGCAACACACATTGAAAGGTAAAGCAAGGGCAACCAAGGTTTGATCGGCTCCCATGTCTGCATCGGAGCTTCAGTCTTTCCTTGGGTTGGTGAATTATTATGGGAAATTGTGTCATCACCTGGCCTCTATTTTGGCAGCTGAGTTTTAGTATTCAGAAAGGGCCAACTTTGCAAATACTCGCATCGCCAGGAAGAACCCTCACGGGAATTGAAATCGTTTAATGTCTTGGCACAGAATGATCTCCAGTGAGATGTGGCGCTGACATGCAAAGCATCACCATACGGTATCCAATTACTGCTGGCTCACCAACAGAGAGGACTGCCTGATAGTATGTGCTTCCCAGAGGTTGGCTGATGCTGAATGGGTCAGCTTTGCAAATAGTCACAGTGCTAAGAAGTAGCATTTTAGGAAGTGAAACAGCAGCTTTCGTCATTTCATGTTTCAGCACAGAATAATCCCCAGTGAGGTGTGGTGCTGACATGCAAAGCCTCCACTTATAGTATCAAGTTCCTGTTCACTCACTGACAGCTCAGCAAAGAGGAATGCCCAATAGTATGTGCTTGCCAGACTTTAGCTGATGCTGAATGAAGATATGTCCAGATACGGAAGGAGCAATTGGCGGTAATCTTTTATGTGAGAAAGTTCAACCAATGCCTTTCTGCACGTAAATATGAAATAGTAATAAACCACAAAACCCTGCTAGGGCTCCCTAAAGAGGACAGCGCCATCCCACTTTTAGCTTCAGGTGAAATTGCATGGTGAGCCCTTATTCTGAGTGCATGCAGTTACAAGTTGGAACACCATCCGGCCGGTCAAGTAATGAACACGTACAGCCAATTCCCAATGGTAGCTACACCATGACAGGTGCCACCACTGGAAGAGTCTGTTCTGGATTTAAACTTTCTGGGCACCTTTCTGGTAATCTCTGACAATATCAGACTGTGTATACAAAAAGAGCCATCGCTGGTGAAAAAACCAACTGGTGGTGTTGGAAATGAAAGTGGCATCGAGATCAGATGACCATTGAAGACAACATACTAATATGGGGAGCAATGTGTTTAGCCCAAGGAAAGGTCACTGTCAGATTCTGGTTGAATTCCACTCGGGTCATCCTGTGATTTCCAAAATGAAGATGTGGATGAAAAGTTATGTCTGGTGGTCAGGATGGAAGACCGACATAAGCATGTTGTTGGGTCAGTAACCAGAGTACCAACAAGGACAAAGATTGTCGCTAGCAGTGCACGATATTCATGGGACTGGCCTGGTATGGCCTGGGCTCAGTTACATGTCGAATGTGAGATTGATACTTTTAATCATTGAGCACGCCCATTCAATGTTGTTGTAGATGCGTAAAGCTTATTTTCAAATGTGGGGATTATTATTGAAAAGTTGTGAGCATCTAGTGTTTGGATGTGTTGGTCACAAATAATGGGCATTCACTTGCCAGCAGGAAGTATTGAGTATTTCCTAAAGTCGACTGGCATTCAGCATGCAATGACAGCTGCATCCATTGTCTGATAGTCTGTCGTAAAACACAGTTCAATCATTGAGGTCAAGGTTAAGAAAACAGCCTACAAGGGGCATGGAAAGGGTAATTAGGCAAAGTCTTTTCCCTGGGCTCAGGGAGTCCAGAACTAGAGGTCATAGGTTTAGGGTGAGAGGTGAAAGACCTCTAAGAGGCAGCTTTTTCACACAGAGGGTGGCGCAGGTATGGAATGAGCTGCCAGAGGAAGTGGTGGAGACTGGTACAATTGCAACATTTAAGAGGCACTTGGATGGGTATATGACTAGGAGAAACTGAGGACTGCAGATGCTGGAGATCAGAGCCTGAAGAAGGGCTGATGCCCAAAACGTTGATTCTCCTGCTCCTTGGATGCTGCCTGACCTGCTGCGCTTTTCCAGCAACACATTTTTCAGCTCTGAGTAGATGAATAGGGAGGGTTTGGAGGGAAATGGGCCGGGGTCAGGCAGGTGGGACTAGGTTGGGTTGGGACATCTGGTCGGCATGGACGGGTTGGACGTAAAGATCTCTTTCCATCTTGTACATCTCTATGACTCTAACTTGCTGTCCCAGTTCCTTGTTGATGATAGAAACAGCACTCATGCAACTGCAGTGTCAGCTCCACCAGAGTTGTTAATGTGGAGAGGATCCACACCAGGTTAAATCTGATCTTCCCAAACATTGTTGGCGGCAGTGTAATGACATCAGGAACACCAATGCCAGCAACAAAACTCCTCTTTGTGCAAGATGCTGCTCACGTCCTGGGACAAAATCTGCGTTGAAACCATGAGAATAGTCCTGCATGAGTAAGAGGCATGTTCAAAGTGAGGACAGGTCGCAGATGTGCAATGTTTGGGTTGGAGAGGCTGTCCTAAACAAATCTGAAAATCACATGATAGGTGTAATGTCACAAGTGGCTAGGAGAAAAACATACCCAGTCCCTGAGATCAACCGGCAAGGCAGTCTGAACCTGTGAGTTCTGCCCATCCACCCAGTGTGGAAGTAACCTCTGAGGGTGAGATGGACTCAGCAGATGTTGTTGCTTTGATGCCATTGTCACCTGAGTAAGAAGATCAATGTTTTCTGAGATGCCAGAGGTGGGCTACAGTCCAAGCACAAGGTTGCATGAGCCAAGCCAGTGTCCAAGGAAGTAGACTACATGGGAAAACGCCTCAGGAGATGCAATGGGAAACAGAATGGCCTTATTTCCCAGGAGGTAAAGTGGGATGGAGGTAATGATTGGAACGCAGTCAGCCAGTGAACCTGATTGAATATAATTTCTCAAGTTGTGCCTGGTAACCTGGTCCAGTCAGGGAATCCTGAATGGCAGGTGTGTCAGGGGTCTGCTCACTCGAGCACCCGTCTTTTTGTCATCACTGCAACACTTCCAAATCTATTTCACTGCAGGACCTCACCGCCGACAAGCTGCCCACTTTTGATCCAAGGTGGCTTTAATTGTAGACCTGAAACGTTGCTGTCCCAAATGCTGTTGATGGGGATCACTGCGAGTGATAAGTTATTTTTAGTTCAAATGTGCAGGTGTACTTCCTCTGAATTTTTAACCCTTAATGTTCATTTCCCAGGAGTTTTCAGTTGTGACCGAGCAGAGATTTATTTCATTGAAAAGAACATTTCATTGTTTAGTTTTTTTATTTGGCTGAAAAGATCAAATGCTGGCGATCACAGCAGGTCAGACAGTATCCATGAGAGAGGGCAAACTAGTATTTCCAGACCAAATGAGTCCTTATCAGAGCATTTCATGTGTTGTTTAATTTGCTTGAGTATATTTTTATTTTGGCCCCCTGTAGCCCCTGCCCACGAGTCGTTGGTGGGGCAGTGTCCAGGGAGCTGAAAATGTGTTGCTGGAAAAGCGCAGCAGGTCAGGCAGCATCCAAAGAGCTGGAGAATCGACATTTCGGGCATGAGCCCTTCATCAGGAATGAGGAAAGTATGTCCAGCAGGCTAAGATAAAAGGTAGGGAGGAGGGACTTGGGGGAGGGACATTGGAAATGCGATAGGTGGAAGGAGGTCAAGTTGAGGGTGATAGGCCAGGGTGGGGGTGAGGGCGGAGAGGTCAGGAAGAAGATTGCAGATTAGGAAGGCGGTGCTGAGTTCGAGTGATTTGACTGAGACACGGTGGGGAGAGGGGAAATGAGGAAACTGGAGAATACTGAGTTCATCCCTTGTGGTTGGAGGGTTTCTAGGCGGAAGATGAGGCGCTGTTCCTCCAGCCGTCATGTTGCTATGGTCTGGCAATTGAGGAGTCCAAGGACCTGCATGTCCTTGGTGGAGTGGGATGGGGAGTTGAAGTGTTGAGCCATTGGATGGTTGGGTTGGTTGGTCTGGGTGTCCCAGAGGTGTTCTGTCTCCCCAATATAGAGGAGGCCACATCAGGTGCAGCTGATGCAATAAATGATGTGTGTGGAGGTGCAGGTGAATTTGTGGCAGATATGGAAGGATCCCTTGGGGCCTTGGAGGGAAACAAGGGGGGAGGTGTGGGCGCAAGGTTTGCATTTCTTGCGGTTACAGGGGAAGGTGCTGGGAGTGAAGGTTGGGTCGGTGGGGGGTGTGGACCTGACGAGGGAGTCACGGAGGGAGTGTTTTTTTCAGAACGCTGATAGGGGAGGGGAGGGAAATATATCCCTGGTGGTGGGGTCCGTTTGGAGGTGGCGGAATGATGACGGATGATATGCTGTATATGGAGGTTGGTGGGGTGGTAGGTGAGGACCAGTGGAGTCCTGTCCTTGTGGCGATTGGAGGGGCTGGGCTCAAGGGCGGAGGAGCAGGAAGTGGAGGAGATGCGGTGGAGGGCATCGTCGATCACGTCTGGGGGGAAATTGCGGTCTTTGATGAAGGAGGCCATTTGGGTTGTACGGTATTGGAACTGCTCCTCCTGGGAGCAGATGCGGCCGAGACGAAGGAATTGGGTGGATGGGATGGCATTTTTACAGGAGGCAGGGTGGGAGGAGGTGTAGTCTAGGTAGCTGTGGGAGTCGGTCGGTTTGTAGTAAATGTCCGTGTTGACTCGGTCGCCCGAGATAGAAATGGAAGAGTCTAGGAAGGGGAGGGAGGAGTCTGAGATGGTCCAGGTAAGTTTGAGGTCGGGGTGGAAGGTGTTGGTAAAGTGGATGAACTGTTCAACCTCCTCGTGGAAGCACGAGGCAGCACCGATACAGTCATCGATGTAATCTGCAACCTAACCTGCAATCTTCTTCCTGACCTCTTCGCTCCCACCCCACTCCGGCCTACCATCCTCACCTTGACCTCCTTCCACCTATGCATTTCCAACACCCCTCCCCCAAGTCCCTCCTCCCTACCTTTTATCTTAGCCTGCTGGACACACTTTCCTCATTCCTGAAGAAGGGCTCATGCCTGAAACGTCGACTCTCCTGCTCCTTGGATGCTGCCTGACCTGCTGCACTTTTCCAGCAACACATTTTCATCTCTGATAACCAGCATGTGCAGCCCTCTATTTTTCCAGTGAAGTAGGTGATCAAAGATTCCAAATGTATCCTGATCAAGTGGGCCAATGGGCCGAGGAGTAGCAGATGGAGTTTAGTTTTGATAAATGTGAGATGTTCCATTTTGCTTAGATGAACAGGACAAGACTTTCACAGTTAATGGTAAGGCCTCTGGAGAATTGCCAAAGAGCGACCTAAGGTTTGGTAGGACCTCTATAATGCGGAAGCCGGCCATTTGGCCCGTCGAGTCCACACGACCAGTACCACTTGATGTGCGTGCAAATGTAGAGGCAGCATTCATGAGGTTGGAAAGTGAAGCAATAATAAAACCACGATATTTACTGTATCCACTGTAATGGTCGTCGCCATTGTGGGTCAGTTTGCCATTGTGGAGATTTTGATGAAACAGTGATCCGTATTTTGAAGCCAGATAAATAACCGATCCATATGTAAAACCTTATTGGCTTTGTCCTTCATGAAGCTGGATATGAGCCGTGCAAAGCTGCCATTGTGATTTGATTCCCAAAAATATGCTTCAATTAATACACATAATGGTTTGTACCAATATCTGAGACTGCTTTTTGTGTTGGGACATCATCAGCCGGTGAAATTGTCCAGTGAACAATGGAGAACATTTCACAAAGTATACCCCAGGATACAGTCTCTATGAATGATGTATTAATAACTAGGAAGAGGATATTGAAAGATTGGACACAGCAATTAAATGGTTTTCCAGGATCTTATAAGGAAAAATGTGTATTCTAAGGCATTCCAAGTGACCTCCTTGAGCTATAGTATCATCAAGACCAGGTTAAATACATTGGAAAATTAAGTGAGGTCAATCAAGGGTGCCCTGGCACCCAGCAGAGCTTTGATCTTACCTTGGTTTGGTGAAATATTATGGATGCTTCTGTAATGGCCTGGCCTCCATCTTGGCAGCTTGGATTTGCTATTCAGAAATGATCAGCATTGCAAATGATCTCATCGCCCAGAAGCAACCTTTAGGGAAGTGAAAAAGCAGGTATTGTAGACGGTGTTGGCACACAATATTCCCCAGTGAGCTGTAGTGCTGACATGTGATGCCTCCCAATACAGTTTGAGGTGACTGTTGGCTCACTGATGGCTCGGCAGAGATGGTATATGTTTCACAAACATTGGCTAATGTAAAATGAAGATAGAGAAGGAAGGTTTGGTGGTAATCCTTTGTGTGAGAAAGTTCCACCAATATCTTTTAGGACATCAATTTGAAATATAAATGGACCACAAACCACTGCCAGGGAGACCTGATGGTATCAGGGCCGTCACACCTCAAGCTTCAGGTCAGATTCAATGGGCTGTCATGCTGAGTGCGTAAACCCTCAGAAACCTGTGTGAGCAATCATGTGTTAAATGCAGTTGTGTGAAGCCTACTCCCTCTGGTGGATACACGATGGTGGGTGCCAGCAGTGAAAGAGTCTGTTCTGTTTTTAAACATTGCGGGCATGCTTCCCATCATCTCTGACCATATCAGACTATAGGTACAAAAAGATCCCTTCCTGGTGAATCACAAACAGCTGGTGGTGTTGGAAATGAAAGGGGCATCACAACCAGAATTGAATCCTTTCTGGACTTGGTGAGACTAGATGTCCATTGAGGATGGCATAGTAATACGGGGAGCAAGTGTGTTTGTCCCAAGCAAAGATCACTGTCAGATACTGGCTGAACTCCACCAGGGTCATCCTGTGATTTCCAAAATGAAGGTGTTGACAAGATGTTTTGTCTGATGGCCGGGATCAGATGCCGACGCAGCCATGTTTGTGGGTCAATGGCTAGAGTACCAACAAAGACAAAGATTGCCACCAGCAGCTGCACCACATCCATAGAACTGGTCAGGTAACACCTGGACTCATTTGCATGTCAACTGTGCCAGTGCTTTCATGGTGGTTATCCATTTAATCATTGTGTACACACAATGTGGTTGGATGTGCATGTCGTGCATTTGTCAAATGTGGAGATGACAATTGAAAAGTTGTGAGGATCTTTTACAGTACACAGAAACTGGAGATGCTGGTCCCAGCTAGCAGGCCATCATTTAGCAGGAGGGAGCCTTGTGTCTTTCCTAAAGTGGAATGATATTCAGCATGTAAGGACAGCTGCATCTGTTGTCTGATAGTCTGGGGGAAAGAGCAGTCCAAACATTGAAAGAAAGTTTAAAGATACAGCCTGCAACTTTAGTCAATACACAAGTGTCCCAATTTGTGATTGATTATAGAACCAGCACTCACACAAATACAGGAACAGAAGCATTGGTATTGCAGAGAAGACTCCACTCCAGATTAAATCTGATGTTCTTCCACCTTGTGGAGTGTGTGAAAAGGTGTCATGAACACCAATGCTGGCCGGAAGACATTTCTATACGAGAGAGGCAGTTTAGTCCAGGAGACACAATTTGCTGTTACAACAATTGGAATTACCATGCATGCGTAAGAGGCATGGTCGAATGATGTACACTTCTCAAGGCAGAGAGGTGATCCTGATTCAGTATTTGTGTCAACTGATAGCTATAACATCAAAAGTGGGGCAGGAAGAAAACATACTCCGCCACTCGAAACATCCAACAGGCTGCCAGAAACTGTGGGTTCTCCCTGTCCTCCCAGTGTCCAAGAAACCTCTGAGGGCAAGATGGACATGGCAGATGTCGCAGCCTTGATGCCATTACCACCAGCAGAAAAAGATGAATTCCTGCTGAGATGCTCAATGGGTAAGAGGTAGGCTGCAGTACCGTACATGCCAGCAGTATCTGCGCCAGACTCCGTGGAACCAAATCTGGTGTAAGCATGCCCCAGGAGAGGCAACATCAAACAGAATGGGCCTTTTTCTCAGGACTGTGATGGGGAGAAAGGTAGTGATTGAAATGAGGTCAGTGAGGTGGACCTCACTGAATATGATTTCCCAGACTGGAACAGGTTAACTGCCCCAATCAGGCAGTCCAAGCAGACAGATGTATTAGGAGTTCTGCTCACTCGAGTTTCCAGCTCTGTAAAGTCTCGCTGAAGTATCACGCAGTGTGCATGTGAACATTGTTGACTTGCTTCGCCCAGCATATTACACGCAAGGAGCTCAGCTTCACCATGTCTTGGATGGAACAGAGATGGCCATCCACCAGATGAAGAAGACGACAGCTGCAAATGGCGCTTCCCGTGATGCATTGATGTGTGAGGTATTGAGCTCCCAGTGCAGTTGAATTCCCTTGCCTGAATGATCTGGAAGGAGGAGGGCACACCAGGAGAGCTCCCAGATGACAATGTCATTAGTGCTTTCAAAAATGGCAACATGTCAAGACTGTTGTAACCACAGGGGAACATCCCTGATGCTGACCACTGGAAATTCATCACCAACTGTCTCTTCCCTGTGGCTGAGGAACTCCTCCCAGAGTCTCAGCGTCAGTCAACCATAATCGAGCACAATGGCCATGGTTTTCACTGCTGTATATGTCCCTCTTGAACCTAATGAAGGCCTTTGACACCATCAGTTGGGAAGCATTTGTGGAACATTCTTCTCCACTTAGTTGCAGCTTGAAGTTTGTAACCATCCTTCGACACTTCCGCAAATGGATGCATGTAATCGTAATGACAAACGGCTCCAACACCTACCCAGTTGAGCAGGGCCGTGTCATCAACTCAACACTGTTCTGAATCGACCTCGCTGCAGGGTGTCATTGCCGACAATCTGCCCAGTTTGAGCCCAGATGGTTTTTATTGTAGTCCTGCATTTTCGCTGTCCCAGAAGCTATTGTTGGAGTTCAGTATGAGGGTTTAGATACTTTTCTTTGAAGTGGGCGGCACAGTGGTTAGCAATGCTGCCTCACAGCGCCAGAGACCTGGGTTCTATTCCTGCCTCAGGCAACTGTCTGTGTGGAGTTTGCACATTCTCCCTGCATGGGTTTCCTCTGTGTGTTCCAGTTTCCTCCCACAGACCAAAAATGTGCAGGTTAGGTGAATTGGCCATTCTAAATTGCCAGTCGTATTTGTTGATGGGGTAAATGTCGAGGAATGGTTATGGGCGGGTTGCTCTTTGGAGGGTTGGTGTGGGCTTGTTGGGCCGAAGTGCCTGTTTCTACACTGTAAGTAATCTAGTCTGTGAGCAGTTGTAGGACCTCTGGGTTTTAACAAGTATTGTTCCTTTCCCAGGAGTGTTCCATAGCAACAAAGCAGAGAGGATTTTTTATTTCATTGAAAAGAGCAAATGCTGGAGATCACAGTGGGTCAGACAGCATCCATGAGAGAGAGCAAGCTAAGTTTTAGTGTCGAGATATCTCCTCATCAGAGCTGTTCATTTATTGTTTGTTTTCTGTGATTTGCTTGAGGTTAGTTTTATATTGGCCCCTTGTGGCCCCTGGCTTATGCTCGAAACGTCGAATTCTCTATTCCTGAGATGCTGCCTAACCTGCTGTGCTTTGACCAGCAACACATTTGCAGCTGTGATCTCCAGCATCTGCAGACCTCATTTTTTACCCTTGTGGCCCCTGCCCACGAGTGCTTGGTGGGGACTGAGGCCAGGGAGAGCCAGTTTGAGATTGTTTATTTCCTCCTGACTTTGCCCAGAGGAATAGTATGTTTTGTTTTATTTTAGAAATTGAAAGCAGGTTTAGTTTCAGTTTTAAGAGCAGAGTGTATGCCGCAGTGTGGTGCCTGATCTTGGGAATGTCTGTTGCAGGCAGTGAGGGATGTTTTTCAGGCTGGAGGCCTGTGGTGAATACAGGAATGGATGCTGGGTCCAATGCCATTTTTCATTTATGTAAAAGATTTCAATGAGAATATAGGATGCATGGTTTGTGAGGAATGGCAGGTCAAGTTTAATTTTAATAAATGCACTATGTTGCACTTTGGTTAGAGGGACAGGACAAGACTTACACAGTTCATAGTAGGGCTTGTGGAGTGTTGTCAAACAGAGAGACCTCGGGGTTGGCAGAATGTCTTGGTGACCAAATATATCGATCCCTGAAATTTCCCACCCAGGTTGGTAGGCCTGTCAAGAAAGCTTACGATGTTAGCTTTTCTTGGTCGAGGTATTGAGTTTCTGAGCCATGAGGTCATGTTGCAGCTGTAGAAAACTCTGGTTTGGCCACACTTCGAGTATTGTGTGCTTTTCTGGTCACTGCATTATAGGAAGGATGCAGATTGTTTGGAAAGGGTTCACAGGCAATTTATTAGGATGATGTCTGGTATGAAGGGAAGTTCTTTTGAAGAAAGGCTGAGGGACTTGAGGCTGTTTTCATTAGAGAGAAGAAGGTTGAGAGGTGACTTAGTTGAAATATCTGAGGAAATCAGAGGACTCAGGGTGGAGAGTGAGAGTCTTTTTCAACGGATGGTGATGGCTCGCATGAGGAGACACAACTTTAAATCGAGGAGTGATTGATACAGGACAGTTGTCAGAGGTAGTTTCTTTACTCAGAGAGTTGTTCGGGTGTGGAATGCCCTGCCTGCAACTGTTGTAGACTCACCAAATTTATGGGAATTTAAATGTTCATTGGATAATCTATGGATGAAAATGAAATTGTGCAGGATAGATGGGCTTCAGATTGGTTCCACAAGTCATCGCAACATCGAGGGTTGAAGGACCTGTGCTGCGCTCTAATGGTCTCTGTTCTATGTCCTGAAAAACATGCAGATAACATGACAGCTGCAAATTCTCAAGGAGCCAGTCTCAAAACATACCCAGCCCCTCAGAACATCTGGCACAGGCTGTCCGAACCTGTGGGTTCTCCCAGTCTGCCCAGTGTGGAAGAAACTTCTGAGGGGGAGATGGACAGATGGCAGATGTCTCGGCCTTGACACCTTCACCCACCAGCAGAAGAAGATGAATCTTTTCTGAGACGCAAGAAGTGGGCCACATGGCACCATTGGTCAAGCCAGAGTCTGAGGAAGTGGACAGAGTGGGAAGATGACTCAGGAAAGTGACAGGAAAGAGAATGGGCCCATGTCCCAGGGCTTAGAGGAGGATGGAGGTAGTGATTGGAACGTAGTCACCCAGTGAACCTCAGTAAATATAACTCTCCTGTTCAACTCTCTCATCCCAGTGCCTGAGGAACTCCTCCCGGAGACTCAGTATCGCTTTCTGTCACAGAGGAGCACAATGGACATGATTGTCACTGCTGCATATCGCATTCTTCGACCTTACAAAGGCGTTTGACACCATCAATCAGGAAGCATTTTTGAAGTGTTCTTCACCATTTTAGTTACAGCATGAAATTTGTCACCACCCTTCTCCTGGTCCACAATGACAGATGTCATCATCATGACATGGCTTCAACACCTGCCCTTTGCCCCTTTGAACTGGTGGTGAGCAGGGCTGTGTCATCACCACAACACTCCTGAACCTAAGTTGTTGCAGGACCACTCCACCGACAAGCTGCCCACATTTACTCCAAGGGGGCTTTTGTTTTAGTCCTGCACTGTTGTTGTCCCAAAAACACTTGATGGGGTTCAGTGTGAGTGATAAATTATTTTCAGTTGAAATGAGCAGGTGTACTTCCTCTGGATTGCAACCCATTGTTGTTCTTTTCCCCGGAGTGTTCAATAGCGACATAACAGGGACGGTTTATTCTTTGAAAAAACCAAATGCTGGAAATTACTGCAGGTCAGACAGCATCCATGAGAGAGAGAGCAAGCTAGGATATAGAGTTGAGATGACTCCTCAGCAGAGCTGTTCATTTATTGTTTGTTTTCTTTGATTGACTTGAGTTTCTTTTTATGAGGCTACAGGTGCAATAGGTATTCCCCCTGAGGCATTGAGGTGGATGGGCACTGAGCTCCCAATGCAGCTGCATGCCCTTGTCTGCCTTATCTGGAAGAAGGAGAGCATCCCTGGAGAGCTCCCAAATGCCACAGTTGTGAGCGTTTTCACAAGAAAACGCGTGAGACTGTGCTGACTACAGCAAAATCTCCCTGATGTCGACCATTGGAAAACATATCACCAAGGTCCTTGTCAACTCTCTCCTGCCTGTACCTGAGGAATGTCTGTGTTCTTCAGCCCCAGACGGGAACAAAGGACATGATTTTTACTGTTATATACGATGCTCTTAGAACTTTCAAAGTCCTTTGACACCATCAAACAGGAAGCATATGTGGAGCGTTCTTCTCTGATTTAGTTGCATCATGAACCTTGTCACCATCCCTCACCTGGTCCAGAACGATGTGTGAGTCATTTTAAAGACAAATGGTTTCAACACTGACCCATTCTGCCTCTGAACCAGTGTCGAGTAGGGCAATGTCATCACCACAAAACAGCTCTGAATCTACTTCACTGCAGGACCTCACCTCAGATAAGCTGCCCACTTTTAGACCAAGGTGGCTTGTATTGAAGTCCTGCAATGTCGCTAACCAGAAACCCTTGATGGTAGTCCGTGTAAGCAGTACATTGTTTTTAGTTGAAATGAGCAGGTGTTCTTCCTCTGGATTTTTAACCATTCCCAGATACACTCCTGAGGAATGTTCAATATTGACAGAGCAGAGAGAGGTGATTTTTAACATAATTTTTGTTGAAATGAACAAATGCTGGAGATTACAGTGGATCAGACAAAATCCATGAGAGAGAGCAAACTAAGATTTTGTGTTAAGATGACCGCTAATTTGAGCTGCTCATTTGTTGTTTGTTTTATTTGACAACCTTGACTTTATTTTATTTTGACACTGTGTGACCCATGCCCAGGAGTGGTTGGTGGACACAGGGAGAGCCAAGTTTTAATTGTTTATTTCCTTCTGTTTTTCCCTCAAGGAAAAGTGTGTTTTTTGTTTTATAAAGTGAAAGCAGCTTGTGTTTCTGTTTTGGAAGAGTAGAGTACTATGCCTATTTGGATGAGTGTGTTGCACAGACTGGGTGTTGGTTATCAGACTGGAGGCTTGGGATGAATATATGAATTGGTGATGTGTCCAATACCGTTTGTCATTTATGTAAAGGATTGGGTTGAGAAAATAGGGTGCATGGTTTGTGAGGAGTGTTAGACAGAGTATAATTTTGATACATGCAAAATAGTGCATTTTGGTACGAGGAACAAGCCAAGACCACATTTGGAATGGCCTGTAGAGTGTTGTCGAACAGAGAACCCATTATGACCCACTGCAGTGTGCCCCATGTGCAGTGCTGTTCGAACCCATTATGTGTCAATTTGCCAATGTGGAGATTTTAAAGAATCGATGAGGGAATTTTTGAAGCCAGGTATATAACTGATTCATCACATTGAGGACTTGTCTGGAAAACCGCAGATGCCTTGTCCTTTACAAAGCTGAATATGTGTCATATGAATGTAGCATTATGCTTCAATGAGGATTCCCATAAATATGCTACAGTTAATACCCATAAAGGGTGTAACCACTGCATTTGACTGCCTTTGTTTTGGGATATCATCAGCCAATGAATCGTTCCAGTGAATGGCCGAGAACTGTTTACAAGGTCTACCCATGGTCCCTATTTCTATGAAGATTTTCTAATCACTAGAAGATCAATAAAGATCATTTAATGTTTGTCCAAGACCTTAGGAAGGAAGAAAATGTGTTCCAAGGCACCCCAAGTGACGTAATTGAGCTACTGCATGGACAAGTGGGTAAGACAGATTGAAAGATAAAGCAAGGACAACCAAGGGTTCATCGGCTCCTACGTCTGCATTGGAGCTTCAGTCTTTCCTTGGGTTGGTGAATTATTACAGAGAAAATTGTGTAATCACCTGGCCTCCATTTTGGCAGCTGAGATTTTCTATTGAGAAGGGCCTGCTTTGCAAATACTCACATCACCAAGAAGAACCCTTATGGGAATTGAAAAAGCAGCTATCATCATTTAATGCCTTGGCAGCGAATGATCTCCAGTCAGATGTGGTACTGAAGTACAAAGCATCACCATCTGGTATCCAGTTACTGCTACCCAGTTACTGCTAGCTCACCGACAGAAGGGATTGACTGGTCGTACTTGCTTCCCAGAGTTTGGCTGATGCTGAATGAAAATGCATCCAGATGGAGATGGAGTGTTTGGCAGTAACCTTTTGTGTGAGAACGTTCAACCAATAGGTTCCTGCACATATCTTTGATGTAGTAATGCAGCACAAAACCCTAGTAGAGCTACTTGAAGAAGGCAGGGCTATCCCACTTCCAGCTTGAGGTTAAATTCAGAAGTGAGCTCTTATTCTGAGTGCATGGATTTACAACTAGGAACCCCATATCTGCAGTCAACTGGTTAATGCCGGAAGTCACCATGGCGCGTGCCACCAAAGGAAGAGTTCATTTTAGTTTTAACCGTTCTGCATCCTTTCTGCTCATCTCTGACAATATCACACTGTAGATACAAGAATTTCCTGTCCTGGCGAAACAAGAACCACTGGTGGTGTTCGAAACTGATGACAATCATCATAACCAGGATGGAATTCTTTCTGGAGCTGGCAAGACCAGATGACTGTTGAAGATGGCACGCTTATGTGGGGAGCAAGCGTGTTTGTTACAGACAAAGGTCATTGTCAGATACCAGCTAAACTCCACCAGACGCATCTATGATTTCCAAAATGAAGATGTTGGTGAGAGGTTATGTCTGATAGCCAGAATTGGATGCCGATGCAGCCATGTTGGTGGGACAGTATCCACAATGCCAAGAAGAACAGAAATTGTCACCAGCAGTGCCTCATTTTCATGGCACTGACCAGGTAGAACCTTAGCTCAGTTACACGTCGAATGTGCCAGTCCATTTTGTGGGATCTGTACTTTAAGGATGTCGGTCACAGATAAAGGGTATTCATTTGCCAGCAGGTAGTTTAGTGTATTACCTAAAATCGAATGGCATTCGCATGTAGTGACAACTGCATGTGTTGTCTGATTGTATGGTGGAAAGTACAGTCCAAACATTGAGGGCAAAGTTAAGTAAACAGCCGACAACTTCACTGGATGTCAAACTGTCCCACTTTCTCTCTGATTATAGAAACACCGCTCACACAACTGCAGTGACAACGCCACCAGAATTGCTAATGTGAAGAAGCCTCCAAGTTAAATCAGATCTTCTCGGATGTTGTGGGGAGAGTGACACGGCATCAGGAAGACCAATGCCAGTCACAAAACCCCTCTTTGTGGGAGGCAGTTTATTTCATGGCACAAAATGTGCTGTTGAATCGGTGGGAATGGCCCTGAATGTGTTCAAAATGAAGTCAGGTCACAACATGTGCAATGCTTATGTCACACTAGAAGTCCTGAACACTTTTGAGGATCACACGATTGCTGCAACCTCAAGACGTGGTCAGGAGCACAACATACCCAGCCCCTCACAACATTCAGCAAGGATGTCTGAACCTGTGGGTTCTCCTCCTCCTCCACTCAGTGTGGAAGAATCCTCTGAGCGTGAGATGGACGTGGCAGATGTTGCAGCATTGACACCATTACCATCTGTAGAAGAAGATACATTTCTTCTGAGATGCAAGAAGTAGGCCACAGTCCAGCCCAAGGCGGTGGAATGAAGCCCCGAGTCCGAAGAAGTGGATCTCGTGGGAAAATGACTCATGATATATTGCAAGAAAGAGAATGACTGCGTCCCAGTCATTACTTCCATCCCCATCTAATTCCTGGGACAAAGGCCCAATGAGTGAACCTCATTGAATATATATTTCCAGGTTGGGGCTGTTCACCTGGTCTAATCAGGGAGACCTGACTGGCAGATGTGTCGGCGATCTGCTCACTTGAGGAGCTGTCTCTATGAAAGCTAGGTCAGTGTCATGTACTTTGCCCATGGCGAATTTTGGATTGCATGCCACAGCATGTTACATGCATGGAGTTCAGCAATATCTAAGCCTTGGATCAAATAGAGAAAATGGTCCCCCAGGTCGCGAACAAGGCTGCAGTTGCAAATGGTATTCCCCCTCCAGCCTAGAACTGAGGAGGCACCAAGCTTCCAGTGCAACTGAATATCCTTGTCTGCCTTCTCTGGAAGGAGGAGAGCATCCCAGGAGAGCTGCCAGATGCCAAAGTCAGGAGTATTTTCAAATAATGGAACATGTCAGACTGTGGCACGTTCAGGGCAATGTCTGTGATGTTGACCACTGGACAATTCGTTGCCAAGGTACTTTTCAACTGTCTCTTCCTTATGGCTGATGAACTCCCTCTGCAGTTTCAGTGTGACTTTCGGACTCAGATGGGCACATTCAGCATGACTGTGTAGGGCCTTCTTCAACCTTACAAAGGCCTTTGACACCATCAATCAGAAAGCACTTGTACAGCATTCCTCTCCACTTTCGATGCCGCATGAAGTTTGTAACCATATGTCACCTGATCCACAACAACGTGCAAATCACCGTAATAACAAGCGGCCTCAACACCCGTCCATTCCCCCTTTAACTCGGTGTCGAGCATTGCTGTGTCTTCACCACAAAACTGCTCTGAATCTACCTCACAACATCCATGAGAGAGAGCAAGCTAAGATTTTGAATCTTGATGACTTCTCATCAGAGCTGTTTATTTATTGTTTGTTTTCTATGATATGTTTGAGTTTGTTTTTATGTTACCCCCTGTAGACCCTGCCCATGAGTGATTAGTGGGAACAGAGTCCAGCAGAGCCAGGTTTTGATTTTGTCTTTCTACAGAATAATAGTGTCTTTTTTGTTCAACTAGTCGCTTTAGGTTCTTTTTGAAAGAGCAGAGCATATGTCACGGTCTTGTGCCTGTTCTGGGAGTGTCTGATGCAGACAGTGATGGTTGTTCATCAGATTGGAAGCCTGTGATGAATGCAGGAATCGGTGCTGGGTTGAATGCCGTTGGTCATTTATGTAAAGGATTTGGGTGAGAATATGGGATGCATGGTTGGTGAGGATTGGCAGCTGGAGTTTAATTTTGATAAATACAAATTGCATATTGGTAAGTGTTGCAGTGCAAGACCTACACAGGTAGTGGTAGGGCCTGTGGATTGTTGTTGAACCGACAGTCCCAGGGGTTGACAGAACTTCTACAGTGTGGAGGCAGGCCATTTGACACAATAAGTCCACACCACCAGTGCCATTCGCTTTGTGTGCAAAAGTAGAGTCATGAGCCTGGAGAGCTGAGGGATCATCAAACCACCGTAGTTTACCATAAGACAGTACTGTTGATACCCATTATTGGTCCAGTCGCATTTGTGGCAATTTGAAAGAAATGTTGAGTCCGTTTTTGAAGCCAGATAAATAATCAGTAAATTGCATTGAGGAGTTTTACGGAAAAGTGCACGGGACCTGTATGATGTGGGAGCTGGCTGATCCCATTGTGAACGGCAGTGACCACATCTGCAGCAAGTGTTGGTTGCTGGAAGAACTCCGGATCAGAGTTGATGATCTGGAATGTCTGCTTCAAACACGGCGGCACATCCGGGAGGGGGAGAGTTACCTGGACGCTTTGTTTCAGGAGGCAGTCACACCTGGGAGATTAAGTAATTCACATTCAGCTAGTGATCAGGCACAACAGAGTGTGACTGTAAGTGAGGCAGGTAGGGGGAACCTGAGTTTAGGAGTGGAGGAGCCTCAGCCCTTGACCTTGTCCAACAGGTACGAGATTCTTGCTCCCTGTTCGGATGAGGAAAAGGGCTCTGGACAGGATGAGCCAACTGACCAAGGCACCATAGTGCAGAAGGCCATTCAAGAGGGGGGAGCTAATAGACAAGTAGTGGTTATAGGGGATTCTATAATTAGGGAGATGGATAGTATCCTTTGCAAGCCGGATCGTGAGTCTCGCATGGTGTGTTGCCTGCCTGGTGCCAAGGTGCGGGACATCTGCGACCGGCTTGAAAGAATATTTGAGCGGGAGGGGGAGGATCCAGTTGTTGTGGTCCATGTTGGTACTAACAACATAGGCAAGACTAGGGTGGAGAACCTGTTGGGGATTACGAAGCACTAGGCAGGAAATTGAAGCACAGATCCTCAGTAAACTCCGGATTACTGCCTGAGCCACGTGCCAATTGGCATAGGGACAAGAAAATTAGGCAAGTAAACACGTGGCTAAGGGATTGGTGTGGGAAAGAGGGATTCCACTTCATGGGGCATTGGCTTCAGTTTTGGAACGGGGGGATCTGTAACGTTGGGACGGTCTCCACTTGAACCGATCAGGTACCAATGTTCTAGCAAAGAGGATAAATCGGGTGGTCAGTAGAACTTTAAACTTCTGAGTTCTGGGGAAGGGAAAGTGAAAGCGACAGGGAGTATGGCGTTAAATGGAAAGATAAGCAGCAGGATAGCATGTGTCCAGGCGGATTTAAAATTGAGGCAGACTGAGAATGCAGAAAAAAGCAAGTACATCATATGGCTTCCAACATCTCTAATGATAAGAAAGTTAGCATTAAGGCACTTTACCTGAATGCTCGTAGCATTCATAACAAAGCCGATGAACTAATGGCACAGATAATAGTGAATGATTATGATGTGGTAGGCATCACAGAGACTTGGTTACAGGGGGTCAGGACTGGCAGTCAAACCTCCATGGTTTTTCAACTTATCGAAAAGACGGAGAGTTGGGCAAGGTGGTGGGGTTGCCTTGTTAGTTAAGAACAAAATTAAATCAATGGTATTGAATGACATAGCGTTGGATGATGTGGAGTCTGTGTGGGTGGAATTGAGGAACCACAAAGGCAAAAAAAACATAATTGGAGTTGTGTATAGACCTCCTAACAGTGGTCAGGACCACGGACGCAACATGTACCGGGAAATACAGAAGGCATGTCAGAAAGGCAAGGCTACATTGATCATGGGAGACTTCAATATGCAGGTGGACTGGGTAAATAATGTTGCAAGTGGATCCAAAGAAAGGGAATTCATGGAATGCTTACAGGATGGCTTTTTGGAACAGCTTGTCATGGAGCCCACAAGGGAGCAGGCTATTCTGGACCTAGTGCTTTGCAATGAACCAGACTCTATAAAAGATCTTAAAATAAGGGAACCCTTAGGAAGTAGCGATCATAATATGGTAGAGTTCAGTCTGGAGTTTGAAAGAGAGAAGGCAAAATCGGATGTAATGATGTTACAGTTAAATAAAGGTAATTATGAGGGCATGAGAGAGGAACTGACAAAAATAGACTGGACGCAGAGGCAAACCGGGAAGACAGTAGAGCAAAAATGGCAGGAGTTTGTGGGTGTAATTGAGGACACTGTACAGAGGTTCACCCCCAAGAAAAGAAAGATTATCTGGGGAGGGATTAGACAACTATGGCTGACAAAGGAAGTCAGGAAATATATTAAAGTAAAAGAGAGATCCTATAAAGTGGCTAAGAACAGTGGGAAATCAGAAGATTAGGAAGGATACAAAAACAAACAGAGGATAACAAAGAGTGTAATAAGAAATGAGAGGATCAAATATGAAGGTAGGCTAGCCAGTAATATTAGAAATGATAGTAAAAGTTTCTTTCAGTACATAAGAAACAAACGACAGGCAAAAGTAGACATTGGGCCACTTCAAACTGATGCAGGAAGCCTAGTGATGGGAGATAAGGAAATAGCAGGAGAACTTAACAAGTACTTTGCGTCAGTTTTCACAGTGGAAGACATGAGTAATATCCCAACAATTAAAGGGAGTCACGGGGCTGAGTTGAGTATGGTTGCCGTTACGAAAGAGAGAGTGCTAGAAAAGTTAAAAAGTCTTAAAATTGATAAATCTCCTGGCCCCGATGGGATACACCCTAGAGTTCTGAGAGAGGTGGCTGAGGAAATAGCGGAGGCATTGATGGAGATCTTTCAAGAGTCACTGGAGTCAGATAAGGTCCTGGATGATTGGAAGATGGCTGTTGTAACCCCCTTGTTCAAGAAAGGATCAAGACAAAAGATGGAAAATTATAGGCCAATTAGCTTAACCTCGGTTGTTGGTAAAATTCTAGAATCCGTCATTAAGGATGAGGTTTCTAAATTCTTGGAAGAGCAGAGTCTGATTAGAACAAGTCAACATGGATTTAGTAAGGGGAGGTTATGCCTGACAAACCTGTTGGAATTCTTTGAAGAGGTGACAAGTAGGTTGGACCAGGGAAACCCAGTGGATGTGGTCTATCTAGACTTTCAAAAGGCCTTTGATAAGGTGCCACAAGGTGAGGGCCCATGGTATTCGAGGTGAGCTGCTGGGATGGATTGAGGATTGGCTGTCTAACAGAAGGCAGAGAGTTGAGATAAAAGGTTCTTTTTCAGAATGGCAGCCGGTGACTAGCGGTGTCCCGGAGGGTTCAGTGTTGGGGCCACAGCTATTCGCATGATATATTAATGATTTGGATGAGGGGACTGGGGGCATTCTAGAAAAGTTTGCCGATGATACGAAGTTAGGTGGACAGGCAGGTAGTACTGAGGAAGTGGGGAGGCTACAGAAGGATCTAGACAGGTTGGGAGAGTGGTCCAGGAAATGGCTGATGGAATTTAACGTGAGCAAGTGCGAAGTCTTGCACTTTGGCAAAAAGAATAAAAGCATAGACTACTTTCAACATGATGAGAAAATTAGTAAAGCCAAAGTACAAAGGGATCTGGGAGTGCTAGTCGAGGATTCTCTAAAGGTAAACATGCAGGTTGAGTCCGTGATTAAGAAAGCGAATGCAATTTTGTCTCTTATCTCAAGAGGGTTGGAATATAAAAGCAGCGATGTGCTACTGAGTCTTTATAAAGCTCTGGTTAGGCCCCATTTGGAGTACTGTGTCCAGTTTTGGTCCCCACAACTCAGAAAGGACATACTGGCACTGGAACGTGTCCAGCGGAGATTCACACGGATGATCCCTGGAATGGCAGGTCTAACATATGAGGAACGGCTGAGGATCCTGGGATTGTATTCATTGGAGTTTAGAAGATTAAGGGGAGACTTAATAGAAACGTACAAGATAATACATCGCTTGGAAAGGGTGGACGCTAGGAAATTGTTTCCATTAGGCGAGGAGACTAGGACCTGTGGACATAGAATTAGAGGGGGTCAATTCAGAACAGAAATGCGGAGACATTTCTTCAGCCAGAGGGTGGTGGGCCTGTGGAATTCATTGCCATGGAGTGCAGTGGAGGCCGGGACGCTAAATGTCTTCAAGGCTGAGATTGATAGATTCTTGTTGTCTCGAGGAATGAAGGGCTACGGGGAGAACGCTGGTAAGTGGAGTTGAAATGCCCATCAGCCATGATTGAATGGCAGAGTGGACTCGATGGGCCGAATGGCCTTACTTCCACTCCGATGTCTTATGGTCTTGTGTTTGTCATGACACTGGAAATGAGCTGTGTGAATGTGCCATTGTGATTCAGTGATGATTCCCATAAACATGCACCAATTAATACCCATGAGGGATGGAAACAATATACTTGACTGCCTGTCTTTTAGGGTATCCTTTAGGCGGTGAACAGTTCCAGGGAATGAGGGAGAACATTTTACAAGGTCTACTGCAGGTCGATATTTATCTGAATGATGTGCTAGATACAGTGATGATCAATAAAAATGTGTTTAATGTTTCTCCAAATCCTTAGAAAGGTAAAAAAGCAGGTGGGTTCCAAGGCATCCCAACTGAACTCATTGAGCGTCAGCATCAACAACAGTGGGCTATGCACATCCAACAATAACATGAGGGTATCCAAGGGTTCCTCAGTTCCCACATCTGTATCAGTGCTTTGGACTTTCCTTGGCTTAGTGAATTCTTAAGGAAGATTCTGTAATGAGCTAGCATTCATTCTGGCAGCTTAGATTTGCTCTTCAGAAAGAGCCAACTTTGCAAGTAGCCGAGTCACCAAGAAGTAGCCTTTCAGGAATTGAAAAAGCAGCTATCGGCATTTAAAATTTTTGCACAAACTATCCCCAGTGAGATGTGGTGCTGACATGCGAAGTCTCCCCACACAGTATCCAGTTACTGCTGGCTCACCGACAGTCAGCAGAGAGAACTGCCCAGTAGTATATGCTGACCAGGCTTTGGCTGATGCCAAATGAAAATTCATCCAGAGTGAGAAGGAAAGGTTGGTGATAATCTTCTGTGTGAGAAAATACATCCAACTAATACATTCATTTACATACGTTTGATGTAGTAATGCACCACAAACCTCTACTAAGGCTACCCGATGAAGACAGGACCATCCCACTTTTTGCTTCACGTCTAAATCAGACGTGAGCTTTTATTCTGAGTGCATGGGATTACAACTTGGAACAGCATATGTGCAATCAAGTGGTTAATGCCTGCAGCCAACTCCCTACGGTGGGTACACCATGGTGAGTTCGACCAAAGGAAGAATCCGTTCTGGTTTTAAAATTCCTGTACACCCATCTAGTCATCTCTGACAATATCACACTGTGGGTACAACTGATGTGTTCAAAACTGCATATTAATGTGGGGAACAAGTGTGTTTGTCACAAGCAATGGTCACTGTTGGATACCAGGTCAACTCCATCAGGGTCATCCTGTGATTTCCAAAATGAAGATGTTGACGAGAAGTTATGTCTTGTGACCAGAATTGGATGCCGACACAGCCATTTTTGTGAGGCATTACCCACAGTGCTAACAAGGACAGAAATTGTCACCAGCAGGGCACTATATTCATTGGAATAGCCAGGTATTACCTTGGATTAGTTACACATTGAGTGTGCCTGTCCATTTACGGGATGTATACTTGTAATGATGTTGGTCACAGATAAAGGGCATTCATTTGCCAGCAGGGAGTTTTGAGTATTTCTGAAAGTCGATTGGGATTTGGCATGTAACGATAGCTGCATCTGTTGTCCGATAGTCTGGTGGAAATAACAGTCCGAACATTGGAGGCAAAGATAAGAAAACAGCTGACAACCTCACAGGATCCCATACCATGTTAAATAGCATCTTCACAGATCTTGTGGGGAGTGGAAAATAACATCTAGAATGCAAATGCCGTTCACAAAAAATGCTCTTTGTGCGAGAGAGAGTTTACGTCATGGGACAAAATCTGCTGTTGAAACCATGGGAATAGCCCTGCATGGATAAGAGGCATGGGCGGGGTGAGGACAGATCCCATGGTGTAGAATACTTGGGTCTGACAGTCAGTACTGAACAAATGTGAGGATCACATGATTGCCAGGAGCAATACACACCCAATGCTTCAGAACATCCAACAAGGCTGTCTGAACGTGTGTGTTCTCCTGGTCCACCGAGTGTGGAAGAAATCTCTGAGGGTGAGATGGAGACTGCAGGTGTGCAGCATTCTCACCGTTACCATGTGTGGAAGAAGGTAAACATTTTCTGAGATGCAAGAGGTGGACAGCAGACCAGCACGTGCCGACATTAGCCAAGCCAGAGTCGGAGTTTGTGGACTGAGTCGGTAATTGCCTCAGGAAATGTTGCAGGAAAAAGAAAGGGCCTACAGCTCAGGACTTAGGGCAGAATGACGGACATGATTGATACAGAGTCAGCCAGGGAATCGCATTAACATAATATCCTACATTTCGTTGTTAATCTGATCCAGGCAGAGTGTCCTTACTGTTAGGTGTGTCATAGCTTTTGTTACACTTGAGGAGCTGTCTCTAAGAAGGCTTAGGTCAGTGTAAAATACTGTGCACGTGTAAAATGTTGAACTGTATCCCACAGCATATTGCATGCAGGGAGCTCAGCAATCCCCAATCTTTGATGGAACAGGGAAAGCTGTCCTCCAACTTAAGAATGAGTCTGCAGGTACAATTGGTATTCTCCCTGAGGCATTGAAGTGGATAGGCACTGAGCCCCCAATGCAGCTTGCATGCTCTTGTCTGCCTTATCTGGAAGGAGGAGAGCGTCCCTGGAGAGCTCACTGATGCCACAGTTGTGAGTGTTTTCAAAAAAAGAGAACGTGTCAGACTGTGCTAATTACAGCAAAATCTCCCTGATGTCGACCATTGGAAAGTGTATCACCAAGGTCCTTGTCAACTGTCTCCTGCATGTGCCTCAGGAACCCATCCCGATATTTCGGTGTGTATTTCAGTCCCAGACAAGTAAAAAGGACATGATGTTTACTGTTCTATACGGCGCACTTCGTCCTTACAAAGGCCTTTGACACCATCAAACAAGAAGTGTATGTGGAGCGTTCTTCTCAGCTTCAGTTGCATCATGAAATTTGTCACCCTTCCTCACTTGATCCAGAACAATGTGTGACCCATCTTAATGACAAATGGCTTCAACGCTGAACCATTCTGCCTCTGAACCGGTGTTGAGCGGGGCTATGTCATCACCACAAAACCGCTCTGAATCTCCCTCACTGCAGAACCTCACCACAGATAAGCTGCCCACTGTTAGGCCAAGAGGGCTGGTTTTGAAGTCCTGCAATGTTGCTATCCCAGTAACTCTTGATGGGGGTGAGTGTGAGTGGTAGGTTGTTTTTAGTTGAAATGAGCAGGTGTTCTTCCTGTGGATTTTTATCCATTCCCAGATTCCTTTCTCAGGAGTGTTCAATAGCGACAGAGCAGATGTGATTTAAAGAAGATTTTTCCTTGAAATGCACAAATGCTGGAGATCACAGTGTGTCAGATATAATCCATGAGAGAGAGCAAGCTAAGATTTTGTGTCCAGATGATCCCGCATCCGAGTTGTTCATTGGTTGTTTGTTTTATTTGACTACCTTGACTTTATTTTTATTTTGACGCCGTATGACCCATGCCCAAGAGTGGTTGGTGGGCATAGGGAGAGCGAAATTTTGCTTGTTTATTTTCTGCTGTCTTTCCCTTGAGGAACAGTGTCTTTCTTTGTTTTACAAAGTGAGGGCAGCTTTTGTTCCTGCTTTGGAAGAGCAGAGTGTATGTCCTGGTACTCTGCCTTTTGGGACAGAGTTTGTTGCACACAGGGGTGTTGGTTTTCACACTGGACACTTGTGATGAATATAGGAATCGGTGATGTATCCAGTGCCATTTGTCATTGATGTAAAGGATTTGGATGAGATTATAGGCTGCATGGTTTGTGAGGAGTGGTCAGTGGAGTATAACTTTAATACTGCAAAATGTTGCATTTTGGTAAGAGGAACAAGGCAAGACTACCTTTGGAATGGTCCGTGGAGTGTTGTCGAATGTAGAGTCCTAGGGGTTGACAGAACCTCTACACTGCAGAAGTAGACCATTTGGCACAACAGACCCACACTATCAGTCCTATTTCCCTTACGTGCAAAAGTCGAGGCACAAATCAAGAGCCTGGAAAGCTAAACGATCATCAAACCACTACAGTGTGCCCTATGTGCAGCGCTATTCTAATCCATTATGTGTCAATTTGCCTATGTGGAGATTTCAAAGAATCGATGAGCGAATTTTTGAAGCCTGTAATATACTGATCCATCACATTGAGGACTTGTCTGGAAAACCGAAGATGCCTTGTTCTTTATAAAGCTGAATATGAGCCATATGAACGTACCATTGTGCTTCAGTGTGGGTTCCCAAAAATATGCTACAGTTAACACCCATAAGGGGTGTAACCACATTACTTGACTGATTTTGTTTTGGGATATCATCTGCCGGTAAATCATTCTAGTGAATAGCAGAAAACAGTTTACAAGGTTTACCCATTTTGCCTATTTAACTGAAGATTTCCTAATCACTAGAAGGTCAATAAAGATCACTTAATGTTTGTCCAAGACCTTAGGGAGGAAGAAAATGTGTTCCAACGCACCCCAAGTGGCGTAATTGAGCTACAGCATGGGCAAGTGGGCAGCACACATTGAAAGGTAAAGCAAGGGCAACCAAGGTTTGATCGGCTCCCATGTCTGCATCGGAGCTTCAGTCTTTCCTTGGGTTGGTGAATTATTATGGAAAATTGTGTCATCACATGGCCTCTATTTTGGCAGCTGAGTTTTGGTATTCAGAAAGGGCCAACTTTGCAAATACTCGCGTCGCCAGGAATTGAAATCGTTCAATGTCTTGGCACAGAATGATCTCCAGTGAGATGTGGCGCTGACATGCAAAGCATCACCATACGGTATCCTGTTATTGCTGGCTCACCAACAGAAAGGACTGTCTGATAGTATGTGCTTCCCAGAGGTTGGCTGATGCTGAATGGGTCAGCTTTGCAAATAGTCACAGTGCTAAGAAGTAGCATTTTAGGAAGTGAAACAGCAGCTCTCGTCATTTCATGTTTCGGCACAGAATAATCCCCAGTGAGGTGTGGTGCTGCCATGCAAAGCCTCCACATATAGTATCAAGTTCCTGTTCACTCACTGACAGCTCAGCAAAGAGGAATGCCCAATAGTGCTTGCCAGACTTTAGCTGATGCTGAATGAAGCTACGTCCAGATACGGAAGGAGCAATTGGTGGTAATCTTTTATGTGAGAAAGTTCAACCAATGCCTTTCTGCACGTAAATATGAAATAGCAATAAACCACAAAACCCTGCTAGGGCTCCCTAAAGAGGACAGCGCCATCCCACTTTTAGCTTCAGGTGAAATTGCATGGTGAGCCCTTATTCTGAGTGCATGCAGTTACAAGTTGGAACACCATCCGGCCGGTCAAGTAATGAACACGTACAGCCAATTCCCAATGGTGGCTACACCATGACAGGTGCCACCACTGGACGAGTCTGTTCTGGATTTAAACTTTCTGGGCACCTTTCTGGTAATCTCTGACAATATCAGACTGTGTATACAAAAAGAGCCATTGCTGGAGAAAAAACCAACTGGTGGTGTTGGAAATGAAAATGGCATTGAGATCAGATGACCATTGAAGACAACATACTAATATGGGGAGCAGTGTGTTTGGTCCAAGGAAAGGTCACTGTCAGATTCTGGTTGAATTCCACTCGGGTCATCCTGGGATTTCCAAAATGAAGATGTGGATGAAAAGTTATGTCTGGTGGTCAGGATGGAAGACCGACATAAGCATGTTGTTGGGTCAGTAACCAGAGTACCAACAAGGACAAAGATTGTCGCTAGCAGTGCACGATATTCATGGGACTGGCCTGGTATGGCCTGGGCTCAGTTACATGTCGGATGTGAGATTGATACTTTTAATCATTGAGCACGCCCATTCAGTGTTGTTGTAGATGTGTAAAGCTTATTTTCAAATGTGGAGATTATTATTGAAAAGTTGTGAGCATCTAGTGTTTGGATGTTTTGGTCACAAATAATGGGCATTCACTTGCCAGCAGGAAGTATTGAGTGACTGCTGCATCCATTGTCTGATAGTCTGTCGTAAAACACAGTTCAATCATTGAAGTCAAGGTTAAGAAAACAGCCTCCAAGTGGCTTGGAAAGGGTAATTAGGCAAAGTCTTTTCCCTGGGGTCAGGGAGACCAGAACTAGAGGTCATAGGTTTAGGGTGAGAGGTGAAAGACACAAAAGAGCTCTAAGAGGCAGCTTTTTCACACAGAGGGTGGCGCGGGTATGGAATGAGCTGCCAGAGGAAGTGGTGGAGACTGGTACAATTGCAACATATAAGAGGCACTTGGATGGGTATATGACTGGGAGAAACTGAGGACTGCAGATGCTGGAGATCAGAGCCTGAAGAAGGGCTTATGCCCAAAATATCGATTCTCCTGCTCCTTGGATGCTGCCTGACCTACTGTGCTTTTCCAGCAACACATTTTTCAGCTCTGAGGGTTTGGAGGGAAATGGGCCAGGGGCAGGCAGGTGGGACTAGGTTGGGTTGGGACATCTGGTCAGCATGGACGAGTTGGACGGAAGGGTCTCTTTGCATCCTGTATATCTCTGTGACTCTAACTTACTGTCCCAGTTCCTTGTTGATGATAGAAACAGCACTCATGCAACTGCAGGGCCAGCTCCACCACAGTTGCTAATGTGGAGAGGATCCACACCAGGTTAAATCTGATCTTCCCAAACATTGTTGGAGGCGATGTAATGACATCAGGAACGCCAATGCCAGCCACAAAACTCCTCTTTGTGCAAGATGCTGCTCACGTCCTGGGACAAAATCTGCGTTGAAACCATGAGAATAGTCCTGCATGAGTAAGAAGGCATGGTCAAAGTGAGGACAGGTCGCAGATGTACAATGTTTGGGTTGGAGAGGCTGTCCTAAACAAATTCGAAAATCACATGATAGGTGCAATCTCACAAGTGTCTAGGAGCAAAACATACCCAGTCCCTGAGATCATCGGCAAGGCTGTCTGAACCTGTGAGTTCTGCCCATCCACCCAGTGTGGAAGTAACCTCTGAGGGTGAGATGGACTCAGCAGATGTTGTTGCTTTGATGCCATTGTCACCTGAGTAAAAAGATCAATGTTTTCTGAGATGCCAGAGGTGGGCTACAGTCCAAGCACAAGGTTGCATGAGCCAAGCCAGTGTCCAAGGAAGTAGACTTCATGGGCAAACGCCTCAGATTGAAGGGACGGGGCTCATGGGCGGAGGAGTGGGAAATGGAGGGGATGCGGTTGAAGGCATCGTCGATCGCGTCTGGGGGGAAATTGCGGTCTTTGATGAAGGAGGCCATTTGAGATGTACGGTATTGGAACTGGTCCTCCTGGGAGCAGATGCGGTGGAGACAAAGGAATTGGGAGTATGGGATGGCGTTTTTACAGGGGGCAGGGTGGGAGGAGGTGTAGTCTAGGTAGCTGTGGGAGTCAGTCGGTTTGTAGTAAATGTCCGTGTTGATTCGGTCACCCGAGATAGAAATGGAAAGGTCTAGGAAGGGGAGGGAGGAGTCTGAGATGGTCCAGGTAAATTTGAGTTCGGGTGGAAGGTGTTGGTAAAGTGATGAACTGTTCAACCTCCTCATGGGAGCACGAGGCAGCACCGATACAGTCATTGATGTAACTGCAACCTGACCTGCAATCTTCTTCCTGACCTCTCCGGCCCCACCACCACTCCGGCCTATCATCCTCACCTTGACCTCCTTCCACCTATCGCTTTTCCAACGTCCCTCCCCCAAGTACTTCCTCCCTACCTTTTATCTTAGCCTGCTGGACACACTTTCCTCATTCCTGAAGAAGGGCTCATGCCCGAAACGTTGACTGTCTGCTCCTTGGATGCTGCCTGACCTGCGCTTTTCCAGCAACACATTTTCAGCTCTGATCTCCAGCATCTGCAGTCCTCACTATTTCCAGTGAAGTAGGTGATCAAAGATGCCAAATGTGTCCTGATCAAGTGGGCCAATGGGCCGAGGAGTGACAGACAGAGTTTAGTTTTTATAAATGTAAGATGTTCCATTTTGCTTAGATGGACAAGGCAAGACTTTCACAGTTAATCGTAAGGCCTCTGGAGAATTGCCGAAGAGCAACCTAAGGTTTGGTAGAACCTCTATAATGCGGAAGCCGGCCATTTGGCCTGTCGAGTCCACACGACCAGTGCCATTTGATGTGCGTGCAAATGTAGAGGCAGCTTTCATGAGGCTGGAAAGTGAAGCAATAATAAAACCACTATATTTACTGTATCCACTGTAATGGTCGTCGCCATTGTGGGTCAGTTTGCCTTTGTGGAGATTTTGATGAAACAGTGATCTGTATTTTGAAGCCAGAGGACTTAAATGCAAAACTTTATAGGCTTTGTCCTTCATGAAGCTGGATATGAGCCATTCAAACCTGCCATTGTGATTTGATTCCCAAAAATATGCTTCAATTAATACACATAATGGTTTGTACCAATATCCGAGACTGCTTTTTGTGTTGGGATATCATCAGCCTGTGAAATTGTCCAGTGAACAATGGAGAACATTTCACAAGGTGTACTCCAGGATACGGTTGTTATGAATGATGGACCTATAACTGGGAAGACGATATTAAGAGATTGGGCACAGCAATTAAATGGTTCTTCAGGGCCTTAGATGGAAAAATGTGTACTCCAAGGAATTCCAAGTGACCTCCTTGAGCTATAGCATCATCAAGACCAGGTTAAACACATTGGAAAATTAAGTGAGGTCAATCAAGGGTGCCCTGGCACCCAGCAGAGCTTCGATCTTACCTTGGTTTGGTGAAATATTATGGATGCTTCTGTAATGTCCTGGCTTCCATCTTGGCAGCTTGGATTTGCTATTCAGAAATGATCAGCATTGCAAATAATCTCATCGCCCAGAAGTAACCTTTAGGGAAGTGAAAAAGCAGGTATGTAGATAGTGTTAGCACACAATAAAGTTCCCATTGAGATGTGGTGCTGACATGTGATGCCTCCCAATACAGTTTGAGGTGCCTGTTGGCTCACTGATGGCTCGGCAGACATGGTATATGTTTCTCAAACTTTGACTAATGTCAAATGAAGACATGTCCAGACAGAGAAGGAAGGTTTGATGGTAATCCTTTGTGTGAGAAAGTTCCACCACTACCTTTTAGGACATCAATTTGAAATATCAATGGACCACAATCCCCTGCCAGGGAGACCTGATGGTGTCAGGGCGATCACACCTCAAGCTTCAGGTCAGATTCAGTGGGCTGTCATGCTGAGTGCATAAACCCTCAGAAACCTGTGTGAGCAATCATGTGTTAAATGCAGTTGTGTGAAGCCTACTCCCTCTGGTGGATACACGATGGTGGGTGCCAGCAGTGAGAAAGTCTGTTCTGTTTTTAAACATTGCGGGCATGCTTCCCATCATCTCTGACAATCTCAGACTGTGGGTACAAAAAGATCCCTTCCTGGTGAATCACAAACAGCTGGTGGTGTTGGAAATGAAAGGGGCATCACAACCAGAATTAAATCCTTTCTGGACTTGGTGAGACTAGATGTCCATTGAGGATGGCATACTAATACGGGGAGCAAGTGTGTTTGTCCCAAGCAAAGGTCACTGTCAGATACTGGCTGAACTCCACCAGGGTCATCCTGTGATTTCCAAAATGAAGGTGTTGACAAGATGTTTTGTCTGGTGGCCGGGATCAGATGCCGATGCAGCCATGTTTGTGGGTCAATGGCTAGAGTGCCAATAAAGACAAAGATTGCCACCAGCAGCTGCACCCCATCCATAGAACTGGTCAGGTAACACCTGGACTCATTTGCATGTCAACTGTGCCAGTGCTTTCATGGTGGTTATCCATTTAATCATTGTGTACACACAATGTGGTTGGATGTGCATGTCGTGCATTTGTCAAATGTGGGGATGACAATTGAAAAGTTGTGAGGATCTTTTACAGTACACAGAAACTGGACATGCTGGTCCCAGCTAGCAGGCTATCATTTAGCAGGAGGGAGCCTTGTGTCTTTCCTAAAGTGGAATGATATTCAGCATGTAAGGACAGCTGCATCTGTTGTCTGATAGTCTGGGGGAAAGAGCAGTTCAAACATTGAAAGAAAGTTTAAAGATACAGCCTGCAACTTTAGTCAATACACAAGTGTCCCAATTTGTGATTGAGTATAAAACCAGCACTCACACAAATACAGGAACAGAAGCATTGGTATTGCAGAGAAGACTCCACTCCAGATTAAATCTGATGTTCTTCCACCTTGTGGAGTGTGTGAAAAGGTGTCATGAACACCAATGCTGGCCGGAAGACATTTCTATACGAGAGAGGCAGTTTAGTCCAGGAGACAAAATTTGCTGTTACAACAATTGGAATTACCATGCATGCGTAAGAGGCATGGTCGAATGATGTACACTTCTCAAGGCAGCGAGGTGATCCTGATTCAGTATTTGTGTCAACTGATAGCTATAACATCAAAAGTGGGGCAGGAAGAAAACATACCCCGCCACTCGAAACATCCAACAGGCTGCCAGAAACTGTGGGTTCTCCCTGTCCTCCCAGTGTCCAAGAAACCTCTGAGGGCAAGATGGACATGGCAGATGTCGCAGCCTTGATGCCATTACCACCAGCAGAAAAAGATGAATTCCTGCTGAGATGCTCAATGGGCAAGAGGTAGGCCGCAGTCCAGTACATGCCAACAGTGTCTGCGCCAGACTCCGTGGAAGCAAATCTGGTGTAAGCATGCCCCAGGAGAGGCAACAGCAAACAGAATGGGCCTTTTTCTCAGGACTGCGATGGGGAGAAAGGTAGTGATTGAAATGAGGTCAGTGAGGTGGACCTCACTGAATATAATTTCCCAGACTGGACCAGGTTAACTGCCCCAATCAGGCAGTCCAGTCAGACAGATGTGTTAGGAGTTCTGCTCACTCGAGTTTCCAGCTCTGTAAAGTCTCGCTGAAGTATCACGCAGTGTGCATGTGTACATTGTTGATTTGCTTTGCCCAGCATATTACATGCAAGGAGCTCAGCTTTACCATGTCTTGGATGGCCATCCACCAGATGAAGAAGACAACAGTTGCAAATGGCTCTTCCCGTGAGGTATTGAGCTCCCAGTGCAGTTGAATTCCCTTGCCTGAATGATCTGGAAGGAGGAGGGCACACCAGGAGAGCTGCCAGATGACAAAGTCATTCGTGCTTTCAAAAATGGCAACATGTCAGACTGTTGTAACCACAGGGGAACATTCCAGATGTTGACCACTGGAAACTCATCACCAACTGTCTCTTCCCTGTGGCTGAGGAACTCCTCCCAGAGTCTCAGCATCAGTCAACAATATTCAAGCACAATGGACATGGTTTTCACTGCTGTATATGTCCCTATTGAACCTAATAAAGGCCTTTGACACCATCAGTTGGGAAGCATTTGTGGAACATTCTTCTCCGCTTAGTTGCAGCTTGAAATTTGTAACCATCCTTGAACACTTCCGCAAATGTATGTAAGTAATCGTAATGACAAACGGTTTCAACACCTGTCCAGTCGAGCAGGGCTGTGTCATCAACTCAACACTGTTCTGAATTGACCTCGCTGCAGGGTGTCATTGCCGACAATCTGCCCATTTTGAGCCCAGGTGGCTTTTATTGTAGTCCTGCATTTTCGCTGTCCCAGAAGCTCTTGTTGCACTTCAGTATGAGGGTTTAGATACTTTTCTTTGAAGTGGATGGCACAGTGGCACAGTGGTTAGCAATGCTGCCTCACAGAGCCAGAGACCTGGGTTCCATTCCTGCCTCAGGCAACTGTCTGTGTGGAGTTTGCACATCCTCCCTGTGTCTGCATGGGATTCCTCTGTGTGCTCCAGTTTCCTCCCACAGTCCAAAAATGTTCAGGTTAGGTGAATTGGCCATTCTAAATTGCCAGTCGTATTTGTTGAGGGGGTAAATGTCGAGGAATGGGTCTGGGTGGGTTGCTCTTTGGAGGGTCGGTGTGGGCTTGTTGGGCCGAAGTGCCTGTTTCCACACTGTAAGTAATCTAATCTGTGAGCAGTTGTAGGACCTCTGGGTTTTAACAAGTATTGTTCCTTTCCCAGGAGTATTCCACAGCAACAAACCAGAGAGCATGTTTTATTTCATTGAAAAGAGCAAATGCTGGAGATCACAGTGGGTCAGACAGCATCCATGAGAGAGAGCAAGCTAAGTTTTAGTGTCGAGATGTCTCCTCATCAGAGCTGTTCACTTATTGTTTGCTTTCTGTGATTTGCTTGAGGTTAGTTTTATATTGGCCCCTTGTGGCCCCTGCCCACGAGTGCTTGGTGGGGCCTGAGTCCAGGGAGAGCCAGTTTGCGATTGTTTATTTCCTCCTGACTTTGCCCAGAAGAATAGTATGTTTTGTTTTGTTTTAGAAATTGAAAGCAGGTTTAGTTTCTGTTTTAAGAGCAGAGTGTATGCCGCAGTGTGGTGCCTGATCTTGGGAATGTCTGTTGCAGGCAGTGAGGGATGTTTTTCAGGCTGGAGGCCTGTGGTGAATACAGGAATGGATGCTGGGTCCAATGCCATTTTTCATTTATGTAAAAGATTTCAATGAGAATATAGGATGCATGGTTTGTGAGGAATGGCAGGTCAAGTTTAATTTTAATAAATGCAATATGTTGCACTTTGGTTAGAGGGACAGGACAAGACTTACACAGTTCACAGTAGGGCGTGTGGAGTGTTGTCAAACAGAGAGACCTAGGGGTTGGCAGAATGTCTTGGTGACCAAGTACATCGATCCCTGAAATTTCCCACCCAGGTTGGTAGGCCTGTCAAGAAAGCTTACGATGTTAGCTTTTCTTGGTAGAGGTATTGAGTTTCTGAGCCATGAGGTCATGTTGCAGCTGTAGAAAACTCTGGTGTGGCCCCACTTCGAGTATTGTGTGCTTTTCTGGTCACTGCATTATAGGAAGGATGCAGATTGTTTGGAAAGGGTTCAGAGGCGATTTATTAGGATGTTGTCTGGTATGAAGGGAAGTTCTTTTGAAGAAAGGCTGAGGGACTTGAGGCTGTTTTCATTAGAGAGAAGAAGGTTGAGAGGTGACTTAATTGAAATATCTGAGATAATCAGAGGATTCAGGGTAGAGAGTGAGAGTCTTTTTCAACGGATAGTGATAACTCACATGAGGGGACACAGCTTTAAATCGAGGAGTGATTGATGCAGGACAGTTGTCAGAGGTAGTTTCTTTACTCAGCGATTTGTACGGGTGTGGAATGCCCTGCCTGCAACTGTTGCAGACTCACCAAATTTATGGGAATTTAAATGGTCATTGGATAAACTATGGATGAAAATGAAATTGTGCAGGATAGATGGGCTTCAGATTTGTTCCACAAGTCATCGCAACATCAAGGGTTGAAGGACCTATGCTGCGCTCTGATGGTCGCTGTTCTATGTCCTGAACAAACGTGCAGATAACATTACAGCTGCAAATCCTCGAGTAGCCAGTCTCAAAACATACCCAGCCCCTCAGAACATCTGGCACGGTTGTCCGAACCTGTGGGTTCTCCCAGTCTCCCCAGTGTGGAATGAACTTCTGAGGGGGAGATGGACAGATGGCAGATGTCTCAGCCTTGGCACCGTTACCCACCAGCAGAAGAAGATAAATCTTTTCTGAGACGCAAGAAGTGGGCCTCAGTACAGGACATGGCACCTTTGTTCAAGCCAGAGTCCAAGGAAGTGGACCGAGTGGGAAGATGACTCAGGAAAGTGACAGGAAAGAGAATGGGCCCATGTCCCAGGGCTTAGAGGAGGATGGAGGTAGTGATTGGAACGTAGTCACCCAGTGAACCTCAGCAAATATAATTCCCCTGGTTGGGGCTCTTCCCCTGGTCCAAGCAGGGAGACCTGACTGGCAGGTGTGTCAGGGGTTCTGCTCACTCGAGGAGACATCTGTGTGAAGGCTCGGTCAGTGTCATGTCCTGTCCACGTGTAAATTGTTGACGTGCATACCGCAGCATGTTGCATTCAAGGAGCTCAGCAGTAACCAAGCATTAGATGAGACAAAGAAGACTGTTCTCCATCTTAAGAATGATATTGCGGGTGCAAGTGGTACTCCCCCTGAGTGCGGAGATACTGAGCTCCCCGTGTAGCTGCATGCCCTTGTCTGCCTTACCTGGAAGGAGGAGAACATCCCAGGAGAGTTCCCAAATGCCACAGTTGTGAGCATTATCAAAAAACGGAACACGTCAGACTGTGGTAACTCCAGGGGAATATCCTCAATGTCGAGCATTGGAAAACTCATCGCCAAGGCCGTGTTCAACTCTCTCATCCTAGTGCCTGAGGAACTCCTCCTGGAGACTCAGTATGGCTTTCTATCACAGAGGAGTAGAATGGACATGATTTTCACTGCTGCATATCGCATTCTTCGACCTTACAAAGGCGTTTGACACCATCAATCAGGAAGCATTTTTGAAGTGTTCTTCACCACTTTAGTTACAGCATGACATTTGTCACCACCCTTCTCCTGGTCCACAATGACAGATGTCATCATTATGACAAATGGCTTCAACACCTGCCCTTTGCCCCTTTGAACTGGTGGTGAGCAGGGTTGTGTCATCACCACAACACTCCTGAACCTAAGTTGCTGCAGGACCACTCCACCGACAAGCTGCCCACATTTACTCCAAGGGGGCTTTTGTTTTAGTCCTGCACTGTTGTTGTCCCAAAAACACTTGATGGGGTTCAGTGTGAGTGATAAATTATTTTCAGTTGAAATGAGCAGGTGTACTTCCTCTGGATTGCAACCCATTGTTGTTCTTTTCCCAGGAGTGTTCAATAGCGACATAACAGAGAGGGTTTATTCTTTGAAAAAACCAAATGCTGGATATTATTCCAGGTCAGACAGCGTCCATGAGAGAGAGCAAGCTAGGATATAGAGTCGAGATGATTCCTCATCAGAGCTGTTCATTTATTGTTTGTTTTCTTTGATTGACTTGAGTTTCTTTTTATGAGGCTACAGGTGCAATAGGTATTCCCCCTGAGGCATTGAGGTGGATGGGCACTGAGCTCCCAATGCAGCTGAGGAGAGCATCCCTGGAGAGATCCCAGATGCCACAGTTGTGAGTGTTTTCACAACAGAACATGTGAGACTGTGCTAACTACAGCAAAATCTCCCTGATGTCGACCATTGGAAAACATATCACCAAGGTCCTTGTCCACTCTCTCCTGCCTGTGCCTTAGGAACCCATCCCGGAATTTCTGTGTTCTTCAGCCCCAGACGGGAACAAAGGACATGATTTTTACTGTTATATACGGTGCTCTTAGAACTTCCAAAGTCCTTTGACACCATCAAACAGGAAGCATCTGTGGAGCATTCTTCTCTGCTTTAGTTGCGTCATGAAACTTGTCACCATCCCTCACCTGGTCCAGAACGATGTGTGAGTCACTTTAAAGACAAATGGTTTCAACACTGACCCATTCTGCCTCTGACCCAGTGTCGAGTAGGGCAATGTCATCACCACAAAACAGCTCTGAATCTACTTCACTGCAGGACCTCACCTCAGATAAGTTGCCCACTTTTAGACCGAGGGGGCTTGTATTGAAGTCCTGCAATGTCGCTAAACAGAAACCCTTGATGGTAGTCAGTGTAAGCAGTTCATTGTTTTTAGTTGAAATGAGCAGGTGTCCTTCCTCTGGATTTTTAACCATTCCCAGATACCCTCCTGAGGAATGTTCAATATCGACAGAGCAGAGAGAGTTGATTTTTAACATAATTTTTGTTGAAATGAACAAATGCTGGAGATTACAGCGGGTCAGACAAAATCCATGAGAGAGAGCAAACTAGGATTTTCTGTGAAGATGACTGTGCATTTGAGCTGCTCATTTGTTGTTTGTTTTATTTGACAACCTTGACTTTATTTTATTTTGGCACTGTGTGACCCATGCCCAGGAGTGGTTGGTGGACACAGGGAGAGCCAAGTTTTAATTGTTTATTTCCTTCTGTTTTTCCCTCAACAAAAAGTGTGCTTTTTGTTTTATAAAGTGAAAGCAGCTTGTGTTTCTGTTTTGGAAGAGTAAAGTACTGTGCCTATTTGGACGAGTGTGTTGCACAACTTGGTGTTGGTTATCAGACTGGAGGCTTGTGATGAATATATGAATTGGTGATGTGTCCAATACCGTTTGTCATTTATGTAAAGGATTTGGTTGAGAAAATAGAGCGCATGGTTTGTAAGGAGTGTTAGGCAGAGTATAATGTTGATACATGCAAAATAGTGCATTTGGTATGAGGAACAATCCAAGACCACATTTGGAATGGCCTGTAGAGTGTTGTCAAACAGAGAGTCCGAGGGTTGACAAAACCTCTACAGTGCGGAAGTAGGCCATTTGGCACAACAGACCCACACTATCAGTCTCATTTCCCTTACATGCAAAAGTAGAGGCACAAATCAAGGGCCTGGAAAGCTAACGATGATCAAACCACTGCAGTCTGCCCTATGTGCAGTGCTGTTCGAACCCATTATGTTTCGATTTGCCTATGTGGAGATTTTAATGAATCGATGAGGGAATTTTTGAAGCCAGGTATATAACTGATGCATCACATTGAGGACTTGTCTGGAAAACCGCAGATGCCTTGTCCTTTACAAAGCTGGATATGTGTGATATGAATGTAGCATTATGCTTCAATGAGGATTCCCATAAATATGCTACAGTTAATACCCATAAAGGCTGTAACCACTGTACTTGACTGCCTTTGTTTTGGGATATCATCAGCCAATGAATCGTTTCCAGTGAATGGCCGAGAACTGCTTACAAGGTCTACCCATGGTCCCTATTTCTATGAAGATTTGATCATCACAGGGAAGATCAACAAATATCATTTAATGTTTATCCAAGACCTTAGGAAGGAAGAAAATGTGTTCCAAGACACCCCAAGTGAGGTAATTGAGCTACTGCATGGACAAGTGGGTAAGACAGATTGAAAGATAAAGCAAGGACAACCAAGGGTTCATTGGCTCCCACGTCTGCATTGGAGCTTCAGTCTTTCCTTGGGTTGGTGAATTATTACAGAGAAAATTGTGTAATCACCTGGCCTCCATTTTGGCAGCTGAGATTTGCTATTGAGAAGGGCCTGCTTTGCAAATACTCACATCGCCAAAAATAACTCTTATGGGAATTGAAAAAGCAGCTATCATCATTTAATGCCTTGGCAGAGAATGGTCTCCAGTCAGATGTGGCACTGACGTGCAAAGCGTCACCATCTGGTATCCAGTTTCTGCTGGCTGACCGACAGAAGGGATTGCCTGGTCGTACTTGCTTCCCAGAGTTTGGCTGATGCTGAATGAAAATGCATCCAGATGGAGACGGAATGTTTGGCAGTAACCTTTTGTGTGAGAAAGTTCAACCAATAGGTTCCTGCACATATCTTTGATGTAGTAAAGCATCACAAAACACTGCTAGAGCTATCTGAAGAAGGCAGGGCTATCCCACTTCCAGCTTCAGGTTAAATTCAGAAGTGAGCTCTTATTCTGAGTACATGGATTTACAACTAGGAACACCATATCTGCAGTCAACTGGTTAATGCCTGAAGTCACCATGGCGCGTGCCACCAAAGGAAGAGTTCATTTTAGTTTTAACGATTCTGCATCCTTTCTGCTCACCTCTGACAATATCACACCGTAGATACAAGTCCTGGCGAAACAAGAACCACTGGTGGTGTTCAAAACTGATGACGATCATCATAACCAGGATGGAATTCTTTCTGGAGCTGGCAAGACCAGATGACTGTTGAAGATGGCACGCTTATGTGGGGAGCAAACATATTTGTTACAGACAAAGGTCATTGTCAGATACCATCTAAACTCCATCAGGCTCATCCTATGATTTCCAAAATGACGATGTTGGTGGGAAGTTATGTCTGATAGCCAGAATTGGATGCCGATGCAGCCATGTTGGTGGGACAGTATCCACAATGCCAAGAAGGATAGAAATTGTCACCAGCAGTGCATCATTTTCATAGCACTGATCAGGTAGAACCTTAGCTCAGTTACATGACGAATGTGCCAGTCCATTTTGTTGGATCTGTAGTTTAAGGATGTCGGTCACAGATAAAGGGTATTCATTTGCCAGCAGGTAGTTTAGTGTATTACCTAAAATCGAATGGCATTCGCATGTAGTGACAACTGCATGTGTTGTCTGATTGTATGGTGGAAAGTACAGTCCAAACATTGAGGGCAAAGTTAAGTAAACAGCCGACAACTTCACTGGATGTCAAACTGTCCCACTTTCTCTCTGATTATAGAAACACCGCTCACACAACTGCAGTGACAACGCCACCAGAATTGCTAATGTGAAGAAGCCTCCAAGTTAAATCGGATCTTCTCGGATGTTGTGGGGAGAGTGACACGGCATCAGGAAGGCCAATGCCAGTCACAAAACCCCTCTTTGTGGGAGGCAGTTTATTTCATGGCACAAAATGTGCGGTTGAATCGGTGGGAATGGCCCTGAATGTGTTCAAAGTGAAGTCAGGTCACAAGATGTACAATGCTTATGTCACACTAGAAGTCCTGAACAATTTTGAGGATCACACGATTGCTGCAACCTCAAGACGTGGTCAAGAGCACAACATACCCAGCCCCTCACAACATTCAGCAAGGCTGTCCGAATCTGTGGGTTCTCCCCCTCCTCCACTCAGTGTGGAAGAATCCTCTGAGAGTGAGATGGACGTGGCAGATGTTGCAGCATTGACACCATTACCACCTGTAGAAGAAGATACATTTCTTCTGAGATGCAAGAAGTGGGCCACAGTCCAGCCCAAGGCGGCGGAATGCAGCCCCGAGTCCGAAGAAGTGGATCTCGTGGGAAAATGACTCATGATATGTTGCAAGAGAATGGGCCTTTGTCCCAGGAATTAGATGGGGACGTAAGTAATGACTGGGACACAGTCAATGAGTGAACCTCATTGAATATATATTTCCAGGTGGAGGCTGTTCACCTGGTCTAATCAGGGAGACCTGAGACATCTCAACACCTACATTCAATGTGCTGACTAATAAAGGCAAGTGTATCAAATGCCTTCTTCATGGCCCTGTCTACCTGCTTCTCCATTTTAAATCACTATGAACCTGCACTCAAACGTGCCTTTGTTCAGCAGTCACATCTTACCACTAAATGTGTAAGTCCTGCCTTGGTTTGCCTTACCAAAACTTCGCACCTCAGGTTTATCTAAATTAAGCTCCATTTGCCACTCCTCAGCCCATTGCCCCTTTTGATCAAGGTCCCCTTGTATTCTGAGATAACCATCGTCACTGTCCACAACATCACCAGTTGAAGTGTCAGCTGCAAACTGATTAAACATGCCTCCTATAGTTATATTTAAGTTATTTATATAAATGATGGAAAATAGTGGACCCAGAGCCAATCCTTGCAGCTCACCTGTGGTCACAGGCCTCCAGTCCGAAAAGCAATCATCAACCTCCACCTTCTGTCTCCTAATTTCAAGCCAATTTTCATCCAAATGGCGAGCTTTCCCTGGATTCCACGTGACCAAAACTTCCCAACTGTGCTCATAAGATCTCTAAGCATTTCACTGGAAAAATAATTTACATTTATCCAGTCAGTCATGATGTGGTGAAATATGGTTCACGATTGCAGGAAGTAAAGATAAAATCTGAATGCTTATCTTTAAAATGGCGAGAAATTATGAAACATAGCCATCCTTTGCGAATGTTAGGACCCGGTACACAATGATCAGAAAGTTAATGTGACGGTGCAGTCAAAAAGGTGGACGAATGATACGTTCTCAGTTATTGCCAGGCGATTGGAATAGGACAGTGAGGAAGACTTGCTTTGAGTATCCACGGGTTTGGGTGTGAAAATGGATCCTTTCCAATAGACACACACACACACACACACACTGAACAAAGTGTGTTGGGTAAATGTGGGGGTGCTTGGTATTCTCGAAGTTCATTGTTCCCTAATATGCAGCCACAATGTCGAAATATGTCATTGACAGTAAAAAAAAAGGAGTTAAGAGCTGTTAGCAGGATAGTTACGAGTGTCGGAATGTTATTGGTATTTTGGTGGGGAAGATGGATGGATGATGATGAAGTCCAATGTGGAGAAGTGTGAGGTGATAGATTTTGGGCAGAAGAAGAGTCAATCGACAATTTGGCTCCAATTCAAAAAGGGGTTTAACAGGAGCAGGGTGTACATGGACTGATGGCATCTATGTTGGCAGGATAGGCTGAGAGAACATCTCATAGAAAACATTGTCTCCTGGTCCTTGTTCACAGTGACAGAGACTGTAGGAGCAATGAGGTGATGTTGTGTTTGTTTTTCTATAATGCACCAGATCAGGTTCAGCTGGAGCATTGTTTCCTGTTCTGGAAACCACACAATCGGAAGGATTGTGGAGACTGTCGAGACAAGGTGAAACAGGTTTACAAGAAAGCTTTCGGGGATGTGCATGCTCAGTTCGCATCATCGCTTGGAGGAGTGAAGCTGAGAAAGAGTCGGCTGAGGAATTGCAAAACTCGCACCCACACATCCCTGCTCAGCTTCCTCCAAGGCCCGAAAGGTGCCTTCCACATCCGTCAATGCTTCACCTGCACCTCCACCAATGTCATTTATTGTATTTGTTGCTCCCGTTTCGGTCTCCTCTACATTGGGAAGACTGGACACCTTCTCACAGAGCACTTCAGACGATATTTCCAGAACACCCACACCAATCAAACCCACTGCTCCATGGCTGAAGCATTCATTTCACCCTCCTACTCTGCCGAGGACATGCAAGTCCGGGGCCTCCTCCATCGCTACTCCCTCACCATCCGACACCTGAAGGAAAAATGCCTCATCTACCATCTTGGGACATTTCAACCCCATGGCATCAATGTGGATTTCACCAGCTTCCTCACTTCTCCAACACCCCCACTTTATCCCAGTTCCAACCTCCCAGCGCAGCACCATCTTCATGATCTGTCCCACCTGCTAATCTTCCTTCCCACCTGTCTGCTCCACTCTTCCCCATGACCTATCACCTTTATCCCCACCTCGACCCATTTATTGCAGTTCAGCTACCTTCAACTTACCCCCACCCCCTCTTATTTATCTCCTCACCCACGAGGCTCCCAGCATTATTCCTGATAAAGGGCATTTGCTCGAAAAGTCGATTTTCCTGCTCTTTGGATGCTGTCAGACCTGCTGTGCTTTTCCAGCACCACTCGAATCATGATGATAACACCAGTATCACTTTTCGATCATGTCTGTTCTTGTCAGCTTTAAAATCTGATCCATCCCTGAATTAGGGACTAAATAGTATTCTGAATTTTGCAGGAAGAGGTTGGATTAGGAGCTTGCTCAACCAACTTCGCACATCGTCCTGGTGTTGCAGTGTTTCTGAGAATCGTGCACCCCTCATAAAAGAATCCGAAAATCAGCTTTATTAGTTCACTTTTTTGTGTGTTCGCTTTATCTCTCGTCTACCGAGTCTGTGTGTAAGAAAGTGCACTGCCAACCTTTTGGTCACGTCAGACTCGCATTCGTGCAAATCAATTTGTTCTCGGTTGCTATTCACCTGTCACTTTCTGCATGTTCAGCACTTACTCTCAATGTTATCACTTTATCCCTAGTGCACGCCGCCCCTTCCCACCAACTCCCAACTCCGAACTGCAGAAGGAAAACAAAGTTGCCCACCAGCTCCACCTAATGTCAAATGGCATTTCAGAAAACAAAATGGAGAAGATGAAACTATTGAATTAATCAACAGTTTAGATTTTGATAATGACGATGATGACTCGGATTTATTGAAAGAGAGATTTTGTGAAGAAGGAAAAATCTGATGTTTTAAAGCACATAGAGTCGCAGAGATGTACAGTACAACTTGTCCATGCTGACCAGATTTTAGAACCTAATGTAGTCCTATTTTGTTATGTTATTCAGGTGGATATCCTCAATAGGTATGGGTTACTACCGGATTAAACTACAGTACCTCGGGCATATACCTGAGGCTATTACCTGTCAAGTTTACCAGGGGTCCCTATTGACTGTATGGTCCTGATAGCTACAAACTCGGCTGGGTTTATCGCAGGTCTCTAGGTCCCTTCAGTTTATCCTTTCACCTAGGAGTGAGAGGGATTCACTTTAAGTCAATCCTAATGCCTTCTCAGCTAAGTTCTAGACTAAACATACCAACACAAAGGTAAACATATCTTATCAAATAAAGGTTCGGCGAATACGAAGTGTATGGTGCAAAATATAATAGAAATTTATCACTATAATAAGTTGAATACTCACAATCAGATGTTTTCAGTTAATCACAATCGTTACAGCCTTTTTGAATGTTCTTAAAAGATACCTAGGATAAAAGCAGAGCTTAATACCTGAGTGTCCCAAATGGGATCTTCTTAGACTAGCGTGTTTCAGCTAGTTGGTTCAGATTGTATCTTCTTCAGGCTAGAATGCAGTGCCTCAACCGAGAATCTTTTAGGCAGGCGTATTTCAGCAAGCTCTTAGCCGTCCGTATGTTTCATCCGATCGGTCTGTATTTTGCACAAATGTGTCTTTTCTGCAAGCCTGGTGGTTCAGTGGATCTGCAGTTAAGCCGAGATGGTTGGGTGACTCATTGTCTGTGTTTCAAGACAAGAGTGAGTTCTGTCTGTTTTAGCTCTGCTTTTTATCCTTTACAGTCTAAGTTAAGCAATTACATCATTTGTTTAAAGAACTGGAATCTCAAACTGTGCCTCGGTCAGCATTGTTTAAAGGTCACGTTAAACACTTAATTAGCTGAGAAAACAATAAGTAGCTGATAAGTAGCTGGTAAAGAGCAGCTGCCACGTAGTCATAGTTATACTTAATTGTTGCTACGCTAAAATACAATAAAGAGTTAATAGTATCATTGTTGCTACAATCTAATATAATCAGGTAAAATTCCACAGAGGAATCGAGTCTTTTCATGAAGAAGTAATGGATCCCGTGACAATTTGACAGCACTTGGCCCATATTCCTCAAAACCCTTCATCTACTCAACCAGATGCCTTTAAAATGTTGTATTTGTATCAACCTCCACCACTTCCTCTGGCAGCTAATTCCACACAGACACCACCTTCTGCATGAATACATTGCCCCTTAGGTTCCTTTTAACTTTTTCCTCTCTCACCCTAAACCGATGCCCTCTCGTTCTGGACTACCGCAGGGAAAATACCTTTTCTGTTTACCCTATCCATGCTCCTCATGATTTTATAAACCTCTATACGGTCAACTCGCAGCCTCTGACGCTCCAGGGAAAACAGCGCCAGCCTATTCACCCTCTTCCTGTAGCTAAAACCACTCCAACCCTGGCAACAATTCTTGTAAATCTTTAAGAATGTTTGTCATCAGCGTGCAAGAACAACCAGAGTCAATAGGTGTTTGTGACGGCTTTATTTTCTCAATTTAAAGGCCTGTGAGTACAATTTGATTACATATTCACTGATGTAAGACACAGTTGTGTGTGGTATCATGAATGAGCAAGTCAGAGGCATATTACTCTGAGCGCCGATTCTCACATTAACCACTCCAATAGATGCTTGTGGAGCTGGCGAAATAAGCCCGAGTTTAAAAAGACAGTGCATCAAGACCTGTCCACAAAGTACATTATTACTCTAAGAACACTGCAAACTCTCCAGCGCCTGAGACACGTCCTGCTCAGAGACTGGCACAACATCTCTGCCTGTCCTTTGCTTTTTTTACACTTTGATGCCTCGATCAGAACCTAATGTTAAACAGTGTTCCTGTCTTGCCTGGGTGTTTATCGCAGACATAAGCCAGGCACCTTATTGTTGTTGTTAGCGGTGATCAAAAAGGGGCTGGTCTGTCAGGCACTTGGAACAGCAGCTAAAGCAGCAAACATACTGCACGTGCATATTTTGGGACAATCAGGATCAGGGAATCTGTACCACTGCAGTCAAGAGAGTTGGCCAACCAAACTACTCATAACATCCCCGGAATTCTCCAGTAGATTTTTCAATCTTGAATTCCCGTTCACCAATCCATGCTGACACTGTCTGTTCCTGTCATTTGTGGAGCAGTTCAATGAAATTCTCAAGGAGATATTCTGGGGCCCTTACAGTAGCAATGAGGTTGGGGAAGTCAGTTCTGGTAATGGGGGCAGCCTGCTTGTCGGCAGAGTAGACAGGTATTGTGGAAGGGATGGGAAAAGCATCATATTAGAGGACATGAGTTACTGTGGTAGTTTGATCACCATTACTGTCCCGGTTTTGGTGTGGTGGTTGCTATGTGATGGTTGGCACGGCGACACTATAGGGTGGGGCTAGGGGACAGGTAACTTTGTGAGGTAAAGTTTATACAGGATAGAGCTGTGTGGGAAATACAGAAGCTCATGGGCTCCATACAAAGTGCAGGGAAGAAAGGAGAGTGAGGATGTCATGTTGCTGCTTTATAAGATTTCAGTTCGGCTTCACTTAGAGTGTTGTGTTGAATGCTGGTCACCACATTACAGACAGGATGTGGAGGGTGCAGAAGAGGTTTACCAGGATGCTTGTTGTATTAGATGTTATGAGCTATGAGGAGACTCTGGAAGAACTCAGGTTGTTTTCCTCGGAGCAGCGGAAGCTGAGGGGAGACTCCATGGAAGTGTATAAAATTATGAGACACATAAATAGAGTTGACAGTCAGAATCTCTTTCCCAGAATTGCAATGTCTCAAACTGTGGAATATACATTGAAGACGAAAGTGTGAAAGTGCAAATGAGATGTGGGGCAAGGTTGTTTTTCACTGAGAATAGTAGATGTCTGGAACATAACATCAGGGCTGTTAATGGAGACATATATGATAGGTGTATTTAAGCGTCTTTTAGTCCATAAGCAGATGGATGTGCAAGGAATGGAGGGATGTGGACCAAGTGACCATCAACCAGCTGGAAATGGCAGTTGTTAAATAAATGAAGACAGAAGTGAATGTATTTGCAGGAATGGTGGGCAGCAACCGAATCTACTAAACTAAACTAAACTAATCTGAATCTACTCCCAATCATTAGACTTACTATTATTTATAATGTTATTATCTGCCATTTCATTTGACTTACTGCAAATCGATCGGTAACTTATTTCATCATTGCACACGCTGGTAACTTTGACAGCACAAGACAATATCTAACACTTTGATAGAGAGTTTATAAAACAAGATTCACACCAGTCCAAAAAAAGTGAAGAATTCAGTGGATGAACATGGAAGATTTTGAACTCACAAGTGAGAATTGACAACCAAGAATTTGGAGGACAATGTATCTGTGTTGGATCTGGTAGTCTCCAGATAATCAGAGAATATTGGAATTTGTTGGGATATGCAAACTAGGAGAATAGAAGAAATTTGAACAAAATAAAGACATGGATTTTGTAAATTGGTATCCAGCTGATATGGCACTGGAATAGAAGGGTACAGTGGTGACAATGTTTCACCACTTATGAGCTGAGGCAGGGATTTCAGAGCCGTTTTTCAGAAGCAAACAATTCTTCATGATGGTGCAAATATCTTTTTGAATTTATCACACATTTCTTTATAAAGCCACAATGGAAAGAGGGTTCTTCCAGAGTCACTAAGAGACACCACAAATTTTAAATGAAAGCAGTAAGCATGTTCACACACCTGCCACATCCAACCTCATTCCCGAGTTCGCATCCCACTTGCCTTTGAACCCTGTGACTTGGCCTTGGATTCCCCATCAACACAGCAACTGAATCATGGAAAGTAACAAATTAAGATAGGGAGTGGTATGAACATCAGGCCGGGGAAACTGAATGGAAACGGAAAAAGTAAAGTATTGCTGAAATACATTTGTAAACAGTATATCATTTAATCTTTGTTACAGGAAACATGTTAGATTTTTAAACTTTGATTCCGATAAGTGAGGAAGCATGGGTCAGGAGACTGTTGTTGCTTTTGCCACTCCGACCTGCAGTGAATGCTGATACTTTCTTTCTGGTCATTTCTATTTGTACTCGCTTCACTCGCTGAGAACGGATTACTTGGGAAAAAAAGATTTTTGTGCATATCTCGCTCCTTTTTCTGTTATGCTTCTGTTATTCAGCTTTCTATGAAGAGTTATTCTTGCTGACAATCCTTTACACTGGCTTTGCTCCTCCAGTCTCTTTCATTCTGCCCCACAGTTGGAGTTATTCCCTGCCCAGTAAAAAAGGGATGTTGTCATATTGTTGCTCCTGCTTCTCCATTCAGTCCAATCCTCATGTGGACCTCATATTCCATTAGCTGCTGCATTTCATGTTGGCTGTTTGTTACTTGGATTTATTCATCAATTGAATTACTTTTATAGCTGGATATTTCACTGCAGACTTTAACTGGTCTCTGAAGTTTTTCTGAGTCACCACATAAATAAAAGCATTTGTGCAGCAACTTAGGTTCCGCAGCATTAAGGCAGCTTGTAGAAAGAGACGAAAAGCAGCGCGATGCAAGGAATGCCCGACGTGAAAAATATATAAAATATACAACAACCAGAGAAGAATGAAGCTGGCAGATATGGAAAAGAGTAAAATTACAGAATTCCATCTGCTCTCTATTTCTGGATCATTCGCTGTGTTTCTCTGACCCCTCAGTACCTTCCGTACCTTCATAGCCTCAGAGATGTGCCTGACTGTCAGAATATTGAGAAAGGGAATGAAAGTGAATGGGAACATTGGTGTCAAGAATTGTTCAATATATTTAAAACTTGCCCACTGAAGGCCATTATAATAACTGGACCTGGTATAGCAGTACCATGGAACATTGTTAATGATCTTTCCACGTTCATACCGAAAGTAGTTGGGAATATTCTTTAAAGAAAAGAGAATACAGATTGTTGCGAGAACCCTCATTGCAGTTTTCTCTGTGCAATACTGAGATTTCATCTGATGAAAACAAATAGCGACAAATCGATCAAAAGCAAAAGCTGCAGTGAACCAGACAGAGCAATCAATGGTCAAGCAGCTTAGGGCATAGAGAACACAACAAACAGGAGTGATGTCCAGGAAACATGGTGGATAATAATAAAATGGAAATCGAATAAGTATGACCTCAAAAGCAATGAACAATAGATCAGACGTTGCCATGGCCACCAGATAGCAATTGCTGCATGTAGAAAGACCACTTTTGCCCCAAGCCAGGAAGACAATCGTCACTAGGCTAACTATAGGAGAGAGAAAGGAGAAAAAGGAACTTGAAGTTACTGATCAAACATTTCTGTGCCTGAACCCAGACTGTATGTGATGGAGTTTAACCCAGATATAATTGCTGTTCCATGTCATATAATGTTTACTAAATTTGAACTCCTGAACTGAATCATTTGCACTTTTGCAAGGCATAGGGAAGAAAATGAGAAGCAGATTACTCCCAGAAATACAGTTGTGTACATAACAGTTTATTGTGGTTGACAGTGGTTGATTTCAACAGCTTTATTGGTTATTTTGACTGGCTGGAGTTGTCCATAAGACCATAACATCCACACAAAGATATGCAGGATCAATAAGACAAAGAATGGGCGACACCTAAGATAGACATGGACGACAAATTTCTGTGGAGCCTCCACAGTTGAAATTGACTCTAGAATTGTACATCCATGCAAAATGAATGACAGTATAGGGCACTGAATTACTGTATCATCTCCAGGAATGGATGGCCACCCAGATATGAACAATCAAGTAATAGGGCATTGAGTCCCATGCTCTGAATACCCTGACAGTCTGAACTATGAAGATATTTAACAGTGACTCCAAACAACATGTACCAGATCGGATACAATAAGAAGAACTTCAACGTTTAGTAAGGTCTGCCCAAGCCCCACGCCACTACCACCCACCCCACCATCTAACCAAGACAGTATTCCACAGTTCGCACTAAAACAAACCTCCTCTCCTTGTGAATAGAGATCCTCCTCCCAGATTCCGAGAACACACTGGGGTGAGGAATCACCATTGTTCAATCAGCACTCTCCGTGGACTTCACCAGAATTAGACCATAGCTCGTTCTCCAAGACCCAAACAGTGTTTTTTTTTGACGGAAGCAACTACTCTGGATTCTGACAAAATGCTAAAGATTGCAACAAGTGATGGCCTAATTATTTTATTACTGGACTATTACATCAGGGCGCAACACAACGTTCTGGGGAATTGGTTTCAATACCTGCCACAGCAGATAATGGGAATTCAATTAAAAAGTAATGTAAACTTATAATGTTGAAGTGTGGTAATTCAACGGCTGTCAGTTGTTGGGAAGGAAATCTCATCTAATTCAGTAATGCCCTTTATGTAGGGTAATCAGTCATTCTTACCTGGTCTGGTCTACATGAAACTCCAGATCTAAAATATTCTGGTTGACTCTTACCTGGTCTCTGGGCAATTAGGAAAGGGTGGTAAGTGCTGACCAAGGCAGTGACACCCACAACCCTTTCATGAATAAAATAGAACGGAGCTTCCAAATACACAGCCAGCTCCCCGTAACAGAAGAATGCTCCCTTCTTAGACCACTCCATGGGATTTGAACATCCCTGTACAGAATGTATTGTCTCAACTCTGAAATTCGCAAAATTGATCCACATTTGAAGACAAGGGATCCGACACTTAATTCAATGACGGTACCTGGAGCAGGGAACACCAAAGCGTCGATCACTACCCAGCACAGACAACTGAAGCAATAGGTACAGAGACCAGTAAGAGTTGGGAATGTCATAAGATTCAGAAAAATAAACTATGACACGGGTGATGCATTGGAATAGATGCCCGAAATTCGGCAGAGCTTCTTCACCAAGCATAAACCCTGGGGTTGGGGAGTCCAGAACAAGAGGGCATATGTTTAGGGTGTGAGGGGAAAGATATAAAAGAGTCCCAAGGGGCAACTTTGTCCCGCAGAGGGTGTTACGTGTGTGGAAAAACCTTGACCTTTCTCATGCTAGCTGTCATCCAGGACACTCCCTTTGACACGCACCACTCATCAGTTTCAGAGATATCGTCTTCAAAATGTGGGAATGTTGGCATTTTTTAAATGTTGACGTGGAATGTGAGGTTTCATGGCCAGGCCAGTGTTCATTGCACAGAACTAATCACTTTTGTGATGATTTTGGAGATCTGCCTTATTGAACATCTGCATTTCCTGGAGGGCAGTAAAACCCACAGTGTTTTCGGGGGAGAGTAGCAGCATGTTTACACAGTTAAAGTGAAGGAATGGTGATATCTTAACAAGTCAGAATGAAACCTGCCTTGAAAGAAAACTTCCATGTGATGGTGTTTCCATGCATCTTCTGCCTTTGGTCATGTTTGTGAGGTGCTGTTGAAAGAGAGTTGCTATAGTTAAACTTTGCATCTTGTAGGTGGTGTTCATTGCTGGGTATGCGTGTCATTAGTGAATGGAGTGAGTACTGAATGTGATATTTAGCAACCCGATTCATTGCGTGTTTGTCCTGCACAATTTGAAGCTTTGTGAGTGCTGCACCCAGCCGGATACATGCGGAGCATTCATCTCACCTTGCGCTATGGTCTGTGGGTGGTGGACATGTTTTGGATAGGCAGGCAGGGAGCTAATCAGCACAACTATCGTAGTACCTGACATAACTCTGTGGCTACAGCAGATGCATGGCTGGACCAAGTCATTTTCTTGACAATGATAGGTTCAATTTGTTGATAGTTATGCATTCAGTGATGTCACAGGAAGCCAATTGGAGATGGGCACTTCTTCCGGTTGATGGTCATTGCCTGGTGCTGTCATTTATAAACTCAAATTTGGATGCGAGCATAAAAGGTACACGATGACACCAAAATTGAAAGTGTAGTTGACAGTGAAGAGGGTTACCTCAGATTCCAACAGGATCGGGACCAGATGGGCCAATTGGCTGTGAAGTGGCAGATGGAGTTTAATTCAGGTAAATGCAAGGTGCGGCATTTTGGTAAAGAAAATCTTAGCAGGACTAATACACTTAATGGTCAGGTCCTAGGGAGTGTTGCTGAACAAAGAGACCTTGGAGTGTAGGTTCATAGACCCCTATAGTGGAGTCGCAGGTAGATAGGATAGTGAAGAAGGCTTTTGTTATGCGTTCCTTTATTGGTCAGAGTATTGAGTACAGGAGTTGGGAGGTCATTTTGCGGCTGTACAGGACATTGGTTAGGCCAATGTTGGAATATTGCGTGTAATTCTGGTCTCCTTCCTATCAGAAAGATGTTGTGAAACTTGAAAGGGTTCAGAAAAGATGTACAAGGATGTTGCCAGGGTTTGAGAATCTGAGCGACAGGGAGAGGCTGAAGAGACTGGGGCTGATATCCCTGGAGCTTCGGAGGCTGAGGGGTGACCTAATAGAGGTTTAGAAAAGTATGAGAGGCATACATAGCATAAATAGACGAAGTCTTTTCCCTGGGGTGGGTGAGTCCAGAACTAGAGAGCATAGTTTTAGGGTGAGAGGGGAAAGATATAAAAGAGATCTAAGGGGCAACCTTTTCAGGCCAGAGGATGTGGTGGAGGCTCGTGCAGTTGCAATATTTAAGAGGCATTTGTATGGGTATATGAATAGGAAGGGTTTGGAGGGATCTGGGCCGGGGACTGGCAGGTGGGACTAGATTGGGTTCAGATATCTGGTCGGCATGGACGGCTTGGACCGAAGGATCTGTTGCCATGCTGTACATCTCTATGACTCGATATTGAAAGGTGGAACTTGTTCAAGGAACAGCTACTGCGTGTCCTTGAGAGGTATGCACCTGTCAGACAGGGAGAAAGTTGTTTGAGTAAATTGAGTGAACCGTCATTTATTAAAGAAGTTGAATCTATGGCCAAGACGAAGAAGGAAGCTTAACTAAAGATGAAACGTGAAGGCTTAATTAGGGCGCTTGAGAGTTTAAAGTTAGCCAGGAGGCACCTCAGGAGACAGCTAAAAAGAGCAACAAGGGGACATGTATTCCGAGCGATCAATTGCATTCGGAGACCCTCTATTCAGGGGTACAGACAGTTGCTTCCGTAGCCAGCAGTGAAACATCAGAATGGTGTGTTGCCTCCCTGATGCCGGCATCAAGGATGTTTCAGAGAGGGTGCAGAATGTTCTCAAGGGGGAGACGGACCAGCAGGAGGTCATTGTACGCATTGAACCCAAACGACATAGGAAGGTAAAAGGATGAGATTCTGTAGGGAAATTATAGAAAGTTTGACAGCAATTTAAAAAGGAGGTCCCTGAGTGTACTAATATCTGGATTAATCCCGGTGCTACAAGTTAGTGAGGGTCTGAATAGGAGGAAAGAGTAGATGAAAGTGTGGCTGAAGAGCTGGTGCATGGGAGAAGGGTTCACATTTCTGGATCATTGGCATATATTCTGAGATAAAAGTGACCTGTAAAAGAAGAATGGTTTACCCCGAATTGGAAGGGGACTAATATTCTGGCAGGGAGATTTGCTAGAGCTGCTTGGGAGGATTTAAACTCATAAAGTGGGGAGGGGTGGGGGACCGAAGGAGATAGTGAGGAAACAGATCAATCCGAGACTGGTACAGTTGAGAAAAGAAGTGAGTCAAGCAGTCAGGGCAGGCAGGGACAAGGCAGAGAACAATGTTCGACTGATAAATTAAACTACTTTTTTCAATGCAACAGGCCTAAAATGGAAGACAGATGAACTCAGGGCATGGTTAGGAACATGGACAGGTATATCATAGCAATTACAGAAACGTGGATCAGGGATGGACAGGACTGGCAGCTTAATGTTCCAGAATTCAAATGCTCCAGGAAGGAGAGAAAGGGAGGTAAGGGAGGAGGGGAAGTGGCATTTGTAATAAGGGATAACATTACAGCCGTACTTATGGAGAATATTTCCGGAAATACGTCCAGGGTCGTTACTTGCTTGAAATTGAGAAATAATAAAGGGATAACCACCTTATTGGGATTGAACTATTGACCCCATAATAGCTACAGGGAAATTCAAAAACACATTTGTAAAGAGATTTCAGTTATCTGTAAGAATAACAGGTTGGTTATGGTAAGGGATTTTAAATTTCTGACATAGATTGGGACGACCATGGCGTTAAATGTTTAGATGGAGAGGAATTTGTTAACAGTGTATAAGAAAATCTTCTGTCAGTTTGTGGATGTACCTAATAGAGAAGGTGCAAAACTTAAGTCCTACTCTTGGGAAGTAAGGCAGGGCAGGTGACTGAGGTGTTAGTGGGGGCGCACTTTGAGGCCAGCGACCATAATTCTACTAGTTTTAAAATAGTGAAGGATAAGGATAGACCAGATCTAACAGGTGAAGTTCTAGATTGGAGGAAGGCTAATTTTGATGGTATGAGGCAAGAACTTTCAAAAGCTAACTGAGTGCAGCAGGTAAAGGGACGGATGGAAAATGGGAAGCCTTCAGAATTGAGATAACGATAGTCTAGAGGTAGCATTGTCCTGTTCGGGTGAAAGGGAATGAAGATGACGAGAGAAACTTTGCGTTTGCTTCAGAAAAATAAGGAAGCATATGTCGGGTATACACAGGATAGTTCAAGTGAATCCTTCGAGGAGGATGAAGGCAGTAGGATTACACTCAAGATGGAAATCAGGAGAGCAAAGATGGTACATGCGATAGCTTTGGCAAATAGGGTTGAGGAGAATTCAAAAGGTTTTTACAAATACATTAGAGCCAAAAGGGTAAGGATGGAGAGAATAGGGCTCCTCAAAGATCAGCAAGGCGGCCTTTGTGTGGAGCCACAGGAGATGGAGGAGATACTAAACGAGTATTTTGCAACAGTGCTTACCCTTCGAAGTGGGAAGCTAGGGAAGTTATTGATGGGCCCCTTGCTGATTTTTGTATTATTGATCGTCACAGATGAGATGCCTGAAGACTGGAGGTTGGCTAACGTAGTGCCACTGTTTGAGAAGTGATAAGGACAAGCCAGAAAACTATAGACCAGTAAGAATGCGTCGGTGGTGGTTAAGTTGTTGGAGGGAATCCTGAAGGGGAGGATGTACATGTAGTTAGAAATGCAAGGACTGATGAGGGATTATCAACATAGCTTTGTGCGGGGAAAATCATATCTCACAAATTTGATTGAGTTTTTGAAGAAGTAACAAGGATGATTGATAAGGTAGAATGGCCGATGTGATTTATGTGGACATCAGTAAGGCGTTCGACAAGATCTCCATGGGAGACTGATTAGAAATGTTAAATCTCATGGAATACGGGAGAAACTAACCATTTGGATAGAGGATTGGTTCGAAGGTAGAAATCAGAGGGTGGTGGTGGAGGGTTGTTTTTCAGACTGGAGGCCTGTGACCAGTGCTGTGCCACAAGGATCGGTGCTTTGTCCACCATCTTTTTGCCGTTTATATAAATGAGTTGGAGTGAACATTGATAGTATGGTCAGTAGCATTGCAGATTACACCAAAATTGGAGGTACAATGAACAGTGAAAAAGGTTACCTCAGATTACAACAGGATCTTGAAGAGATAGTTAGGTCCTCAGAAGTGTTGCTGTAAAGAGAAACCTTGGAGTGCAGCTCCTTGAAAGTAGCATCACATCTAGATAGGATAGTGAAGAAGGTGTTTGGTGTGCTTTCCTTCATTGGTCAGAGCAATGAGAATAAGAGTTTGGAAATCATGTTGCAGTTGTTCAGGGTGTTTTTTAGGCCACTTTTAGAACATTGCGTGTAATTCTGGTCTCCTTCCTATCAGAAGCATGATGTGAAACTTAAAAGGGTTCAGAAAAGGTTTACAGGGATGTTGTCAGGTTTGGACGATTTGAGCTATAGGGAGAGATTGAATAGGCTGGGGCTGCTTTCCCTGGAGTGTCCGAGTTGCGGGTGACATCACAGAGATTTATAAAATCATGAGGTTCACGGATACGATAAATAGACAAAGCCTTCTCCTGGGTTGGTAGAGTCCAGAACGAGAGGGTATAGGTATAGGGTGAGAGGGGAAAGATATAAAAGGGACCGAAGATGCAAGTTTTTCATGCAGAAGGCCGTGCGCATGTGGAATGAGCTGTCAGAGGCTGTGGTGGAGGGTTATATATTTGGAATATTTAAAAGGCATCTGGATGGGTATATGAATGAGAAGAGTTGAAAGAGATATTGGCCAAGTGCTGGTAAATGGGACCAGATTATTTTGGGATATCTGGTCGACATAGATGAATTGGACTGAAGGGTCTGTTTCCGTTCTGTACATCTCTATGACTCGATGACTCTATGAAAAATATTTAGTAGGTAGGATCTAGGAAAACTCTAAAGCTTCCAAAAGTATGTCAAGAATAAAAGAATGACTCGAGTAAGATTCGGGTCAGAGCTGAAAAATGTGTCGCTGGAAAAACGCAGCAGGTCAGGCATCTTCCAAGGAGCAGGGGAATCAACGGTGGGAAGTTGTGTGTGCAGTCCAAAGAGGTAATAGAAGCACTAAATGTATTTTTTTGTCAGTATTCACACAGGAAAAGACAATGTTGTTGAGGAGAATACTAAAATAGAGGCTAGTAGACTCGACGGAATGAGGTTCATAGGAAGATGTGTTAGCAATTCAGGGAATTATGAAAATAGATATGTCCCCTGGGCCGAATAGGATTCTCTGGGAAGCCAGGGAGGAGATTGTAGAACATCTGACTTTGATCTATATGTCGTCATTGTCTACAGAAATAGTGCCTGAAGACTGGAGGATAGCAAATGTTGTCCCTTTGTTCAAGAAGGGGAGTGGAGACAACCCTCATAATTATAGAACAGGGAACCTTACTTTGGTTGTGGGTAAAGTGTTGGAAAGGATTATAGGAAAGAGGATTTCTCTTCATCCCGAAAGGAATTATTTCATTAGAGATAGACAACATGGTTTTGTGAAGGGTACTTTGTGCCTGACAATCCTTACAGAATGATTTGAAAAGGTGACCAAACAGGTAGATGAAAGTGAAGCAGTTGATGCGCTGTATATGGATTTCACTAAAACATTTGATAAGATTCCCCACGGTAGGTTATTGCAGAAAATACAGAGGCATGAGATTGAGGGTGATTTTGCGGTTTGCATCAAAAAATTGGCTACCTGAAAGAAGACAGAGGGTGATGGTTGATGGGAATTGTTCATCCATGGAGTTCAGATACAGGTGATGGACCACAAGGATCTGTATTGGGGACACTTATGTTTGTCATTTTTACAAATGACCTGGATGAGGGTGGAGAAGAATGGGTTAGAAAATTTGCAGATGACACTAAAGTTGGTGGAGTTCTGGTGAGTCCGGAAAGATGTTGGAATTTACAGAGGGACACAGATAAGCGGAAAGCTGGGCTGAGAGGTGGCAAATTGAGTTGAATGCAGAAAAAAGAATGAGGTGATTCACTTTGGAAGAGGTAACAGAGTACTGGCCTAATGCTAAGATTCTTGTAAGTGTACATGAGCAGAGAGATCTCTGTGTCCATTTGCATAGATCCCTGAAAATTGTCACCCAGGTTAATAGAGTTATTAAGAAAGTGCACAGTGTGTTAGCTTTTATTAGTAGAGGGATTGAGTTTTGGAGCCACAAGCTCATCTTGCAGCTTTATAAAACTCTGGTTCAGTTGCACTTGAAATAATGCATACAGTTCTGGTTGCTGCATTATAGGAAGGAGTTGGAAGCATTGGAAAGGGTGCAGAGGAAATTTATCAGGATGTTGCCTGATATGGAGGGAAGGTCTTATGAGCAAAGTCTGAAGGACGTGAGGCTGCTTTTGTTAGAAAGAGGAAAGATAAGAGGTGAATTAATGGAGGCATACAAGATTATCAGAGGATTAGATAGGGTTGAGAGTGAGATTGTTTTTCCTTGGATGATGGCAAGCACATGGGGACATAACTTTAAATTGATGGGTGATAGATATAGGGCAGATGTCAGAAGTAGTTTCTTTACGCCGAGAGTAGTAGGAGCATGGAATGACCTTCCTACAATAGTAGTAGATTCACCAACTTTAAGGGCAGCTAAATGGTCATTGGATAAACATATGGATGATAACGTAATACTGTAGGATTGATGGGCTTCAGATTGGTTTGACAGGTCGGTCCAACATCATGGGCCGAATCGCCTGCATTACGGTGTAATGTTCCATGTGCATAGACATGGACCTCTTCATTATCTGAGGAGTTAAAATGGAGCTGAGCATGCGCAATCATAAGCAACCTTGTATAATTTTGAAATTATGTCGGAGGTAAGCGCATTGATAAGGCAGCTGGTTTTAGGAATGATGCTGAAGAATTCCTGCGGAGATATATGATGGTTGAAATGATCGACCTCCAACAATCAGGACCATCTTCACCAGTAGTCAGGCAATTCACTGAATTCAAATTGTAGTTCTGCTGTATTACTTTTACGAAAAAAATCACATCTGTTAATCTCCAATGGAACATTTCACTTTGTAAACTTAGCACCATATAAAAACAACCAGCTGGGAAGATTTTCCCAGTTACAATTCATTGTATATTTGCAAACTACACTGACAGCTCCAACAGTGGGCACAACAGACATACAGAATGTAATATAATTGAAGCATTGCATGTTTCATATCGTTATCATCCCTAGCCCTCACTGCATTCAGATATTACATTTCATTCAGTTCCCCACAAACAGCTAAATGCCATTGTCAGAGACACTCCTCTTTGTGCAAGCCTACGTTCATCTCCAGTTGGTAACCAGCACTCAGTGTAATTTTACTTTGACAGATGCTCCCATTAATACTTGCACACGGGGGTTAATTCCCCTTTGGCGAGGAACGCACACTCAGGAATTGAAAGGTGCACATTAAATCACATTGTCACTGGAATTGGGTGCTCCCTTCAAGTTATTGAACCTATACACAGTTTATAGTGAAAGATATTTCGAGTAAAACTTGCAACTGGAGCAGCCAGCTATCTCCTGTTAGTGCTCCACGCTTATTATAATACTGCATTTACAGATACCCGCAGAAAAGAAAGAATAGTGGGTCAGAGGTTCACGCTCGTGAAGTTCCTATTCCCACACACAGTACAATTCTACAATGTAACATAAGGATCCAACCTGAAGTTTGTGATCCCCATTCAGTACCACTCCATGATCAGTAACACCGTCACTCAGAGTGATTCCTGGAGATCTGGATCAACAGAACACAATATTTCAGTCAATCACTGGATAATACAGGGATCCTGTGTTTTTTCCTTTCCTCCGTTGAGGAATTACACCACAGAGATAGGTTGGAAATGTTAACTACGTACATTGATATCACACATTAGGAACTCGTACTGCCCCAGCTCAAAGCCCAGTAAGTCAGGAGTTAAATGCACAGCAATGGATCAGCTTTCAGACAGCATGTTACATCAGTAAATAGGATTCTCTGGGGAAATAAAGATTGAACTTCAAAAGAAGAATGAAAAACTCCAAGATAGCCTGTCACAGGATGCTAGTGCCCCAGAACACTCACTTTTCTGTGTGTACTAACCTCTGGCATTAGGGCAATAACTCACATGAATCTTACATAGTCTTGACGCATAGCAAATTCAAACTATTTATAATCTTGCCACTCAATACTCCATCGACTGCATTTTCATTCAAGTCAACCATTTTGGAATTAAAGAAACTGGACGTTATTGTATCAAATAATTTTATCCACTGTGTCACCTCCCTGATGTGGAACACACTGTGACAGATCTGTCCCAGCCAGCAGTGTTGAAGCAGCAGCCCTCGCATATACAATGTGCTGTGGGAGTGAACAGCTCCGTGTTATCATTACAACAAACATTTATCAATCTCCAAGTGCGAGCAGGCAACATGGAGTTCCTTCAATACTACCTCACTCCCACCATCAACTTAGTTTAAATCCCTCAATTGCCACAAAACAGTTCGGGGTTACTCAGCATCCAAATGTAACCGGCGATGGTCCACCTCGCCTGGAAACCACAATCACTGTTTGGACAGACAGTGCGACAATTGTTGCAGTGATGGTCCACACCATGAGGCAAAGGGCATTATGCTGTATCAGTTTCAACAAATGGTTCATATTCTTTTCGCAGTGCACTGGTGATGGACTATGAATGAACTGGTCATCCTGGTACAGCTTCCAAATCACCAAGTCCCTCAGTTTAGTTTCCCTAAAGGGCATTAGGTAAACTGGAGGGCACAACACGTGGGCTGACTGTCAGTCTGTATGGCCGGACGTTCTTGATCCTGATTGGACCCTTGGAGCAGCACAACATTATCTAATACCGTGAATCATACAACAGTCACCCCAAACCAACTTGTCTTTCATCAGAGAAAAGCCTGTTGTCCCACCCAATCTCCACTGTTCCGAGCCCTGTGCACAACGTACAACAACAGAGAGTTCACAATGTGGATGGAGTACTGCACTCAATCGTGTAACACGATGGATTCACAGTAAATCTATATAAAACATATATCCAGGATGTTCATATCTAATATGTCAGTTTCAACAAAATAATAATAATAACTCACCCAATTGTAGAAACCAAAATAACAGAAACAAAGCGCAAAGTGGGAAACATCTTGTTTGGCAAAGTTGTTTGATGGTCTGTGGGAGAGCTGCAGCCACTACACTCAAAATCTCAGAGTTTGTCCTTTTAAACTCTGCAGAACAGCACTGTGCATCGTTTTACAAATAACACAGCTCGCATGTGTTTTGACAGTTAAATAATTCAGCAATACACATCATGATCAGACGCCTGTGTTAAACACCCCTCTCAGCGATCTGTCATCACAAACATCATGTTACCAGACACCCATGGAATGATGAAAACATAAAAAATGGTTAAAGCTCTCCTTGCTTCCACTCACGTATCATTCCATAATGACCTCCTCAATCCACCCATTGCCCACATTGTATTTGGGCTCCTATTTGGAGCGGGCTGCCTGACCATCACAGAATGGAAAACACCAGGTATCACTAATAGGTGGATTGTTACAAAACCCATCTGTCCAATAGCAGGGTTTGAACTCCCACAGAGAGAGAGTGGTCGTGTGAAACACTTTCTAGACCAGGCAGGGCCGGTGCTCAGCCAAACCCCATCAATGTGGCCTCAGGACAAACCCATTCTGTACAGTATAGAGAAACAGACAGTGATGCACGTAACTGAGGCGTCCTTTAATCGACAAACTAATTGCATTAAACTGAGTAAATGAGGACAGCATCGTCTCACATCAGGATTTGTCTTGCTAAATGGAAATGAAATAATTATCAGTCATAGAGTGGAATAAGTATCATTGCTTACACAGATTTGCATAAGATAAGTTTTCACGAAGACTTACCGGGAACACCAATAATGACAAGGATATCATTTTAAGTTGTGTGGTATCTCCAGTGGGAGACAATGATTATATCTGTATTTTTAATCATTTCAAACAAACAGATAATGACATCAGGTTTATTTTAATGATGTGATATCATTGTTGTTTAAGACCATGTTTGAATATCCCAAATATTGGCTTATTATGATTTTCTTGGGACTCAAATGTTAATTTCAACTTGCCTCTAAACAACTACACTTGCATTATTTCAGTCACTATCAGTCCCATCAATGTCTAAATATCGTCTGATATGTTTTTCAGTGATATCCTTCATTTTGATGAATCTATTCAGTTATTCAATACCTCATGGTGCAGATCTCCTTAAGAGCTATTCGACTGCATACTCTTATCCCACTGCTTTCCCAGTTAATTCAGATTTGCAACACATTTTGGAAATTCAATTTTTGAACAAGCACTCTGATACAGGAACTGAAGATGACACTGACCACACCAACATTTGGAATGTCCACCGGGAAACATTTTCTCAAAACAAAGACAAAAAAGTATTCAGAAACTTAACTTCAAAATTACAGACTGATAGAGTCATTCAGGGCAGCGGTGGCCTATCTGTCAAGTTAGACCCTCTAAACTTACACTAAGGGCTGCACGTGTCTCATTCCCCTACACGTAATGCATAGTTCATAGCATTCCTCCAGTGTGGAAACAGTCCTTCAGCTCAACAGGTCTACACCTATCCTCCAAAGAGTGTCACACCCAAACCCATTCTCCTACCCTGTTACTCCATTTTTACCACTGAATAATGTACCTAAACTACACATGCCTGAACACTACTGGCAATTTAGCATGGCCACTTCACTAATCTGCATCTCTTTGGATTAGGATTGTTTTGAATGTTCTGACATTTCAGGTGCTTATCCAAGCTCTTTTTAAAGGAAGTGAGCGTTCCTGTCTCATGCAGTGCATTGCAGGCCCCTACTATTCTCCAGGTGAGAAACCTTTTCTTCACGTCCCCTCTAAATATCCTGCCTTTCAACTTAAAATTATGCCATCGCCTTCATGGCCCTTCAACAATGGGGACAGCTGCTTTCTATTCACCTTGCCTGCCCCTCATAGTCCGAGTTACACTGATCTCTGCTCGAATGAATTCAACCCAGCTTACCCAGCCTCCTCCTTCACAGCTAAATTGCTACAGCTCAAGCAACATCCTGGTGAGTCGCAATCACAATTATCCTATCGCGCAGTCACCACGACTGCACACCATACCTCCAATTCTGGCCTGAACAATATCTTGATGGACTGAGTTGTTTGAAGTTGTGACGAAGAACGTAGACACAGTAGATGTTGTCTACATGGATTTTAGCAAGGCATTTGACAAGGTAAGTTGTTGACTAAGGTTAACATCTCATCGGATCCAGGGAGGTCTGGCCTGGCCCATAACACTGGAATGTCAACATATTGTAACCTGGTGACAGTGAGAATTTCAGTAACTCCCTGTTTGATTGCAGTGAGACCCCTTGTACTGGATAGGTCAAAGTGTGACCTCACAGAACCTGTGTAACCTCACCGTGTACATCACAAAGAGAGGCCTGACATCACAATCGGTTTGTAAAATGATTTAATCTGAGGCACGAGGCTGCACGAATAAACCCAGGGAAGGGAAGGTCACTGCACTGACTGTGTCTCAGTCTGATCTCTCTTGGAGTAAGTATGGTCATAGGGAAGATCAAAACAGCTTCACTTTACAAATAGTATGAAAAGACCTCAATGAAGTGATTAGGCAGTAGATGCTGAGGTTCACAAGGTTCAATCTAAATTTTTTCCTCATGTAATTACTGAGCATTTTTGTGGAATATGGAACTCATGCTCCAGAGATTTATTCAAAGACATTTGGAGTTATTCAAATTGGTAAGACAATCCAAAACTGAGTCTTAACAAGGAAAACAAATCTTTAATTCCACATGTCGCTCTTTTCGTCTGACCAAGCCGATCCTTCTATTCTTACCATTGAAGAGCATAAAGTATGGTAAAAAAATTAATTAGAGAACTGACACTTTAGGAGAGGATCTTAAAGTCCAGTGACAGTGCATAACACTGTGAAAGGGACAAAGATGGAGTAGAAATTGAGGTGGAGATGGAGTGATTGAGGTGGAGCTAGATGTGCAAGATTAGGATGGGAGAGCAATCTGATGTTGTGGATTAGAGGGGAGGGCATTGTGGATGATACAGAGATGAAGACCTGCTTTATATCATCATTGTCTGTTAATCCACCAACGTCACCAAGGTTGTCAAAACCAACAGCTTAGAAAGGCTAACCGTGTGGTCAAATGTGTGCTTATAGCTCCCAATATTCCTCATCAGCTTTGAAAGAAATGTTTCATCCCAATCTTGAGATTTGTCAGTTACTTGGATGAAGTTGTCCATGGATTTTAAAGTCTACGCCCCTCTTTTGTAACTCATCCTGCAGATGCAGTTCACAGTCACGACAGGGGAGATTACAGGAATATTTAAATAGAGAATTACATCTCTCCAGTGTCAGCAAACCTTCCCACCCACCTCCACCCCCATTGTTCAGGGCAGGTTTATTTCCTGGGATTGTCTGAATGTGCTCTTGCCCAGGATGAATGAGAATGTGTATTCGTGAAATTGATTCAAATACTGTGTTATTGTTTTCTCTCGTCATATTCATTCTCTGCTGGAATGGACTTCCACCCCACTGCCATTGTGCTTGGTCTCTCTAAGGCCCTGCCTTTCCAGTGGTGAACCTGAAGTCTGACATCTGCACTACCCTCCAACAACTTCATTCACGTTAATCAGTCAAATACCTCCACCAAATATTTGATGTTTCCTGCTCTACTTGCCTCTCAATCAAATCCAAGGTTCTTACTCAACATGGAATGTTTTCTATTCTCTCTGTTAAATAGGAAACATTGAAGCATGCCGCAGTCTTCTTTTTTACCTGGAACACAAGGTTATTTTCCATCTTTTCACATTCTCTTTCACACTTCCAAAAGCAGGCTGAATTTCATTGCCTTGCCTCATTGAGCAGATCATATCGAGCATTTATTGATCAATGTTGATGCTTTGAGGACAGATCATGAAGATACAAACAGTTGGATGTTCCAATTGCTATCTTCTTGGTTTCATTATCCCAGACTCAAACTCCAGAATATATTTAATCTATGATCGGTGTACATATTGTGATTTTTCACTTTGTCTCAGTCCAAGTACATTATCTGTCTGCTGTCCTTAGTAATGGGCCAAATTCTCTCTCTCCCTGTGTTTGTCTGTATTTCTCGCCATTTCTCTGGCTGCTTAGAACATAGAGCATAGAACAATACACTGCAGAACAGGCCTTTCCGGCCTCAATGTTACGCCGACCTGTGAACTATTCTAAGCTCATCCCCATACATTATCCCATCATCAACCATGCACTTGTCCAAAGAATGTTTAAATCTCTCTGATGTGGCTGAGTTAATTACATTGAATTAACATTTATGCCTTTTCCAATCTCTGAGTAATGAACCTGCCTCTGACATCTGGCTTAAATCTATCACCCTCAATTTGTAGCTATGCCCCCTCATACAAGCCAACATAATCATATGATTAAAAAATCTTTTACTGTCTAATTTATCTAATCCTCTGATCAAATTCTCTACCAAATTCTCCCTTAGCCTTCTTCTTTCCAATGAGAACAGACCCAAAGCTTTTCCTCATAAGACCTTCTCTCCAGACCAGGCAACATCCTGATAAATATCCTCAGCACATTTTGCAACGCTTCCACATGTTTCCTGTAATGGGGCGACCAGAAATGTACTCAATGTTCCAAGTGCGGTAGCAGTAGTGCTTTGTACAGTTGCAGCATGGCATCACGGCTCCAGAACTCAATCTATCTACCAGTAAAACCTAACACACGTATGCTATCTCAACAGCACTTTCAACCTGGGTGGAAACCTTCAGGGATGTATATACATGGACTCCAAAATCCCTCTGCATATCCATACTACCAAGAATCTTTCCATTGACCCAATATTCTGTCTTCCTATTATTCTTCCCAAAATGCATCACCTCCCCACTTATTTGCATTGAACTCCATTTGCCAACTCTCAACCCAAGTCTGCAGTTTATCCAAATCCCCCTTAAACCTGCAACATTCTTCCAAACTGTCCACTCCTCCACCGGCTTAATTGTCATCTGCAAACTTACTAACCAAACGACCTATATCTGCATCTAAGACATTTATAAACATGACAACCAACTATGGTTCTAAAACAGATACTTGTGACACACCACTAGTAACTACACTCCAGGCTGTTTATTTTTTATCAACCACCACTCGCTGCATTCTTTCAGAAATCCCATTTCTAATCCAAAATGCTAACTCACCCTCAATCCCATGCCTCTGCATTTTCTCCAAAAGCCTACCATTTGGAACCTTATCAAAGGCTTTGCTGAAGTTCATGTATAACACGTCAACTACCCTAACATCATCCAGATGCTTGGTCACCTTCTCAAAGAACTCAAACAACTTTGTGAGACATGACCTGCCCTTGATGAAACCACGTTCACTACATGAAATTAAATTGTTGCTTGCTCTTGGATCTGCTTAAACACAGGGTTCGTGTTTAAGTCTAGATATTACCTTTCAGTCACAGTTTGAGCTTGGCTCTGAGGTTGTTGCTGCTTCAGGCTCAAGACCAAAGCACCGTAGAAGTAAACTTCCAAAAATAAAAGACAGTTTTCATCCAAAAGGATAAGTTCTGCAGCCACTTTGGAGCTCACAAACTGATGACATCACACTAATCTGAATTGAAACTACATTGCATTTCCACCCATGTCATTTAAATAAAAGATCTCAGAAATTCCTACCAGAGTAATGTACATCCGAAAATCCATATTCCTTCAGAAAGAACGACTTTCGCCGTTTCATTCAGCTCAAAGAGATTAATCGAAACTGAAGTTTATTCAGCTAATGAAATGTGGTCCCTGTTGAAACATGGGGAAATGTCAACTACATTACAAAGACCAAGCTTTCACAGACAGTAATATCATCACAACCAGGTCATTTCATTTATTGAAGTGCTGTATTGTGCGGAAGAATTACTAGGCACAAGACGCTGGCAATATTTCTACTGTTTGTTTCTCTCAATAATGAGAGTGCTCAGGTTACTCTGAGAGAACACATGGGGCCACTGATTTAATTTGCTGACAAAATCATCAGTACCTCTATAGTGACGCTCCAATCGTGCAACGTTTCCTCAATAATGAGCATTCAACTTTCCACAACATAATGGGTTCTTTGATTATCACTGAAATCCCTGCAAATTCCCTCAGCCCTTCATTCCCACTTTGTTCGTGGAGCGGACACTGAGAACTATCTGATTATAGTGCAGCTCTCTCTCAGGCCTGACCTCTCCACAGTACATCATTCCTCAACAATGACTCCCTCAAACAGAGAGCTCTGTCACTATTGACACTCTGAGTCACACACCCTCAGTACCGCTGTCTGAATTGCAGCTTTGATGGGATAATGTGCTGAGTCACAAGCGGAGACTCAGATTCACAAAGATCATACCTAGTTATTTATCTCAGTTGAAGAGTGTGGTGCTGGAAAAGCACAGCCACTCAGGTAGCACCCAGGCATCAGGAATGAAGATCGGAATACTCTCTTGGTCCTTGGATGCTGCCTTAGCAGATGTGCTTTTCCAGCAGCACACTTTTTGACTCTGATCTCTAGCATCTGCAGTCCTCACCTTTTCCCACATATATATCATGCTGATGATCAGATTGTGTTGTACTGAAACATGTCAGGTTTTGTCGATAATTGGAAATCAATAAGTTATTAATTTGAGTTCTCAAGGTCATCAAAGGGATTGGAAATGTGGCAGATGAACAATCGGTCTGGAGTGACTTTTCAGAAACAAGTTGGGATGATGATGACAGTGAAATTTGAGAGTTTTTGTCAATGTTCTTTGTGATAACATTGAGCACGGAAGCATACTGTATACTGAAATGGTTGGGTAACTATACCACAATGACAACACGTTCAGAATTTGTCTTGAAAAGTTCCGGTTAATGTCAACTACAGGAGGGAGATTAGACATTTTGTTACGACATTTCGTTCGAGCTTTTGTTTAGTATACAACCCAACTCTGCCTGCTGGCTCTTTTTAGTTATGTCCAGGCCAAATAAAATAGTGGTCTGCTACAAAGCAAGATCCCTTGACACTCCCAATAAAGCAACCCCTTGCCAGGTACAGAATTGTCTGGTTGCAGGGTTAAATGCTTCCTACACTGTTGCTATATGACATTCCCAGAACACGTACACCACAAGGTTGGATAAAGGGAAATACACTTCTAGTTTGAATACCCAATATTCCCAAGGCAGGTACCAGCTCCAAACGTTCCAAATGGCAGGCGGTGTATGTTTATGAAGGGAAATGAAATCTCTACACTCTGTCATCAACACAATTACAGTGCAGGGACAGTTCGATATTGATCGAGGTTAAAGCGATGGTCTCACAGAGAATGAGCTTGGTGAATGGTGGATTGGTTAAAGAGGGAACAAACTATAGTTTTCTACTATTCATTTATTTTCATTGACTGGACAACGTCCAGGACTTGGTTCCTAATAGGGTGCTGCAGAAAGAGATTTCTTTGGGATTAACTGGTAAACTGTTAACATGATACACCAAGTCACAAACTATAAAGTAAACTGTTTTCTATTTATCCTGTCTACGCCTCTCATAGTCTCAGACACATCGATCTCGGCAATAAAGAAAGCAGCCTGAGCTTATTCAACCTCCCCTCTCACAGTTAAATTAGTCCAGCCCAAACAACATCGTGGTGCATCTCCTTCGCTCTCTGCCCAGGGCAATCACATTCCTCCTGTTGATGCAGTGAGCAGAACTGAACACAATACTCCCACCGTGGCCTAAACAAGGGTCGAAGCAGCTCGAATAGGACCTCCCTGCTCTTACAATCTGAATCTCAACACGTGCCCTGGAGGCCTTAACTACCTTATCAACTTTTCCTGATGCCTTCAGAGATCTGTTAACAAGCACTTCAGGAGCTTTTGGCTGCTTTGAACTTTCGCATGTCTGACCATTCATTGTGAACTGCCTTTTCTTACAACTTCTGCCAAAGTCATTACCTCACCTGATCAAGGTTAAACTCCATCCGTCACTGATCTGTCCATCTGACCAATCTGTCTATTTCCATCTGCAAACTAAGAATAGTTTCCTCACTGCCAGCTACTCGGTCAATATATTCATCATCCACAGATTTAATCATCAATCCCAACCACCCCTCAGTGCGCAAACACACACAGACACACACACATGCAGACACATACACACATACACGCAGACACATATACACACACACACACATACATGCCGCACTCAGACACACACGCACATGCTCACACACAGACGCACACACATGCGCTTGTGCACACACAAGGTAACAGATACACTCTTCATTATCATTTCTGAGTCAAAGTCAGGGACCCAACACTGTTTACCAGCCTTCTCTTGCAGAAACAGCCTTCTATCAGCTTTGCCGTGCCACCACAACTGAGCCAGTTTTGCTGACAATTTGCAAAGTTACTCTGAATGCCATGTGCGTTTACCTTAGTTATCAATCTCCCTCGTGGATCCTTGCCAACGGCTTTGCTGGAGTCTATGTAAACTTCATCAATTGCCCTACCCTCATCTACAGATCTGGTCGCCCCTTCATAAAGCTCCACCAGATTTGTGAGGCATGACCCGGCCACCGACAAAGCCGTGCTGACTATCAATGATCAAAACTTACCTCTATAAATGATGATTAGTCCTCTTCTTTAGAATTATCTCCAATAGTTTCCCTAACACTGATGTGAGACTCATTGATCTGTCATTCCTGGTCTATCTCTACCATCCTCCTTGGGAAATGGAAACTCATCGGCCGTTCTCCAGTTCTCTGGCACTTGTCTTGTGGCCCGAGAGGAATAAAAGGCTTGAGCCAGGGTCCCTGAAATGTCTTTCCCCATCTCCTTGGTTATAACCTGCCTGGACCGAGGGATTTGTCCACTTTTAAGCTCACCAATTGTATAATACTTGCTCGCATCAGATATAAATCTGCTCAAGACAGATTTAGAGTCAGTTTATTTTTTTTTGTTGTTTTCTTGCAGTTTACCTTCCCAGTGCTGTTCCCATCCATACTGAGGTGGGGAAAAATGGGTTACCTGATGCCTTGGATTTTGAATTCCACTTTTTTTTCCGACAAACACCTTCCAAAGTCTTCAAGACCAGCTAATATAAGAATTTTTTCATAAACTCGAAAGAATGTCTTAGTTATTTCTCACACACACACACACACACCACATAAATCTCACACACATGTAGATTATTGTTCCACCTTCCTACTTAACACCATCCTTTGTGAAAACAATTCACGCTGTTTATCAACAGGTCCTTCAAACTTTCCACTGAGCAAATGCAATAATTCACCTCGATCAGACACAGACTGGATGGTCTGACAATTATTCCCAATTAATTCAAGTGAATATAATTGACAGCCCCCACTTCAGAAATGGATCAAAGTTAGAAGACAGAAGGTGGTAGTGGAGGGTTATGTTTCAGACTGGAGGCCTGTGACTAGTGGCATACCACAAGGATCAATGCTGTGTCCTTAATTTTGTTTTCCTTATTTAATGCAAATGATTTGTATGTGAACATAGCAGGTATAGTTAGTAAGTTTGCAGATGATAACAAAATTTGAGGTACAGTGTACAACGGAGAAGGTTACCTCAGATTACAGCAGGATCTTGATCAGATGAGCCAATTGGCTGAGAAGTGGCAGATGGAGTTTAATTCAGATCAATGAGAGGTATTGCATTTCGGGAAAGCAAATATTTGCAGGAATTAAAATCTTAATGGTCAGGTCCCACGGAGTGTTACTGAACAGAGACCTTGGAGTGCAACTTCATAGCTCCTTGAAAGTGGAGTCTCAGGTTGGACAGTGAAGAAGACATTTTGTATGCTTTCCTTTATTGGTCACAGCATTGAGGACAGAAGTTGGGAGGTCATGTTGCAGCTGCACAGGGCATTGGTTAGGCCACTGTTGGAACGTTGCGTGCAATTATGGTCTCCTTCCGATCAGAAAGGTGTTGTGAAACTTGAAAGTGTTCAGAAAAGATTTACAAGAATGTTGGCAGGGTTGAGGGATTTGAGCTATCGGGAGAGGCTAAACAGGCTGGGACTGTGTTCCCTGGAGTGTCCGAGGCTGAGGGTGACCTTTTAGAGGTTTACAACATTATTAAGGGCATGGATAGGATAAATAGACAAAGTCTTTTTTTCCCCTGGTGTGGACGAGTCCAGAACTAGACGGCATAGGTTTAGGGTGAGCAGGGGAAGATATAAAAGAGAGCTAAGGGGCAGCTTTTTCACGCAGACGGTGGTATGTGTATGGAATGAGCTGCCAGAGGAAGTTGTGGAGGCTAGTTTAATTGCAATATTTGAAAGGCATTTGGATCTATATATGAATAGGAAAGGTGTGGTGGGATCTGGGCCGGGTGCTGGCAGGTGGGACTAGAGTGGATTGGGATATCTGGTTGGCATGGATTGGTTGGACAGAAGGCTCTGTTTCCCTGCTGTGCATCCCTGTGACTCTGTGACTCGAAACCAAATTGAGACAAATTAACATTAAATTATAAACAACAAAATTGAAACAATTATTTTTAATGAGAGCGGAATGATCAAGTTGGGTTCTAAATTAACCAGGAAGAATGCCATTGAATTGACTCATATTTAGATTCTTGCGATTTATTGTCATAGATCTGGATCTAATCCTATTATTGCAGATGCTAGAACTTAAATTTCATAAATATATGGAATTACAACGTGAATGTTAACAATGAAACAATGGTCAATTGTCGAAAAATCCTATCTGGTTCACTAATGTCCTTTTGTGATAGAAACATGCTGTCCTTACCTGGTTTGGTCTGAAAGGGACTCCAGTCCCATAGAAAGTGGTGTGGTTGGTGGAGCTCATTTAAGCTGCAGGAGTTCCTCAAAACTGTGTCCTCCGCCTAACTATCCTTAGTAATTATATAACAGTCACACCTTCAATAAAAATATCATAAGTCAGTGTCAGTTAGCACAGTTGGCTGAAAAGCTGATATGACATGTCGAGAGATGAGGTGATCCTGAGTCGAAACTCCTCATCAATTCTCTCTCACTGTGACAGCACAGCCCTGTGGAACTATGGCGATTCCTTCATGGCATCTCTGTTAGAATCCTGGAAATATTCACCAGAACATACTTCAATTGATGCTCAATGTTGAATGAGATTCCAAAGTAATACCAGCAATAAAATAAATTCAATAACACCAGAAATGGGAGCAGTTTGGATTATATAGCCCACATCATTCCACATCTAAATGTGAAAAATTGTCTGATCTGAACAGGGAAAGGAAAACAGCGTTCCTCTTGTGCCATGAGAATGTATTTATGAGCATTATATAAAACAGGTTCACCCATTGTAATTTTAGACTTTCTCGACATTTGAAAGTTCTTTTACATTCAATAACTTGCTGAATGCGGTGATAAATTATGTGGCAATTTTGAATTCAGTGGCACTTGCAGCACAGTTTTTTAGATTAGATTAGACTAGATTAGACTTACAGTGTGGAAACAGGCCCTTCGGCCCAACAAGTCCACACCGACCCGCCGAAGCGCAACCCACCCATACCCCTTACCTAACACTACGGGGAATTTAGCATGGCCAATTCACCTGACCCGCACATCTTTGGACTGTGGGAGGAAACCGGAGCACCCGGAGGAAACCCACGCAGACACGGGGAGAATGTGCAAACTCCACACAGTCAGTCGCCTGAGGCGGGAATTGAACCCAGGTCCCTGGCGCTGTGAGGCAGCAGTGCTAACCACTGTGCCACCGTGCTGCCAAGTGTTGCTTCTTTAAAAATAACAAAGACTAAAAATTACAGTCATTCTGAACACGATGTCCCAACATCTGCTCCATGCAACTGAAACTCACTGATGGCAGCTCATATTCAGAACATTACTGGACTTGGTGAAATAACTCCACACAGGCTGGTTCCCTGTCACCAAGTCACTCTTTGTTTACACGGGGAAACACCTTGACAATTCTTCAATTCCCTCAAAGCCAGCTCTCAGAGTGCGTGGATGTCTGGCATTCTTTCTTTTCATCCGGGGTTATTAAACTGGTCCAATCAGCGAACTCATATCCTATCCAGTCCACCTGGCTGACATTATTGTACTTGCTAGACTTGGGTGCTCAGGACCTAACTTCCAATTTTGCAGAGGCCACACAATTTGACAATGCAGCGAACAGGGGAAAGAATCGCAGCAAACTTTAAGAGGACTCAGAAAGGAACTGGTTACAGGCAGACTGAGGGTGAAAGTGTTCCACAATGTTTCTGTTATTTTCTCAGTAAAACAGTCAGAACAAGACATCTCTGAGAGAGATAGAGAAAGAGAGAGAGTGATAAAATGTGAGAGACAGCATGAGTGAGAGAGAGATAGAGAGGGACTACAATGCATAGACTGTATCGTTTATCCCTCAGTGTACTCTCTACGTGGTTCTGAGCATGGAAAAGAGATGTGTTCGCAATGATGCATGTTGAAGCAAAACGTCATTGGGAATAAACAGGAGCTACCCTTGTCCTACCATCACCGTGGGTTCAATTCCCATCTCCGGTTTCAGGTTACCATGAAGGACTCTCCTTCTCAAATCTCTCTTCCCTCACCTGAGGTCTGGTTGTCCTCTGGTTAAATCAGCAGCAGTCACTTCTCTCTCATGCATGGTAAGTCCATGGCAACGCAACAACAACACTGGCCCATGTTTGTCCTGATGCAGTAAACCTTTATTGGTGCAGAAATTTAATATTAAATATTCCCCGGGAAACACTTTCCCAATTCTATTCCACAATGTTGTTCTTAGCCAAGCTGTTCTAGGAGACCTACAGCACTGGGGATAATCTGACAATGGGATAAATTTCCCCAGTGTTCCCTCATGTATCAATAGCATGAAAATATTATCTTATATTCTACTCTCCGTGATTCCCAAAGTGATGGAAAGGATCACTATTAAACAACACTTGCAAGGTAATGACATTCTCAAAGGCAGTCAATATAGTTTCAGCCAGGGCCAGCTCCTCATGTCATTAAAACTTTGGTGCAGACATGTAAAAAAAAGAGAGGAACTCCAGAGGTGAAATGAGACTGACTACTCTTGGCTCAAAGGTTGCATTTGACTGAGTAGAGCATCAGTGATCCCTACCTTTCCTCAGGACAGTGTATTTGGTCCAACCACCTTCAGCTACTTCACGAATCACCTTTGTTCCATCATAAGGCTGGAGTAGGATGCTCACTAATGATTGCAAAATGTACAGCACCATTTGAATCTCCTCAATCCTGAAGCACTCCATGTCCAAATGATGTAAGACGTGGACAATATCCAGGAAAATGGTATGTAATGTTCGCACCTCATGAGTACCAGTCACTGGCCAACCTAGAAACAATGGAGGAGGCAAAAAGATTCCTTCCACACCAGCCTCGAACTATCTCTATCCCACTGAAGGAAGTGTTTCTCAGGCAGTGCCTCACAGCCAACATGATAATGACCAAGATACCTGAGTCACAGAGTGTCCACAGCATCTTGTCCACCCTAAACCCACTCCAGTCAGCAGATGTGTGGAGACCATTGGCCTCTCGACCAGGAAACCCCAGGACTGGCTCAGCAAGAATATGCAGGAGATCCAGGATCTCCAAGAACAGAAACGTGAGGTATTTCTAAACTGGCATCTCTGTCATAACTCCAGCTAAAGGAAATAAGCAGAGACACATCTGAAGGTCGAGGTGTATCAAGGAAGCTGTGAATGAACAAGTAGATGGTGGGTGGAGAGAGGCTGCAGGAGAGTCAGTGACTCATGAACAGAAAAATGTGTGCGGCTTCCTCAGCGCAATCAAAGCTATCAACGGCCTGAGTACAGTGACCCCACTGAGAGCCCAACTCTAAGAATCTCTCATAAAAGACCGAGAGGCAGTCAGTACTCATGGAGTAAGAGCACTTCGACGGGTTCCTACACCAGTTCACAGCTTTCAGCGCAAGTGTTCTTGACACTGTCCCAAAACACACTACCCACTGCTATCTCAGCAAACCTCCAATCCACCCTGACGGCAAGAAAACCTCCAAAAGCAGAACAAGACCAAGTATACCGGCACAGATGGAATTCCCAGTGAAGGTTTAAAATATGGTGGAGAGTCATTCTTGACATGAATCCAACTCACCATCCTTTTCTGAAATGAAGGAACCATGCTGGGAGATGTCAGACTCAACTTTATTGTGTTGAACTTCAAGACAGAAGACAGGTCCGACCATACAGAGAGATTTCCTAATGTCCATCATGGGAAAGTTCATCATGAGAATAATCCCTCAGTCCTTCCTCACATTTACTGAAGAGTTCCTCCCGAGTCTCAATGCAGCTTCTGCCTATCAAGCGGCTGAATGATCAGGATTGTCACTGTGTGACAAATCCAAGCAGAGTACAGGGAACAGATGTACATAGCCTTCTTCAATCTTTGAGATTTTGATTCTGTGGAACGTGAGGAATTATGGGAAACCTTCTTCAAATGTGGAAGCCCACAGAATTCTGTCACTATTCTCTGCCTGCTTTACAATGACTTCCAACCTGTGGACTTCACCAACATATCCAGTGCATGCATGAGCAGGATTTGACAGACACAACAAAGGAATTCTACAACCAGCATATTAGATCTGCCGTCCTCTCACATCATGAATGATGGTGAACAATTAAACAACTTATTGCAGGAGGAGGAGGAGGCTCCACATGCATATGCAATAATCAACAATGGGAGAACCCAGTAAATAAATGCAAGGATGAGGCTAAACCTACTCTTCAGACAGAAATGCTGATGGTTAATCCATCTTGACCTCCTCTAGTAGGTAATGGCTGAGACCTTTACAACATCCAAGCAATGGGACAGATAACATGTGCTCCAACACATGCTGTACCCCTGGGGAAGCAGTTCCTGCTGAGGGACAGCACTGACATCTACCTGAGAGAGAGGAAATGTGCCCAGGTTGTGCATAAATAACAGGACAAAGCCAACCAGGGAAATTCCCACCCCATCAATATGATATCGATCATAAAAATGTGAATAAAAGCTTCATCAATAGTGATATAAAGCCGCACTTGCAAACCTTCCCAGTGAGACCACTGATCTCACTCCAGCCTTAATCCAAACATGGACAGAAAGTGCCGAATTCCAGAGGTGGGGTGGGTCTGACTGTATTTAACATCAGGGCTGTGTTTGGCTTGGTGTGGGTCCAAGGAACTGGAGCAAAACTGAAGGCAATGGAAATCTGGGGAAACTCTCCCACTGGATGGAGTCATTTCTGGCAGAAAAGAAGAAAGTTGTGGTTCTTTGAGAACAGTCATTGCAAGTGCAGGTAATCTCTACAGGAGTTTTTCAAAGGAATTTCTTAGGCCTGACAACCTTCAGTAATTACATCAATGGACTTCCCTCCATCATACGGCTAGTCATGTGGTCATTACTGAATGATTACAGTGTGTTCAGCAGAATTTGCGACCACTCAGAGACTGAAGCACTCCTTATCCAAATGCAGTGAAACTTGAAAAAAATCTAGGCTTGGAGTTAAAAGTGGAAAATACAATACACGACACATAACTAACAGACCATGATCAACTCTAACACAGAGAATCAAACAATCACCCTTTGATATTCAATGGGGTTACCGTTGCTGATTCCTCAAATACCACCATCATAAGATGACCATTGACCAGAAACTGAACTGAACTAAACATTTAAATATAGCGGTGACAAGGCAGGGCAGAAGCTAGGAATACTGTAGGGAATACCTCACTTCCTGACTTCCATCTCTCCACCATCTGCAAGGTCCATGTCAGGAGAGTGGTGGAACACACCCCATTTGCCGAGATGAGTGAGGGTGCAATAACTTTCAAGAAGCTTGACACTATCCGGGATAAAACAACTCACTTTATGGCCATGACAACCATCTTATTTCCACCACTGACTTTCAGTCACAGCAATATGTACCAACTACAAGATGCACTGCAGAAATTCATCAACGTTCCTCAATTGAATGCTTCCAAACCCACAATTATCTCGAAGGACATGAGCTGCACATTCCTAGGATCATCATGTACAACAAATTCCCTTCCGAGTCAATCATCACCATTCTGTAAGTACCTTTGCTTCACAGCCCTTCATTAGAGACAACAAGTCGACATCTCCACCTCCTGGTAGCCCAGACCTGAAGAATGTTTACACCCAAATCATTGACATCTCCACCTTTTGATGCTGCCTGGCTTGCCGTGTTCTTCCAACCTCCTGCCTGTGTACTTCACAGCCATTCATCACGGTATTGCAAGTACAGCACACAGGCGACTACAGTTCTGGAAAGCAGCTCAACAACACATTGGATAACCAGACTCATCATTTATGTTTGCATTCGATTTCAGACTGAAAATTGTCCTAAACAAATGGGTGAATTTGTTTATCGGACCATCAAGTGGTTGTTATGAAAGGATTTATGATCTTCAATAATGACATGTTGCTGTTCACGTTCAATACAATATTGAAAACATCTTCATAAAATTTCAAGTTTGAATCACACACAATAATGTTAGTTGCACAATCCTGTTTGGACACTGAGATCGTGGAGCTGACATGCACTGGATGTTGTTGAGGAGGGAATCAATGCAAGATGGCATGTAATCAATCGCTTATCTAACACCTTCAATAACGATTTGTTCCAATGAAGAGTATTATGAAGCTTATGTGGCACACTAGATGTCATCAACATGAATGAAGTTACGAGATGTGGTCATTGACGGCTCATTTGTATAAATAGTGAAAATTGCTCTGATCTTTGGGCTAGTCCATTAGCCAATCTGCTCCATGCACTTTCCCCTTGTCCAAGGGCGAGGCTGAATTGTCTGTTGTGAGAGAATGTTTGAATAACTGCCCAGATACTGTTTGGGAGCTGTATGGAGATATTTAGGAGCTGGTCACTCTTTATGGGATGTAAAAGGTGAGGTCTGCAGATGTTGGAGATCAGAGCTGAAAATGTGTTGCTGGTTAAAGCACAGCAGGTCAGGCAGCAGCCAAGGAACAGGAAATTCGACGTTTCAGGCCAGAGCCCTTCATCAGGAATGTTTCCTGTACCTTGGATGCTGCCTGACCTGCTGTGCTTTAACCAGCAACACATTTTCAACTCTTTATGGGATGTGCCAGTGTGCTCCAGCAAAACGATATTTAACATAGAACATAGAACATAGAAAAATGCAGCGCAGTACAGGCCCTTGGGCCCTTGATGTTGCGCCCACCCAAGCCCACCTAACCTACACTAGCCTACTATCTTCCATATGCCTATCCAATGCCCGTTTAAGTGCCCACATAGAGGGAGAGTCCACCACTGCTACTGGAAGGGCATTCCATGAACTCACGGCTCGCTGAGGAAAGAATCTACCCCCAACATCTGTCCTATACCTACCACCCCTTAATTTAAACCTATGTCCCTTCATAATAGCTGACTCCATACGTGGAAAAAGGTTCTCACTGTCAACCCTATCTAAAACCCTAATCATCTTGTACACCTCTATCAAGTCACCCCTAAACCTTCTTTTCTCCAATGAAAACAGCCCCAAGTGCCTCAGCCTTTCCTCATACGATCTTCCTACCATACCAGGCAACATCCTGGTAAACCTCCTCTGCACCCGTTCCAGTGCCTCCACACCCTTCCCATAGTATGGCGACCAAAACTGCACACAATACTCCAGATGCGGCCGCACCAGATTCTTATACAACTGCAACATGACCTCAGGACTCCGGAACTCAATTCCTCTCCCAATAAAAGCCAGTACACCATATGCCTTCTTCACAGCACGATTTACCTGAGTGGCAACCTTCAGAGATCTGTGTACATGGACACCAAGATCCCTCTGCTCATCCACACTACCAAGTATCCGACCATTAGCCCAGTACTCCATCTTCTTGTTACTCTTGCCAAAGTGAATCACTTCACACTTAGCTACATTGAACTCCATTTGCCACCTTTCTGCCCAGCTCTGCAGCTTATCTATATCCCGCTGTAACCTGCCACATCCTTCCTCACTGTCAACAACTCCACCGACTTTCGTATCATCCGCAAACTTGCTCACCCAACCTTCTAGCCCCTCCTCCAGGTCATTTATAAAAATGACAAACAGCACTAGTAACTGATCTCCAAGATGAACCTTTACAATCAACCACGACCCTCTGTCTTCTTCCAGCCAGCCAATTCCTAATCCAAACCTCTAAAGCACCCTCAATGCCATACCTCCATATTTTTTGCAGTAGCCTACCATGGGGAACCTTATCAAACGACTTACTAAAATCCATATACACCACATCTACCACTTTACCCTCATCCACCTCCTTAGTCACCTTTTGAAAGAATTCAATAAGGTTTGTGAGGCACGGCCTGCCCTTCAGAAAACCATGCTGACTATCCTTGATCACATTATACCTATCCAGATGTTCATAAAACCTATCCCTTACAATTCTCTCTCAGACTTTGCCCACAACAGAAGTGAGACTCACCGGCCTATAGTTACTAGGGTTATCCGTAATCCCCTTCTTGAACAAGGGAACCACATTTGCTATCCTCCAGTCATCTGACACTATTCCTGTAGACAACGAGGACAGAAAAATCACGGCCAATGGCTCTGCAATCTCATCTCTTGCTTCCCGAGAATCCTAGGATAAATGCCATCAGGCCCAGAGGACTTATCTATTTTTACCCTTTCCAGAATTTCCAGCACCTCTTCCCTACATACCTCAAAGCCATCCATTCTAATTAATTGTGACTCAATATTCACATCGTCAACAATGTCCTGTTCCTGAGTGAATACTGACGAAAAGTATTCATTCAGTGTCTCCCCAATCTCTTCAGCCTCCACGCACGGCTTCCCACTACTATCCTTGACTGGACCAATTCCGACTCTCGTCATTCTTTTATTCCTGACATACCTATAGAAAGCCTTTGAGTTTTCCCTAATCCTACCAACCAAGGATTTCTCATGTCCCCTCCTTGATGCTCTCAGCTCTCTCTTTCGATCCTTCCTGGCTACCTTATAACTCTCAATCGCCCCAATGGAACCTCCACGCCTCACCTTTACATAGGCCGCCCTCTTCCCTTTAACAAGGGATTCCAATTCCTTATGAAACCACGGCTCCCTCACACGACACTTTCCTCCCTGCCTGACAGGTAAATTCTGGCCTTTTCGATCATATTTTTGATGTATATGGCAGTGCAAAGATTATGTGTTTACTCATCTGAACATGAATCAGCTGTTTATTGCGGTTATTGATCTGAGCAATAATCAGCCAGTGACTACAGTTACTACATTGGGCGACAATTAGCTGTGCATTCTGATTATGGAAGTGAATAATCTTCAACTGAAAAATAATGTCGTTTGATTTGATTTTCAGATTCAAAGAAATAAAAAGGTTAATTCTTTATTGTGCAAAACAGTAAATTGACCTGCAGTATATTTATTACAGACTAAGACTGCAACAATCGAACATAGTGACACTCATGAATTCCCACTTTCCAGGCAATGCCCCAGACAACCATGGAAGTGCTGGGAATTGATGCCTGTCCCCAGGAAGCCTCATGACATCAGGTTAAACACGGTCACGGAAACATTCTGCTGAGTATCAATTTCCACATCCCTCGAACCTCCCTGTTTGAACACAACATTGAAGTTGAAAACGACAGAGAATGGACTCTGTGTGAGAGGCTTCAGTGTCCATCACCAAGACAGATTCAGCAGCACGACCTGCTGACTCAACTGGGATGGTACAAAAGGCACCAATCCGCCTGCACCGCATTCTTTCAAAGCTGCATCATGTGGCGTGGCACTGTGTCTGTGTGAAATGAGCCAGATATCAAACAGATCGACCAACTTATGACGAACTGTCCATGAGGTTCAGTTGGCCATCTGCAGCATCATAATTATTGCATCGACAATCATAGACAATTTGCCCGTCATATCTGACTGGAGGGTTTGAGATAGAGGGAGAGATTGAATCGCCTGGGGCCTTTTTTACGCTGTGGCATCAAAGGCTAAGCGATAAATTTTTAAAGGCTCATAAAATCATGAGGAGCGTGGATAGTGTAAATAGCCAAGGTCTTCCGCAGGGTAACAGTGCCCGACACTAGAGAGCAAGGGTTTAAAGTGAGAGGGGAAGATTTCGAAGTGACCTGAGAGGTAATTCCTTCATGCAGAGGGCAATGCATGTGTGGAGCAATGGGATTAGGATGGATACATAAAGAGGAAGGGTTTGAAGGGATATTGGTCAGGAGCAGGCGGGTGGAACCAGTTTAGTTTGGGATTAATTTGGTTTGGACTGGATGTACCGAAGAGTCTGCTTCCATGCTGCATGACCCTATGGCTCTATGGTGTAAGCTGATACAATTACAACATTGAAAACGTATCTGGGTGAGTATATGAATAGGAAGCCTTCAAACGGGTTCAAATAAAAGTACAACAGGACTACAAACAGCAGCACTGAAACTCTGTTTTCTCCCCACTGATGCTGCCAGAACTGCTCTATTCCGCCAATAATTTCTGGTTTTGCATCACATCGAAGTTCTGCAGATTTACGCTCTGGCACATTTCGTCATAAAAGATGGTGGACAATTAAACCACTGAGTGAGAAGGCTGCACTCCAACAACCAAATTCTTAGTTATGGGGGAGTCCAGAATATCAGTGAAAAAGATAAAGCTGAAGCATTTGCAACAATATTCAACCAAAAACACCAAGACGTTGATCCATTTAAGCCTCCTGCTGAGCTTCCCATGTTCACAGATCCCAGTCTCCAGCCAATTTAATTCACTCTTTCTGATATTACCGGGTTGCAGGAGGTACTGGACACTGAAAAAGTTGTGGGTCCTGACAACTTCAATATCGTAAACGTGTTGCATGCTGAGGCAAAGAGTTCTGCTGCAGCAACAGCACTGGCATGGACTGAGGATCGGAAAACGTTCCCAGGCACGTTTTGCACAGAAAAATGAGGGCAACTCTAATGTTGTCAATTAACGCCTCATCTGTCCATACTCTAAAATGGGAATGGGAATGTAGGTGTCATTAACAGGGCTATCAATCAATACCTGGTCAGCAATAACCTGCTAACTGATGGCCAGTTTGGGTGTCTCAAGGGCCATTAACTACAGCCTTGCTTCAAAGAAGTTGGACTCCAGAGGAGAAGGGAGAGGAGATCCCCTTAACCTCAAGGCACCATTTGGCCGAGTGTGAAACTAGGAGGCCAAGGAAAAACCACAGTCAGTGAGAATCCAAGGAAATCTCTCTGCTGTTGGCAGCAATAACTAGTAATAAGGAAGACTGTTGTTATTGTTCATGTCAGTAATTTCACCTTCAGGACATCTGGGCAAGAATTCCTCTGGAAACGTCGTAGGTCTAACGTTCTTCACCTGCTTCATCGCTGAACTCTCAGAGGCCCATCAAGGAGAAATGGTAGTATTGCGTTTAGAGCACTGCTGCTTTCCAAGCAGTTGATCAGCGTTCAATTCCTGGCCATTGCAAGATTCTAATTTTAAATTGACTACCAAGAGATAGATGAGGGTAGGGCACTGAATGTTGTCTATATGGACTTTAGTAAAGCCTTGACAAGGTCCCACAAAGCAGACTAGTCATGAACGTGAGGACACATGACATGCAGGGAGAGCGTGCCAATTAGATTCAAATTTGACTGAATGTGAGAAAGCAGAGGGTAATTGTTGAAGGCCGTTTCTCGGCTGTTGCCCTGTGGCTAGGGTCGGTTTGCAATCCTCAAGTCCTCTGGTACTAAACTTGTAGATAATGACGACTCCAATCTCAAAACCAAAGGCTCTGCTATCTCCTCCCTAGCTTCCTGGAGAATCCCCGGATAAATCCCATCCGGTCCAGGTAACTTGTCTACATTCACTCCTTCTGGAATTGATAACACTTGTTCATAATCAACCTCGATCATTTCTAGTCGAGTATCTCGTATCTCCTTCTTCCTAACTACAATATTTTCCTTTTCCTGAGCAAACGTCACAAGAAATGTTCATTTAGTACCTCTCTGATCACCACAGGCTCCACACTCAACTTCCCAGTTCTATCTTTGACTGGCCCTGCTCCTAATCTCATCATCATTTTATTCCTCACATACCAATCATATCACAGTGATGGTGGGTTCGGAAAAACACTGTGAAGCCAGAAGTAGGAAAACAGGATAAGCCATTGAATTTTTTGGGCTGGTAATGGAAAGCACAGTGGAGGCTAGAAAGCTGCACCAGAATGTACCAGCTAGTCGGAGGTAGGTTAAGGAGGAAGTCCCAGACCTTCTTAAACCATACACCTGTGAAGGTGAAGTTATTCACGTAGGCCAGGAGCAGAAGGTAAAGAGGTTACAATATTGTGAGACACAACATCTTCTGAATCTGTGATCCTGAAAGATGAGGAGATATATATCTCTGAAGGACCATTTCCAGAAATGGTACTAGAAACAGGAATTCACAGTGAGACAAAAAACACTGAACATTGTGAAGTGAGGTGAGACTGTCCAGAAAGAGTGGAGAATTTGTGATAGGAGTACTGGACAAACTCTCAGCTCCAGGAATAAAATTTGTCCTTGCTATAACTGATCCACCGATAGTATGGTTGAAAAGCCAGTGGAAACACATGCAACTGAATGTTGCAGAACACAAGTCCTGGATTTTTTTCTCTGACTGTTTGGTAACGAGGTCATAAAGTCATCAATTTTTTAAAGTTAGATCAGATTCCCTACATGGTGGGAACAGGCCCTTCGGCCCAACAAGTCCATACCGACCCTCCGAAGAGTAACCGACCCAGACCCATTTCCCTCTGATTAATGCACCTACCACTGGACAATTTAACATGGCCAGATCATCCGAACTGTACATCTTTGGGAAACCAGAACACCTGAACGAAACTCACGGAGACACAGGGAGAACGTGTGACACCACAGAGATAGCCACCCAGAGGCTGGAATCGAAACTGGGACCCTGGTGCTGTGAGGCAGCAGTGCTAGCTACTGAGCCACTGTTGAAACAAGAGAGTTCGATCACTACAGATAAGGTAGTTGAAGTGGATTTTGCAGAGACCCTGTTTGATCAGATGTTTAATCAAACCAGGAGTAAATGGATGACAATGCAGACTTCATTAGGTCAGACAAATTAACTGAGTTACAGCAGAAAGATGAAAAATTAAAGCAGTTATATCAAAAGGTATACCATGAGAAGGAGTCTGGGAGCATCCCTGAATGCTATTACCACAAAACTCATATCTCAGTGAGGAAATGGAGACCATCACAGTCAGGCCGGTGAGAACTGGGTAGATGTTCAAAAAGTTGCATGGGAAGGAAATGTTGCAATTGGGACATGAGCTCCCATTTGGGGGTCATTTAGAAGTGAGGAAAACACAAGGTAAAATACAAACACATTTTTCCTGGTCTGGATTGAACAAAGTTGAAAATGTGTTGCTGGAAAAGCGCAGCAGGTTAGGCAGCATCCAAGGAACAGGAAATTCGATGTTTCGGACATAAGCCCTTCATCAGGATTGAACAAAGACGGGGTTGAGTTTTGCCAGATGTATAATACATGTCAGGTAATTGTAAAACCACAGGCAGTAATAAAACCTGCAACTTCCTAATTTGTGGAACCGTTTACAAGAGTCTTAATTGATTGATTAGGTCCACTCCCTCAAACAACAAATGTGGAATCAGTATTTGTTAACAATAATGGATGTGTGGACTAGATTTCGAGAGGCCATTCCATTATGAAATACCACAGCTAAAAGGATTGGTAGACAGATTACTCAAACGTTTCACAAGATATGAACTACCAACAAAGATACAATCAGATCAAGGGTGAAATATCACAGCCAAATTATTCAAGGATGTTATAGACAGCTTGGAATAAAACACATCAAATGCAGAACTGCAGGGAGTGTTTCAAAGGTGGCATCAGACATTAAAGATAACGTTGATGGCTTATAGTCAAAACTATCCAGATGATTGGGATAAGAGAATTTCGATTGTGCTTTTTGCGATCAGAGATGCACGAAGTGAATCAACCAAATTCAGTCCATTGAATTAGTTTGGGGGCATGAAGTGAGAAGACCATGAAAGTTGAAAAAGGAGAAACTACTAAGTCAGAAAGCAGAGACGACATGTTTAGTCTATGTGTCAAATTTGAAGAACAATTAAATAGAGCTGCGGAGTTGAGTAGACAGCATTTAATATATCACAGTATAAAATAAACAGGAAGCAGACAAGAAATTTTAAAAATCGCAAATTTGCTACCTGTTTTAGTATTACTTCCAGTGATAGGTGAACTTTTTAAAAGCAAGGTTTAGTGGAATTCAAACGGAGATTGAGTGAAGTTAACTATTTGATAAGGACTCCGTACAGAAAGAAATCTCACAGAGGTTGTCATGCGAATGTGCTCAAAAGGTGTTTTGACAGGGAAGGAAAACATATGATTGATGACATACTTGACCGAGGTAAAAGTTATCTTTGCTCTCAGCCTTTCGATTTAGTATTAGGAATACCTTGTATTAGGAAAATGCTACTGGAGATAAAGACTGAGGCTGTGTAATTGTGAAGTGATGAGCTATAAGGAGTATATCACAGGTTCGTTGGTGGGAGTGCTTTTCCACCTCGGTAGCTTCTCTTTCCTTGAGCAACAAGGTGATAGTTAGCACTGTGCTTATTTTTATCTTGAATTTTTGTGAAGTGTGGAATGTAAGCAAAGTTGTTTGTACACTGTAGAATTATAGGCTGACTGTTCAGCTCAAGAGGGCGATGTTGGACAGTGGAGACTGTGCAGGAGCCGCTCCATGAATTCATGAAAAATAAAGCCTCTGGAAACAAGACTCAAATTCTCAGCACAAGTAACTTCCTCGACAGAATCTGGCATTGTCAGGCAGGTTCCCAATTATTATGGGATCAGGACAAAAGCCAAAGTAAAGGAGGAAGTAGTGGAAATAGTGGGCGGGCAGTCCGAGCTGTTGGGGGTGATCCCCTCACGGAGGTGTAGTATAGAGACCATCTGGCACCTGACAGGTGAATCCGGCTGGGCCAACACGACTGAATTGTTGGGGCAAGATCGTGGAGAAGACTCAACTTACCAAAGCAGTGAGAGAGACTAAGAACTGGTAGCTATCCAAATGAAATTGGCTCGAGACTGCAAATTTTGTGAATGGAAGAGAAATACCGGTGAGGGTTTACAGTAGATTAGTGCATGCGGGCGTGTAACCGTTTGTTTCCTCTTTTCCTTTCTTGAGGGGGCGATGTCTCTCTGAAGGTTACAGAAATGGGAAAGCGATCCAGCAGTTCGTGCCTCTCCACAAATGCAGATGTAAGGCTCCCAGAGAAGGTCCAAAGATGGAAACGTGAACAAAACAAAGACATTGAAAGGTGATAAGATCCCTGCAAGAGGTAGGAGATCCCATCGTTCCACTGGGATTACCGGCGCAGACGGTGCTCTGTGAAACACGAGGTTCTGGGTAGGTCACTCCTGTTTGAGTGATCAGCATGGATGGGATTGTGCGTCTGTTTCCCATTACACTTCAGCCTCATTCTACTGTTTGTAGGCCTGAGCAGCTGTGAGCGTTTGAGGAACTCCGGACTACTCTGCCACAGGCCCCAGTCTTGGTCTTAACCGATTATCATAAGCCTTCCATCCCATATGTTAATGACTGAGAGGGTTTTGCCAGCGGAGTCCTTGTGATCTGAAGCACCCAGAGGCCTGTTCCTCCTCCCAGTTGCCTCCGGTGGTCTGTGACCAGCCAGCCTGCCTCCATGCTGTCACTGCTACCATGACCCCGCTGGAAAAGGAAAACCCCAGTGATCAGGATTCTTTTTCAATCCCAGCCAGAAAATGGGGATTGGGTAGAGGAACCCGGGGTCAGGGAATATCCCCCGGGATGAGTGGCTCCAAAACCGAACTATGCAGGTCATCTCAAATGGGACCATTTTACTGTGACCTCCCCTCAGGCTGCTTTGCCCCTTTCTCAATTTGGTTGCTCCTCAGCATTTCCCAGCAGCCCCTTGGACTGTGTATGTGGCCATTCTGTTGTCCACGCTGAATCTATCATTCCGTCGTCCCCTTCAATGAATTCTGTTACCCTCCATCCTACTTCCCCTGACTTGGACACCTACTTTCATGTTTGCCCACAGGTGGCAGACTCTGTGACCTCGCCTTTCCCTGACTTATCCTCCACGTCCCTTAACAATCCTGGCCTTGCTCTGGTCATGATGGCTCGCCCACGTGTCCCTCTGATGATTGCTCCTTTGCTGTTTTACCGGCGTTACGCCCTTTGAATTGCTACAGGCATGCTCTCTCCTGTCTGGGATCTCAGCTGGGTTTGCTGATTTCTTGCCATTACCCGTGCATGTGTCCTTGTCATGGGAAAATCCGTTACATTGATTCTTTAGGGTGGCCCATGACTTTGGTACACTCTGGGAAAACCGTGAGTTTGTTACCTCATTCTGTAAACCTATTCGACATGTGACTCTGATCAACAACCGATTGCAGACAGTGCTTTACCCTGCACAGGTCGCAGGGGTCAAATGTGAAGTGTATAATACCTCCAGGGATGAGCTCCCCACAGTCACGCTGCTGGAGATGCTGCCGCCCATGTGGCACTGTCATGGTCCCCTCTTTCGTTCAGATACAGGTTCCCTCCACCATCGATCTTCAAGCAGCTCTTCAGGTCAAGAACAAAGCTGCAGAGGTAGAGTGTGATTTCTGGGCTGGTGCTGGATGCTCCCCTGCCGTCTCTGGTCTTTGGCAGCATCCTGATGACGGGTGGTCTGTCCGTGTGCTCTCCTCCATGCCCTTGCCTAGCGACATCACACTGCCTAACAATGGTTTGCTCCTGGTATGTCTCCTGTCTTCAAACAAAAAGCTGAAATCTGTCTTATTTGTCAAAGTACACTCAAAGAAGAGAATCTGCATATTTTGATCATCTACCTATCCAGGAAGAGCCATTTCGGAACTTGCAGGTTCACTTCGTCCCTGTGGCCCCCTCAGGAGGGTTTAAATACATACTGGTCACAGTAGAAACATTCTCTAGATGGATACAGGCATTTTACACGAGAAGAGATGCCCGATCAGTTATAAAATATCTTATGAAAGATATAATCCCCTGACTTGGAATACAAGGACAAATGAATAGTGACAGTGGTACTCACTTTACGGGGAAAATAATAACAGCACTGTGTGCAGTACCGGGATTTGTGTGGTTGTTTCATATCCCCTATACACTCCAATCCCCGAGAACAGTGGAATGAACTAAAGGGATGCTAAAAATTACCCTAGCAAAGACTTGACACAAAATTGAACTAAAGTGATGAGAAACCTTGCACACTGTGCATCCTCTGAAACCAGGTTAATAGATCCGCTGGTCTAACCCCGGTGAAATCTCTTACGTGAAGAATCATGACTACTGGTATCTGACCCCCTCTGTCCACATCGGAAATAGCCCTGACGTGGGTTGATAAGAAATCCCTACAATACGTCTAAACCCTGAGTGAAGCAGCCTAGGCCAATCATACAAAGGTAATAGAGGGCATGCCAAAACCCCATGGGTCTCACACACACGCCCTTTAGGCCTGGCGATTTAGTGAATGTTAAGTCTCTGAACAAAGGCTCCCTTTCTCCCCGATTCAAGGGACCGTATCAAGTGTTACTGATAACCCGAACTGTTGATGAATTGGGAGGATGTTAGGAGTGAGTGCACACGACCAACTGTAAACTACATACGCCCACCAACTCGGCAGCTACTGAAGTGAATGATGAGAACCCTGTGGATGCACTCCTCAGGCTGTAAACGACTGAAACTAGAAATATATGGCCATAAGGTGGGCGTGCCAAAGCAAAACCATTTTCTTCACAAGACATGGGACTGTATCGACTGACACCTATGTGAGACCTAGTCAGTGTTCTTTCATTATTCCCCTGATTTAAATCATCCCAACTTTGACAAACCAATGTCAGTTTTCGTTGAATTGTTCTCATGTCCTTAATAAGATATCAGGTTCCCTGTGGAAAGAACTGGTTCCCAAATTGTGGAGAGGTGGAGATTCCAGATTAACCGCCTACAACGCTACTTATTTTATATGCGGTTTTAATGCCTATCCTTTTCTTCCCTCCGATTGGAGAGGGTCGAGTCCTACGAGATATGCATGTAGTACCTCGCATTATAGTCTTGGATGATTTAACTTCACCACTGAAGCCGAAGAGATCCCTCACCAGATTATTCACCTGGGTTGGGATGTTTACACCTTCTATTGTAATCTATCTGCACTCCCAAGAATTGAGCAACTTGAAAACAGTATTGGAAATTGTCGTCAATGACACTGAGGCCCTTACTGAGATCAATGTTGAGATCATTGCAGTCAGAACAGTGGCCCTTCAGAACCACTTGGCTTTGGATTGTCTATTATCCAAAATGAGTGTGGCACTTGTGCTGTTATTGGGCGGGAATGCTGTACCTACATGCCAGACAATTCTAAAAAATGTCTCCGTTTGTCTGTCCCTCTCCTGTGGTTATTTCTGAGCCCGGGTGTCCCTGGAGAAGGAGCATGGGATGTCTCCCAACGCCCTCGAGCTCTTCAGGGAGAGGTGGGCACCACAGGGTTTGGAGTCTTTTATTTCCTTCTCCAACTCTACTGCATTGTAATCCCTGCCTCCCCTCCTCCTTTTTTGATCATGAAGCATTACCCTTTGAAGTGAATGGCACTGTTTATCACTGGCCAACCTGGTGTTTACTTTCTTCCTGGTAGTGGAAATTGAATCATGATATGTACTCCTGTTGTCTTTCACTGTGTCTCACACCTACACACACACAACATGGATGCTGGGGAAAATATAAGCACTACCCCAGTTAGGCGGTAGTGTTGGGGCAAGAAGAAAAAAAGGAAGAAAATGTCTCTGATTTGGTGACTCACATTCACATGGCATTCGAGAAATTGCTCTGCCTTTATGATTCCTGGTGGTCCTTGGACATTGCCTGGCTGGGAAAGTGGGAATCCTCCCTAAACATTGGGCGCAATCCCTTTACTATCATTCTCACGATACTTTGTATCATATTGAGAATTACAGGCTGTTGTGCGCAGTTCATTCCTACCACATGCTGCTCAAAAATAGAAGGAATCATCTACCGGAAAATACCCCATGATGACCCCGACAATAAACAAGCGTGGATGATGCCTGTTCCATCCTCTTTTGGATGCGCCTGTTCCATAAACTCAAGCGTTGATCTAGAAAATCAACAAGGAGGGAATTGTGGAAGTAGTAAATGTTTGGCCTACTGCTGCATGATGGGATACTTGACCAAAATTAAGATATATTGGCTTTCAGCCCCTCGCTTGACTGAGAAAATGCTGCAGGACATAAAGACTGGGGCCGTGTAATTATAATTTGATGAAATATAGGGAGTATGTCACAGGCTCGGAGTGGGACTTCTTCTTGAGCTCATTAGCTTCTCCCTCCTTGAGCAACAAGGTGATAGCTGGCACTGTGTTTATCTTAAGGTTGAATTCATGTTAAGTGTGGAATGTAAGCAAAGTCGCTTGTATCATTGGGGAACTGTAGACTGACTCTTCAGCTCGAGAGAATGCTGTGTGACAGAGGAGACTATGTGACAGCATTACTGTCAATTCATGAACAATAAAGCTTCTTGAAACAATACTCAAAGTCTCAGACTGAGTAATTTCCTCAACAATAGCGTCAGAGGATGAGTCTGGGAAGGATGCTTCTTGTCCAGTTCTGGAATCAAACAGGGTGACCCACTGCTGCCTTTTGTGTTTATTGTTGCACCAGAGGGGAATGAACAACTTTTGTAACTCATGCAAGTGTTTCTGATATATTACACATTGGCTATCTATTTCCAACTTTTTTACTAAGATTCCTCAATCCAACATTACCAATTTATACATCAACCCTTTGGTGTTCTCATTCTCAATTTCAATAAACAATTCTAGCATTTTGTGGTCACTTCCACCCAATACAATAAGCTTGCTAATTAATACATTATCATTGCCCAACTATCAATCAGAAAATGGCTTTTTCTCAAGTTTCACCTTCTATAAGTTGGTCTGAAACAACACCATGTGTAGACTTCAACAAATTGTCCACTGCAGCATTATTGCTAGTTTGGTTTGTCCAACCTATATGTGTCTGCCATGATTGTAGTCCTACCCTGGCTATCCCCGCTAAATGCCTCCCCGTCGGTCCCCAGCGTTGTTTTGAGTTTATAGACAAATACTACCTTCATTTACTGGTTCTCACATTTCCTACCCCCACCTGTACAGGTTCAATTGGCAGTTAGAACAGGAAATGCAATGTTGGCATTCATTTCAAGGGGTCAAGAATAAAAAGAACAGGGCTGTCCTGCTGAAACTGAATTTGGCTGTGATCAGGCTGCATCTGATGTATTGTGAGCAGTTGTGGGCCCCAAATCTAAGTAGAGATGTTTAGCGTTGAAGGGGAATCTGAAGTTCACACGAAAGATCCCAAGGATAATGTGCTTGTCGTAAGAGGAGCAGTTGAAGGGTCTTTTTCTGTCGTCAATGGAATTTAGAAGCATGAGAGGGGATCTGATTGAAACCTACGGAATACGAAGAAACCTGTAGACAGCGTACATGAAGAAGATGTTTCCACTGGCAGGGCAGACTCGGATGCAAGAGCACGGCCTCAGAGTGAATCGACGATCCAATCAAAATGAGATGAGGAGGAATTTCTTCAGCCACAGTGTGGTGAAACTGTGGAACACATTGTGGCAGAGGGCTTTGAACATCAATTCATTGTGTGTATTTAAGAAGGATATCATTATGTTCTTGATGAGTAAGTGAATCAACGTTTCAGTGGTGCCAGAAAGAGAATGGGGTTGAGAAACATGCCAGCCATAATGGAATGGTGGGGCAGACTCAATGGGCTGAATAGCCTGATCCCGCTCCAATATCTCCTGGTTTTAACTCTGAAAGGTTCCAGGAAGCAGAGGTGGATAAAAAGGAGAGGAGAGAGGGAGGCTGCAAGGATAGAAATGTGAGATTTCAAGCGAGAGAAGAGTGAAGGAGGGAGCTCCAGGTGGACTTTGGGAGAAAGATATTTGATGGAGAAGAGGAGCAACTGGAAATCAGTGGGATGTAAATTTCTTGCAGTTTTGTTTGTAAGGCTGCATTTGTTGCTGAGGTACAATATGGGGCGAGGCAAAGGAATGCCTGTGTTTTTTTTTGATAACCACTGGATCCATTATTTAGTTTCAAACGGAGTTTGAGACCTGAGATGTGGGAACAAATGTGGAACTGCCGGGTTTATACCTTCGAGGTATGCAATGGAAATGCATCCATTCTGTAGAAAACATGTCCAGCAAAATAGCTTTCTGTGAGGAGAAGGATGTTGGACCTTTTAAAGAAAGTATAATGAATCGCTGCCTTCTTTTTTCTGTGTCCTTGTATTAGTTCAATGCTCTGAGATGTAAGAGGAAATATTTTAAGTGTGCGTTTTGATTTTGGGTTATTGTAATTCAGGATATTGATGTTCTCTTCCAGAGGTCCAGTGTTTCAGTGTCATCAAATGCAATATGTGAGCTTCCAACAGGAAGTGCACCACTTCACCCAAACATGACTGAGGGACCTCGGGAAAAACAAACTGTATCACTCCACAAAGAGTGAGGCCTGGCAGGGCAGGTTTTGACCCTGAAGGCGAGAATTCTGAAACACAACATTCTTGTAGATCCAGAAAGTGTTTCTGCTGATTTTCTTTTTCATTCACAGATTTTGTACTTCATGTGGCCGGCATTATTTTCTTCCTGACTGACTTTGATTTCACGTTTGAAGCCCTCTGACAGGTTCGATTAAATACCGCACAACAGTAGGAGCATGTCCCCTTAGAAAGGTTGCAGATCGTATTCTGTTCAGAAGTATCCAACGTTTCAACATTTTTCCATCGACCAGCTCCAGAAGCATCATAAATATGCAAGTCAACAAGGGGTCTCCTCTTCACACATGCTCATCATCTGAATGAGCACTCGGAGTAACTCAGGTTTCAGATTTTCAATCTCTTGCCCGAATCCTGCATTCTACTATCAGGACGCCGCTGTATTCTCGACCTGTGCTGTCAGTAATGAGGTCAGTCAACTGGAATCAGACAATATAAGCTCTCTGACTGCGGCTAATAATCTGATTCAATCAGGAAGACCTGGCTCTCATAAATAGCTGAATGTCAGGGATATTGAGATACTCAATGCCAGACTCAGTAAGAGGCTACTGTCAAAGGCTAAGCATTTGTGATTAACTGGGTAATTGGTGAGGTGCTCCCAGTTTCTGAAGTTATTTCATGACCAAACCTTGTTAATGGCAAAGCAACCCAGGACCTCTGAGTCTTCACTTTCTGCACTTGCTCGTTCTCGCCTCTAACCCCCATCAAAATGCACCGCACCCCACCCCCCAAAATGCTCTAAAGCGGTTCAGTGTCCTTCTTGAGACTGGAGGAACACAACAAGCCAGGCCGCTTCAGGAGGTGAGGTCAACCTTTTTTGCCTAACTCTTCTGTCCTGAAGAAGGGTTACACCCGACCCCTCCACCTCCCAATGCTGGCTGGCGTGTTGTGTCCTTTCAGCCTCCTGCCTGTCTATTTTTGATTAAAGAATCTGCAGGGTTTTTTTTGTTTCTAATGATTGTTGATGCTGACATTGTTGTGGTAATATTTCACCCTGGACTTGGCCAAGTCGGTCTGATCATTCAGAACCAGTCAGTCAGCTTTTTTTCGGATTCTTACTGCCACAATCTCATGTTAGCATGGCATCGACTTTGGATTCATAAATATTGGAAAGGGAAAAGAGCAGGCGCTTGTGAGTCCGTTTCCATTTGAGTGCGGCATATATTCACCAGGAAGATAGCTGGACAGCAAGGTTTTAATGATGACGGAGACAAATCCCACAAATCCAGGGCTGTAATCCCCTGATTGGAAAGAATCTGAGAGGAAGGAAAGTTGCCGAGAGAACAACGAACTCTTTTGGGACTTGATGGACAGAAAGGCCTCTTGCTGCAGTGTGACCTATGATTAACGTCATCATTTATAAATCTAACAATGCTCTGAAATGCTTTCAGGACTGAAGTTATGAAACAAAGCCTCAAGGTTCTCAGCATTTTATTTCACAGATTATTTCTTGCTCACTAATTTATGAACATTTCCTTTCACTTTTTAACACTTCTATGTCCTTCTTGGATTTTACTGTCCAACCTCACATTGTGTCATCAGCAAACGTAACAGTTGTATTGATCATCTCAGACATTGATAGAGATTATAAGTAGCTGTGTCTTGAGTAATGGTCCTTGTGTGCCCAATGATGCCCACATGATAATCTGAAACTTACTTATTTAATCCTACCGTTTCCTTTTTGTCCATTATCAGTACTCACACCAAGTCCAATTTGTCCATCATGGTCTGGGGCAAGTACCTCCCTCGCCATACCCCTGTATCACTCTTCAAACTGTTCGATCTCATTATCAATCATTTTTGTTAGGTTTCTTCACTATTCATGTCCAGTACACTGAAAATAACAGAGAATGAATCACTCCCATCTGCTGCCCTGTAGCTGTTACATGTCTCACAGTCAGCATCTCTCTGCATGTCCAGTACACTCCAGGCAATAGAGAATGAATCATTCCTATCTGCTGCTGTATGGTTTCAGGTGTGTCTCAGAGTCAGCTCTGAAACAATTCTGGGATGGTTTCATCCTGGTCGGACAATCTGTATTAATGAGCGCTCATTCAATTCTTGAGGATATCTTTTGCTGAGTTATTTACTTTGTTTAGAGTTTTGTCTTAATATAAGTTATACAACATAAAACATTACAGCGCAGTACAATCCCTTCGGCACTCAATATTGCACCACCCCGTGATCGCAATCTGAAGGCTATCTAACCTCTATTCTTTTGGGTAGCACGGTGCTCAGCGGTGAAAATTGCTGCTTCACAGCACCAGGGACTCAGGTTCGATTCCAGCCTCGGGCGACTGTCTGTGTGGAGTTTGCAATTCTTCCCTGTGTCTGCATGGTCGTCCCCTGGTTGCTCTGGTTTCCTTCCACAATCCAGGAATGCGCACGTTCGGTAAATTGGCCGTGCTAAATTGACCGTAGTATTCAGATATATGTAGGCTAGGTGCGTTAATCAGGGGTAAGTAGAGGGTAGGCGAATGGGTTACTATTCGGTGGGTCAGTGTGGACTCATTGGGCTGAAGGGCCTGCATCCACACTGTGGGGATTCTAATAAATTCTAATTCCATTCTTGTACATATGCCTGTCCAATGACAATTTCAATGCTCTTAAAGTTGGTGAGTTCATGCCCCTACTACTCTTTAGGTGAAGTAACTACCAATGACATCTGTCCGAGATCCGTCACCCCTCAATTTAAAGCTATGTGCCCTTGTGCTAGCCATAACCATCCGAAGAAAAAGACTCTCATCCAATCTAATCTGTTATTTTTCTTATATGTCTCCATTTAATCACCTCTCAACCTTCTTTACTTTTACAGAAACAGACTCAAGTCCTTCAACCTTTCCTCATAAGATCTTTCCTCTGTACCAGGGAACATCTGAGTAAATCTCCTGTGTACCCTTTCCAAATCTTCTACATTCGTCTTATAAAGCGACAACCAGAACTGTACGCAATTCTCCAAATGCAACTGCACCAAAGTTTTGTAGAGCTGCAACATGACCTATTGGTTCTGAAACGCAATCCCTCTCCCAATAAAAGCCATCACAACGTATGCCTATTTAAAAACCCTATCAACCTGATTGGCTAATTTCAAAGATCCAAGTGCATTGACACCGAGATCTCTCTGCTTATCGACACTACTCTGTATTCCTGTTATTCCTCACCTCACAGTTTTTCAAACTAATTGGTTGCAATGTTGGATTTGTTTAGGCTCCGATGTTATGGCCATAACGGAGACATGGGTTTCACAGGGGCAGGAATGGTTGCTTGATTGTCCATTGTTTAGAACTTTTTCAAGAATAGGGAATTTGGAAAAAGTGGAGGGCGTGCAGCATTGCTAATCAAAGAGTGCATCACAGAGACAGAAACGAAGGTTGTTGAGGAAGGTTTGTCGACTGAGTCAGTATAGGTGGAAGTTAGGAACAGCAAGGGAGCAGCCATCTCATTCGGGGTTTTCTACAGACCACCTAGTATCAGTAGAGAGATTGACGAACTCATAGGCGGGTAGATTCTCGAAAAATTCAGACGTAGCAAGATTGTTGAAATGGGTGATTTCAACTTTCCCAACATTGACTGGAAACTCGTAAGTGCAGATGCTTAGATGGATCTGTTTTTGACAGGTGCGTTCAGGACGGCTTCCTTACTCAGTATGTAGACAAGCCGGTGAGGGGAGAGGCCATTTTAGATTTCGTGTTCAGCAACCTGCCAGGACAGGTGTCAGATCTCACGGTGGGAGAACACTTTGGTGACAGTGATCACAACTCCCTCACATTTAACAAAGCCTTGGAGAGGGAAAGGAGCAGTTACTGAGGGAAGATATTTAATTGGGGAAAAGGAAATTATGACACTATTAGACAGGATTGGGAAATACCGACTGGGAGCAATTGTTCCACAGAAAGGGCACAGCAGACATGTGGAGACTTTTTAAGGAGCAGTTGTTGCGAATGATGCACAAATTTGTTCCTCTGAGACAGGTAAGAAGGGGTAAGATTAAGGAACCTTGGATTACGAGAACAGAGGAGCTTCTCATCCGGAGGAAGGAGGCAACTTATGGAAGATGGAAGAAGCAAGGATCTAGCATAGCTTTAGAGGGTTATAGTCTTGGGAGAAAGGAGATCCAAAATGGACTGAGGAGAGCCAGGAGGGGGCACGAGAAAGGCTTGGCAAGAAGGAGTTGGGAGAATGTAACGGCATTTTCCTCATACGTGAGGAATAAGAGAATTATCACGGAGAAGCTAGGACTGATCATGGATAGCGGATGGAACTTGTGCATGGAGTCTGAGCAGACAGGGGAAGCCCTTCATGAGGTTTTTGCTTCGGTTTTCAACAAGGAAAGAGACCCTTGTTGTGAATGAAAACTCTGAGGAGCTGGGATACAGAGTGACCAGATCTAGACTGGTGAAGGAGATGTGCTGGAAATTTTGGAAAACATTAAGATTGATAAGTCCCCAGAGCCAGACCAGATTTATCCTCAGCTGCTTCGGGAAGTGAAACAGGAGGTTGCTAAGCCGCTGGCCAGGATATTTGCGTCCTCACTCTCCACAGGAGTAGCACCATGGGATTAGAAGGAGGTGAATGTTGTTTCTTTTTTCAAGAAGGGTAGTAGGGAAATCCCTGGCGATTACAGACCAGACAGTCTTATGTATGTGGACAGCAAAGTATTGGGAAGAATTCTGAGGGATAGGATTTATGACTATTTGACAAAGGATAGTGTTATTAAAGGCAGTCAGCATGGCTTTGTGAGGGGCAGGTCATGTCACAAAAATCTGATTGAGTTCTTTGAGGAGATGATAAGATAGGTCGACGAAGATCGAGCAGAGGATGTGGTGTACGTGGAATTCAGCAAGGAGGTTGATAAAGTTCCCCATGGTAGGCTCATTCAGAGAATCAGGAAGTATGGGATACAGGGAGATTTGGCTTTTTGGATTCAGAATTGGATTGGCTGACACAAGGCAGAGAGTGTTTGAATATGGAATGTATTCTGGCTGGAGATCAGTGTTGAGTGGGGTCCCACAGGACTCTGTTCATGGTTCTCTGCTCTTTGTAGTCATTGTAAAAGACTTGGATGAAGGGGTTGAAGAATGGGTTACTAAATTTGCAGATGACACAAATGTTGGAGGTGCCATCGATGGTATCCTGGGCTATTGCAGGTTGCAGTGCCACATAGGTAGGATCCAGAGCTGGGCTGGGAAATGGCAGATGGAGTTCAATATGGATAAATGGGAAGTGGGGCATATTTGAAGGTCGAACTCGAATGCTGAACATAGGATTAAAGACAGGATTCTTGGCAGTGTTCAGCAACACAAGGATATGGGTGCAGAAGTACGTAGATCCCTCAAATTTGCCACCCAAGTGGATAGGGGAATTGAGAAAGCATATGGTGCTTTGGCTTTCATTAACAGGGGATCGACTTTAAGAGCCACGAGGTTTTGCTACAGTTCTACAATCCCTGGTGAGACCACACTTGGAATATTGTGTCTAGTTCTGGTCGTAGTGTAAAAAGTGAGGTCTGCAGATGCTGGAGATCAGAGCTGAAAATGTGTTGCTGGTTAAAGCGCAGCAGGTCAGGCAGCATCCAAGGAACAGGAAATTCGATGTTTCGGGCAAAAGCCCTTCATCCGTCGAATTTCCTGTTCCTTGGATGCTGCCTGACCTGCTGCGCTTTAACCAGCAACACATTTTCAGCTCTGATCTCCAGCATCTGCAGACCTCACTTTTTACCCAAGTGGATAGGGTTGTTAAGAAAGCAGATGGTGTTTAGGCTTTCATTTACAGGGGAATCGAGTTTGAGAGCAGCGAGGTTTTGCTACAGCTCTACAAGTCCCTGGTGAGACCACACCTGGAATATTGTGTCCAGTTCTGGTCACCCTGCTATAAGAAATAGATGGAGGCTTTGGAGAGGGTACAAAGAAGGTTTACCAGGATGCTGCCTGAACTGGAGGGCTTGCCTTATGAAGAAAGGTTGAATAAGCTCAGACTTTTCTCTCTGGAGAGAAGGAGGAAGAGAGGAGACCTGATCGAGGTATACAAAATAATGAGAGGAATAGATAAAATCAATAGCTAGGATTTTCCCCAGGACAGGATTGACTGTTACGAGGGGGTCATAGTTTTAAGATATTAGGAGAAAGGTATAGAGGAGACGTTAGAGGTAGGTTCTTTATGCAGAGTGTTGTGAATGCATGGAAGGCTTTCCCAGCAGTGGTGGTGGAAGCAGAGTCATTAGGGACATTTAAGTGACTGCTGGACATGCAAATGTTTAGCAGTGAGTTGAGAGGTGTGTGGGTTGTTATTATATTTTACATTAGGATTAAACCTCGGCACACTGTTGTGGGCCAAAGGGCCTCTTCTGTGCTGTAATCTTCTATGTTCTATGTTAAAGCATCTCATAAATGTGAGTATTAATATCCACTTTGGCAGATTTAATTGATTCTCATCGGAATGTATCTGCCAAACCTTTAGCAAAACCGAATCAGCAAACAGCTTCAGACCATGCACACGTCCAACACAAAACATTGCTGCTCCTCATTCACTTTTCAAATGCACTGCTCCATTCCAAATAGCAGACCACCCATTCCCATTCATAGACATTTGTTTCTGATGGATGGAAGTGGTTGTTTCTGTACTTCTGCCATTTTTATTGAACTCATCTCAAGTTACACTTTAGAATTTGACGGTCAGGCCAAGACTGTTTGTTTTAAGCTTTATCAATTTTGACCAGGTTGCTAGCTCTTCATGTTCTTGAATATTGGAATGGGACTGGGTTCTATCAGCCCTCTAGGGACAGGCTGCAAGGTCATTAGGTGGATAATAGGGTGGAAGATGATAAGGGAAGGAAGGAGTTTCCACCTCCGTAGTATTTTATTGATCCCAAATTCGGGAAAGGATGACCACTCAGGTGGCCAATGTAGAGTCTGTTCCTGCCAACGCTGGCAGTTTATTAGCAGTAAGGTCCTCCATTGTGTGGGAGACCTCCTCCTGCATCCTAGTGACACACCTAGAGGATGTCCCTCCTAATGTAGTACCTTATAGCTCACAACAGGGTATCCCATCTGCACACTGGAACAGTCCCCTGTCCATGGTGGCGATCATTACGGGAACTGGAAATCAGAGTAAGGGAGTGAAAGAAGCCATGAGGGCTAGAGTGTTCACAACATTCCCAGGACCAGGTTGGCAGCTCCTACTGAGGCCATTAATAAGTCATTGAGATCCCCCAATTGGTGCATGGACAATGGGTTACTCCTACTCCTAGTAAGAGTACTGTGATTACTGCTTTTTCAGTGCTATCAAGCAAATAGTGAAGTGTGGCCATGTGATAAAATCATTTACATTCAGTGCTGGATACTTGAGACATTTTTGTGAGAAACTTTATAATTCTTCTAAATGTTCTTAATATACTTTTTGTTTCATACAATGGTGATGTTCTACATAGGATTACAGAGGGAAAACAGACCATTTGGCACAAACAGTTCATGCCATTGTGTATGTTCTACTCAAGGTGTTTCACATCTTTCCTAATCTAAATCACCTGTTGTAATTCTCTGTTCCTATCCCTTCCAAGTGCTCGCCTAGTTTCCTTGAAATACATCTAAACTATTGATTTCAACTATTCTGTCTGGTCACATATTCCCCATTCTCATCATTTCTTCTGAATTCCCTTTTGGACTTCTTGAGGTACCGTCTTATATTGACAGCCTCGAGTTATATTCTATCCCACAGTGAAAAGTTTTCTCTGTACCTTCTCTTTTCAAAACCTTTCTTAATTTTAGAACTGTCATCCTTCTTTTCAAGAGAGAAGTGAACAGCACAACAATTCCTCCTTGATATACACAGCCAGAAACTTGTGTAGCATTCTCATAAATCATGTCTTCACTCTCTCTCATACATTCTATAATATGTCAACTCGAACTGCAGGCAATACTCTGAATTATAGTCAACCAAATTTTTATAGTGACCCTACTTTCAAATCTATCCCTTTAGAGATAAAACTTAGAGCTTTGTTTGCATTTTTATGGCCTTTGGAACCTGTGGTGAAATTGTTAGTGACTGATGTAATTGTCTGAAATCCCTTTGTTTGTCTCCCTCACTTAGACGTGCATCTTTGTCTAAGTGACCTGCACATTATTCCTACCAAGATGTAACACCTTATGTTTATCTGTGTGGATCTTCATTTGCTAATTACTTGAACATACCGTAAATTAATTAATGATCTCTTGCAACTTCTTGTAGTCCTCAGAATTGGCTACATTTCAACATTCCTTTCCAATTTGGTGTCATTGAATTGCTAATTTTTTTGTCGTAATTAGATGCAATATTTAATTTGCAGTTTTACTTTATTTTGTTTTGAATATTTAGAGAGGTGCAGTAATCCACACATTAACTATAACAACTAAATGTAGAATGACAGATAGATGAAAATTATTACAAACACAGGACTAATTAATAGACTCTATTAACTTCACGATCAAAACAGGGAATTATTTTTTACATGAATGATATGGTGAGATGATCCGTAGTGCAATAACTTTTTGTCCATTTTTTTCTTGCAGTTTATTTCCCCAGGTCTTTCTGTGCTACTGATATAAAATTGAAAAGGCACCCATCCTCCATTTTAAACTAAATGATAATAAAAAAACCAATATTTATATTAAATGAAACATGATTTATGAAGCCAATCCTCTAGGCTTATACATATTCACAGCCATGTAGAGTTATATAGGGAGAGGCTGAATAGATTTCTCTGGAGCGTTGGAGGCTGAGGCATGACTTTATAAAGGTTTATAAAATCATCAGAGGCATGGATACGGGGAATAGACAAGGTCTTTTCCCTGAGGTGGGTGGAGTCTCATCTAAACCGTGAGTATAGGTTTAGAGTGAGAGGGGAAAAAGTTGAAAGTACCTACGGAGTAACTTTTTCATGCTGAGGATGGTGTATATGGAATGAACTGCCAGAGGAAGCAGTGGAGGCTGGTGCAATTTCAACATTTAAAAGGCATCTGAGTGTGTATAAGAATAGGAAGGGTTTAGAGGGATATGGACCAAGTACTGCCAAATGGGACTAGATTAGTTTAGGATAACATGAGCAAGTGTGATTGAAAGATCTGTTTCCAAGTTGTACATCTCTATGACTCTATGATCTACCCCTTTGCTCTTAATGTACTAGTCGAATCTCTTTGGATTGTCTTTAACATTATCTCCCAAGGCTATCTCATTTTCCTTTCTTGCCCTCCTCATTTCCCTCTTTAGAATGTCCCTGCACCTCTTGTACTCTTCGAGATTTACTTGATCTCATTTATCTATATCTAATATATGATTCATTCTTAATTTGAACCAGAGCCTCAATATCTTTATTCCTCCAGTGTTCCCTCCTCTTACCAGCCTTACCTTCACACTAACAGGAACATCACACCTCCGAACTCTCGTTATCTCACTTCTGAAAGCTTCACTCTTGCCGGCCGTCCCTTGAGCTGCAAACAGTCTACTCCAATCAACTCTTGAAAGATTTTGTCTCATACTATCAAAATTTGCCCTAGTTCAATTAAGAACTTTAACTTATATATAATGCCAATCCTTTTCATAGATGTTTTAAACTAATCGAATTATGACCCCGGCCCCAAAAAGCTCCCCTACTAACCATTCAGTCACTTGCCCTGCCTTATATCACAAGAGTAGGTCAGGTTTGCTCCTTCTGTGATAGTTACATCTGTATATTAATGAAGAAAATTGACTTTAGCACTTACCAAATTCCTCACCACCCAAGCTCTTAAGACTATGGCTGTCCCACTTTATGTTTGGAAGGTTAAACTTTGCGATTATTACAATCCTATTATCCTTACGTATAAATAAGATCTCTCCACATATTTGTTACTCAATTTCACTCTGACTCCTGGGGGGACTATTACAATTGCATCAAAGTAACCATGCCCTTCTTATTTCTGAGTTCCATCCACATAGCTTCACTGGACCATCCCTCAGAAATACCTTGTGGTAGAACAGCAGTAATGTCTCACCACAAGAAAAATTGACTCCAATTTCCTTCTAGCTCTTCCTACTTCTGCCGTACCTTTGATGGTGGGAGGGGCTTTGAACATAAATGATTCAATTTACTGGTGATGGTTAGTAGCTGAAAATAAAGATACTCTGGGGAATTTGGGTGATGGGAAATAAAAGGTTACATTGTGTGGAAGGAAAATTCTGGATATAATCAAGAATTTTAAAAAACGAACTCCACTCTGTCTGCCCAGGTCTTCCCTACACCGCTGTACCTCCAGAGTACTTTCCTTTTATTTTGATGAGTTCAAGTTAATCTCACCCGCTGTTTTGTACTTGCCAACCATTTGTTAACGGGTGTTTGCTGTTTCAGAATGTAGGTTGCCTTATTGTGTACGATCTCAGAGTTCAGTGTTTGGGTCCTTGTTGTTCCAACCTGTGCTTTGGTCTCTCATGCAAAATTACAGCAAAATATTAACAGCAATTTAAGGTAAAATGTTAGGATATTGGAAGAACAGCATAGAGCATCAAGTTTGACAGAGGGGTTGTGGGAAAGGACGTGGAAAGCAGCAGGGTTTCCAGAACTTCTGATCTCTGCCTTCTCTGATCGAAATCAACCTGTGATTGATCATTTTTGAGGATTGTTACTCATTAATATCGGTGTGTCAGATAGATCTCCGTCTCAGGGAGGGGTGACGTGCTTCTTTGTTTTGTGATGACCTCAGGGGAACATACAATAGTAAGGGGGTAAACCCAAAGGGGGTGAAGGAGCAGAGGATCCTCCGTGTGTATGTGCACAAATCAGGGAATGGACCATGACACGTGGACAGAAGAGCAAATAAACCCTACTTCATCAATAACACCGCAGAGAACAAACACAAAGCAATTATGTTACACTGAAATCAAACAGTCTCTTGTCTCACCTGGAATATTGCATCTAGTTTCAGGTGCCACATTTTTGACAAAATGCGAAGTTATGAGATTGGGTGCGTGACTGATTCACAACACTATTCCCGGGATGATACACCTCACCAACTCTGAGAAATTGAGAATGTTCTCCTCTGCTGATAGTTTCCAGACTCTGTGAACAGTTGCTATGATTGGTTCTCAATTCCATCTTGCATCATATAGATCCCAATGGCTGAATATTTCAGGGACTCATGAGCTCTGCCTTGTCTGATCAACATCGACCTCTGATTTATTATTTTTGAGGGTTGCTGTTCAGTAATATCCCTGTATCAGATAGATCCCAGTCTCATTTCCTGGGATTTGACAGGTGTGGTGTGTCAAATAGATCCCAGGAATTCTGCTCCATGAGATTTATGTGTGAGAAAATCTCCAGTTCTGAGAATCCGCCCTTGGATTGTGCACGTGTTGCTGTCTGACTACCTGACTGAATGTTGACATTTTTGGCTGATGAATGTTTCGTTGGGTGTTTTAGGTGGTGAGTTATGTATTACTAACCCAGGCTGTCCGGACATTGGGAGTACATGTAGTTAGACGGTGTAGAGTAAACTTTCAAACTCCTTTGCCTGCCTTTCATAGGCTTCTGGTGGAGCAAAGCTCCTCATTTGTATCATTACGTGACCCGAGGCCGTGACCCTTGGTGCATAAGAGGAAATGTTCTCTAATCATTCTGCCTCTGGAGTGTTCCATCAGGCATATCGTGTGAAAGATGTATTTACATTAGTGGGCGGCATGGCAGCGCAACATTAAACTAAATGACTGGATGAAACACAACCAAACAGAACAAGTGAAAGTATTTGGCTGGGAAAGGAGTAGGATGTGGGAAAATGTATGATTACTGACTGGCCTTGAAGAAAGAATGAAGCAAACTCAAGGTTAGTGCATATTCATTTGAGATTTATTCACCATTTCAGAAAGCATTTTTATCCAAAAAGTTGATGTAAAAGCTAACAGAAGTGAATATAATGGCTGGTTGCCACATTGAGATGAGAACACATGCGCTGTGAGGTGGGAATTTTCTGTACATCAGTAACAGTCACAAGAAAGGGAATACAAAGGCTGATCAGAAAGGGTAGGCAACCATTCTGAGTAAGGAACAAATAAAAACAAAACAAATGGGCTTCAAACAACAGGGAAGCTACAAATTCTTCCAACCACAACCATCTCAAAGATATCAAAGTAAAAACGAAAATCCATCAATAATTGTCTCAGTTACACACTGATAAACTGAAGTGATCTCACTGTTAGAGTCAGCAACAGGACAGATTGTAGATTAGGAATTCAGAGACCTTGATAAGCAGATCAGGAAAATCAAAGGAGTCCACAATTCATTCACTTAACCTGGAAAAGAGAGATAAAGCAATGACGCAGATATTTATGATCAGGGACATTCAGATTTAATGTTTATTCAATGGCACACTTGGAGATTTCACAAAACAGATTGGGCTGCTTGGCGTGAGAAAGATGTGATTATTCTCACCTTCACCAGAGTGACGACAGCGCTGTAGAAAATACTCAGGAAGAACAAGGTGATGAACGTGGAAGCAGTTGTCCAGATGTTGCTATTATCATCGTCATAGTCTTCAATCCAAGTGCGATCTATTGAATCTATGAATATAAAGCCGAGAGAACGCATTTAGATCGTTTATTGATCCAGATCGATCTATGTGTATCCAAGTCATGTAATTAGAGACCATTACATCTTCATAAAGCAGTCAGGTATTTCTCAAGTGTGACTCTTATCTGTACCCATCAGTGCATTATTGACTCTCAGCAAGAAATTACAAATACTAACTGCACATGTTCTTTCGTCATTGTCCATGTCAGAACGTTTTAAATTATTTTTCTTTTAATCTATGATTTAAGAATATTATTATTTGAGGAATGCTTATTACGAATGATTCTTTTAATTATATCATTATATTTTAAATATAGGCTGTGACAGCACTTTAGTTGAAAATTGTGGCCATCACTGAATAAAAGTTCAAATGTGATTCTCACCTTTATGTATTGGTGACCAATTGCTTGGCAAATCGTGAATATAAGTGACATCACAGTCAGGACATTGCTTCACATTTTTGTTTGTAGGATCTGTATATTTAGGAATAAGTTTTTGTACATGTGTCCCTTAATTTATTTGACCTACTGCTTGGTGTGTTTGGTTTCCCTTTAATGTTTGTGTATGTGGTTATGAGAGTCTCTTACTTCACTCTTGCCCATGTTGGAGTCTGTGCATGAATAAACATATTCCTGTTCCTTTACTGCTGGTGTGCTCGTGTGTTTGGGCACCGAAATTTTGGTCTTTTCACATTGTGTAAGCATCATCATGCTAATATGCCATTTTGTTGCTGCCTATGCTTATCTTGTAATGTCTTTGTGTGTGTTCACTTTTCATTAGTGCTATCTCAAATGTGCACTTATGTGTCTGTTTCAGGTCCTACCTAAACTAGGTTATTTTCATGTTTATGCTTAATAAATGTTAGCATGCAATGTTATGTTTTGATGGATGTTTATATTTATATGATGATGTTTGCTTGTGTGGCAATCTTTCCCAAACCATCTCCTGAGAAGCTTGTTTGTGTTACTGTGTGTGGATGCTTGCTGATGCTTGTGCCCATTCTCCTTATTTAATAAACGCCCCTCTATTTGTTGATCTATGCACTTGTGTGTCTGCATGTGAGACTCTGAATTTGTGTGTACGTGTGACATTGTATACATGCTGATCAATGTGGTTTAAAAATAACTAATTAAGCTGCCTCTGTCATCGTATGTTTGTGATTCTGAAAATGGGAAAATAATGATACTAATATTTATCTCTGTGCACTTACGTGCCTGTATGAGTTGACATGTGGGAGGACATTTTTCGGAATTTGTATCTGTGTGTTCATGCGTGTATGTCTGTACGCATTGTGCTGTATGAATGTATATGTATTCATGCCCATTTGTGTGTTACCGTGTGTCTATATTTCTCATGGTTATGTGTGAGTACCCCTGTTCATTTGTGCAAATAATTTTCTTTCGGTGTATGTGAGTTTTTCTATGAGCTTAGGTGAGTGTTCAAGTACCACTTGCATGTGTGGCTCTGTGCGAGTATGCGTGTGTGACATCTTATCTATATGCACATTTGAGTGTGCACATAAATACGTGTCTTTAGGTGAGAGCCCATATATGTGTCATTACATGTGTATTTGTGATCATCTCTCTGTATCTGTTCTTATACCAGACTGCAATTTTTATTATTCTAATTTATTGTTCTAATTTTAATGGATTGCCCATAATTAGATTTGACCTTGGTGTTGTAGGAAACATTTCCCATCATCGTGGAGAGATAAGCGTTTTATGAGCAACTCTTCTGTTGCAGTGATAGAATTTCTGTCTCTGAGAGAAAAGGCGTGAGTTCAAATCCCCACTGCCCCAGAGATAACATTTCTGAATGTTTTTATTAGAAAATGTCTACTTGTGTTCTGCATGTGAAACAAAATGATATCAGGTATTCGAATACCAGAATTGATCCCATGTGCTCCAGAAAACTGAGACAAAACTATGGAATTCAAGCCGGGACGATGCAAACGCCAGTTTTGGATTATGGGAATCGAATTTAATCATTTGTTAACAGAGCCAAGCGTGTCCAACATGTTCCAAAGGTATTATTTTGCATGGAAATGTTCAATCTTTGGACAGAAACAAGAAGCTGACTGTTCCTGTTAGTAACTGGGTTAAATTACAGAGGACATCGACCATGAAAACTCTGCACAGGGAGCAAGAGGACAGACCATTCATCGTTCCCCTCCCCTCTGCTCCACGACAACTTATCTGTCGATTCTCTTTGGTGTGAAAGTGAAGATACATTCTGTCAACTCATGCGCTGGCGCAAGATCCCTGGCAGTTCCCCAGAAACAAAGGTTACATTCAAACTGTTCTGCACTCTTTACGATTGGTATGTTCCAATCAAATTTAATTTTAAAGTGTCTTAAATTTACATTTCCACTTGGTGCAATGTGGCAGTTGAAAACTGACATGAATTTTGTAAGAATGCCCAATCAGGGGAATCAAGAACACCAAGTTCAAACCTCGTGCTCTACCCTTGACATAAAATGGACAGTGTCAGATTTTGTCACAGATGGATATAGGATGGATAATGGACTTGGCCGAATCCTGCAATGAGTGAGCTTTACTCTGTCTCTGACCCAGGGTGTATCTGAGCAGAGAACATTAACTGCACAAGACACTTGTCCTAGACCTGTTAATAATCCACTTTAACTACACCGATGTAATGTAAGTCAGAGTGAGAAACAAATAATTCAGTATTTACCTCACAACTGGAGGGAAAAGAAACTTTATTACTTCTGTTGAATTATTAAATGCAACTTTGAGATTTTTATTGACATGAATTAACAGTGTCCATCAGTGCAAGTGAAATGTTTACGAAACTCGGTTTACCGCTGGATTTATCGACTGTTCTGTTGATGATCTTCAATGGAATCGCTTCATGTCCCACCACACAGGAGTAAGAAGCACCGCTGGCCCACTCCTCCGCTGTAATGGATAACAGGCTGTAGATGAAGAAGGAAGTGTTGTCACTCTCCGCCATCACCTCGGTGTTCTTGTAGTTACTGGGATTCACCTGCTTGTCATTGTTTGTCCACTTGACGAAGATCTCTCGGGGGGAGAAACCTCTCACTAAACAGGTGAGGGAGAGAAACCTCTGAGCGGAGATTTCTTCTGTTGGTGGCAGGAGGACCGACACTGATGGCTCCAGCGGATTAATCACTGCAGAATATTTGAGACAAATATAAATAAACCAAAAACATCCTGAACCAATATCACAATTTCACTAAATATTAAAATATGCCATTTTTAATTTGGGATTTATTCACTTTCCTTTTCTAAAGGAGCAGTATGGTACACATTCTGTTCAGTAAAAAAAGTAAAGTTTAACGTGAAAGTTGCCTCCATGTTTCCAGCCCACAACAAGGGCATTCTGTCCAACTGTCATTGCTGATGGTGACATCACAACCCAGGTTACTTCCCACCTTATCTGACTTAATCAGAATACAATATCCTTTGGTCCATCTTTTTCTTAATCAGCTACTTAGCTATCCTGCCTTCAGATGCATCATTAATGCTCCCAACGGTGTTTGTTCATTACCAATCAAAGCCTGCCATTGATGTAACTGGATGTGGATTACACATGGGATGCTTTGTGTTTTAATCTCACCGCTCACCTTTCTCCTTGTGGATGGAGTCTCTCAGCGGAGTCGGTAGATTCTGATGGTACACCACACATTCAAAAGTAACGCCACTCAGCCAGGCTTCAGTAGAAATGTCTAATTTGCTGATCACGCTGTCGGGATTCTGTCCAGGCTGGTCAGCAATCTCGGATTTCAGAGGCTTCTTTTCTTGTTTCCAGGTCACGTTGACTCCAGAAGGAAGATTGGACACAACGCAGGTTAACGTCACCGTCGCCTCCAGTAAGACTTGTTCTACTGGCGGTGGGAGGATTTTAACGGTGTTAGGGTTGCACTCGGTATCTTCTATGAAACAAAAATCAAAGTCAATGAAAAATGCCCCTTTATGATACAAACACCCAATCTTCAGATTACTTCTTCACAGGGTGAAGACACCACCTTCAAAATGGCAACTCCAACCATTGCTGAAACAATGCTTACTATTGTTGATGTATTTTGATTTGTGAAAGCATTTGTGATTACCTATGACATAGCCTGTGTCATTATTCCTAAAGAACACTGGCTTTGTAACAAGTGACACCTGTGAAAAAAGTAAAATCATTGAAGATACCATTATGTAACCCATGGAATTACCTTTCTTTCAGAGTTTGTCTCTCACTTAAGACCATCTATTGATACTTGGGACAAGAGTAATCTGAATATAATGAGCTCAATTCCATGTTCATAACCCTTAGGTGCAAGTGCTGCTGGTCACGCTGACTGCCAAATCACAGCCCAAATTTCGGACAAATTATAATAAATAATTATTATTCTCTTTGCAGAGTTCTAAAGTGTTACAGGAGCGGTGAATATCCATGGAAATTCTGTTCATTATATTTTACGTGATCAAAAATACTTTGCGTTATTGGTGTGATGTCATTCTCTAATTTATGTCATTGTTCCTCGTGGGCTGCGTTTGGAGTAGATCTGAAAACAAGACACTGAGTACAGCATTGGATATCAAGAAGGACACCCATCTCCTTAAGTCTAGCCCTCCATTCAGTTCGTTCATGACTGGTCTGTACTTTCACTTTATTTACCAAGCTGCATTTTTTAAATTTCTTCATAGAGCAGGGGAGAAAAAAAACAAACAAAAGCATCTTAAATTAATCTACAAACGTGATGGAAATGTACACTAATTTTATAGACATCGACTACCCACTGTGTAAACATTGCCACCCCAAACCAGGCTAAATCAGCCTGTCTCGAGTTCCTCGTTCATTCATCCCTATTGTAGCATTCTTACCAGAATTTATTCTCCTCCCTCATCCACTACTTACAGAGAGCATCTTAAAGAAGCTCAGTGAGATCAGAATGATGCTGGAAAAGCACAGCAGGTCAGGCAGCATCCAACGAGCAGGAAAATCGACGTTTCGGGCTAAAGCCATTCTACTGTCTTCTCCCCACACTAAACAAGAGCCGAACTATCTCTGGCTTGAATATACACAATGGCCTGGTCTCCACAGCCCTCTGCAGCAACAAGTTCCACAGATTCATCACCCTCTGGCTGAAGAAATTCCTCCCCATCTCAGTTCTAAACGGTGCCCCTTTGACCCTGAGACTGTGCCCTTGGGTCCTAGTCTCGCCTACCAGTCAAAACATCTAGTCCACGTTCACTCGACCTCAGTCTCTCAGTATTTTTTATGTTTCAATTGGATATCTCTCCAATATCCCCCTCCACCCCCAAACTTATCCTTGAAGCCACTACCAGGCAAGGATTCAGCACTCTGAATGCCTCTCCCAGCAAGGTCAGGCAACAAACTATTTAACAAAGCTCACTGTCTATATATCTATCTTCAACAGAGAGGAAACATGCTTTTCTGACTTGCCAAAATGTTGAATTATGAGCAATGCTAATGTAACAATCAAACTGAAATGAGATACGTGACATGTTGGGAAACGCGAAGCTGTACCTTGCTGTTTACTACGCCTGATAAATTAGTGTGTTTGATTCACATCAGAGTTCAGAGTGATTTGTAGCTCTCTCAGTATATGTCTCTTACCCTGGAGTGCGGTGATGTTTTTACTTTGAACGTTCTCTTCATGAGTGACCTGGCAGGTATAGACTGCGCTGTTGTACCATTCACCATAAGGGACCATCAGCCGACTCGTCACCGAGAAGTTCCCGTTCGCCTCACACACGGGAGACGTGAAGAAGCCAGAATCCAAGAGTTGGCCATTTTTCAACCAACTCACGGAGATTGACTTCGGATGGAAATCGATGATTGAACAGACGACAGTTGCAAACTTGTTGCTTGCGATTTCTTCACTGGAGCTCACAGTTAGGAGAAGAGTTGGTGGGAGAGGACCTGTACCTTTAGGAAACACATCGCATAAATTATCTGATGAATTTCATAACAAATACAATCAGTTCTGATATATCAAGGTTTCTTGTGGTTAATGGATACAAGAATCATAATTGTGCAGAGTGCTGGAGAAGCTGGGATCCACACAGAAAGATCAGCAGGACAATGTGAAAGGCTAAAATTATAGGACACAGCAAGGGAGTCAAGGAGGCATAGAAACAATAGGCCGGTAACATCAGAAGGGAGATAGCAATGTTGGATGGTAATCGTTTTAATGACAGAGTCTGATGAACAAGGCAGATGAAATACTGCCATAAATGAGGAAATGATGCGGTTGCTATCACGGAGACATATTGAGAGCCGGGCAGGAGTGGCTTTTCAATATTCCAGGATTTAGTGCCTTCAGGCGAGACGGAAAGATGGAAAAGGATAGGGGCGGGGGTTTGCGGCACAGAATGTTGCTTCTGTCGCAATTCTGACAAGAGTATTTTAGGCTGTAAAGAGAAATGAAATCATGGATACCTCCTCGAACAAAGGCAAATGGACAGTACTTCAAAACCAAAATACAGCAAACATAACTACTGGGAGAGCACGATAGACCTTACTATAGGTCCAAAAGACCAAGCGCAAAGACATGGGCAAATTTCAGAGAAATGTAAATTAAATAGGGGAATGAGAAAAGAGGTTTTTAACTTCCTCAGAATAGGCTTGGATATTCATTGTGTCAAAAGTTGAGAGGGAGCACAATTCTGAAAATGCCCCCAGGAGAATATTTTAACAAAGTATGTGTTAATACAGAGAATTTTAATCCAGACCTTGCAAAAAAGGGGTGAACCTGGACTTAACTTTTGGAAATGAAGTCGACCCAGTGGGTAAAACATCAATGGTGGTGCACTTTGCAGACAGTGATTGTAAATCAGTTGGATTTCAGATTGTACTGCAAAGGAATAGAAATTGTCCCAAAGTTCTGAAAAGGGGAAGGACAATTTTAGTAAGAACAGGTAATGACTTAACCAGAGTGGACTGGAAGCTGACACTTATTGGTAAATCTGAGTCAGAGCAGTGTGACACATTTAAGAAAGAGATAGGAAAATCACAGGGAGGACATTTCCCAGGAAGCCACTGAATAGGACCAAGAATGTAGCGGGCTCTGGACACCAAAGGGCATGGAGGGTGAGATAAAGAGAAACAAGGGAGGCTTCCGGTCTATACTGAAATCTCAGAACAATAGAAATTAGTATGGAGTACAGAACATGCAAGGGGGAGTTTGAAAGACAAAGGAATTAGAAGAGCAAATGGGACCATGAGAAAATAATAGCAGTCAAAATAAAGGAAAATATTTTTAAAAGTTACAGGTTCATTCATAATAAAAGAATGATTTGGGAAACAGTAATGCCCATTAAGTGTTATTATTGGAGTGGAGTCGGAGGATTAGATTAGACTTACAGTGTGGAAACAGGCCCTTCGGCCCAACAAGTCCACACCGACCCGCCAAAGCGCAACCCACCCATACCCCTACATTTACCCCTTACCTAACACTACGGGCAATTTAGCGTGGCCAATTCACCTGACCCGCACATCTTTGGACAGTGGGAGGAAACCGGAGAACCCGGAGGAAACCCACGTAGACACAGGGAGAACGTGCAAACTCCACACAGTCAGTCGCCTGAGTCGGGAATTGAACCAGGGTCTCAGGCGCTGTGAGGCAGCAGTGCTAACCACTGTGCCACCGTGCCACCCACAAATTTAGGTTGTGGTCAAAACGAATGTGTTGTGTCAGTGTTCACTAGTAAGACGGACAATGTGGGGACAGACATCATGGAGGGGTGTTGTGATGTACTTTCAGAAATTAGGACACATGACGTGATGTTCTGTGTTGTCTTGCTGAATGAAAAGTGGTTATATTTCCAGGGCAGATGAAAAGTATACCAAGCGGTTGAATGATGCAAAGGATGAAATAGTTGGGTCGCTGACAATAATTTAGAATTACTGTCTGGCCACAGCAGTTGTGCCAAGTGAGTGTAGATCAGCCAACGTTGCACTGTTACGCAGGACAAAGGAAGGGATAAATAATGAAAACACAGATCTGTCAAGCTAGTCTCAGTGGTAGGGAAACTATTGAAAAGTGAAATTAGTCTTCATTTGGAAGATAAATCAACAATTTTCAGCACGGTTTTATTGAGAGAAAGTCATGTGTAACAATTTGATAATAGTTTTCAGAGAGATAACTCGATGTCCAGATGATAGCAATAATCAGAGCCAATGGGATCCGAGTTATTTTGACAGATTGGATCTCGAACTGGCTGAGTGATGGGAGCAGGGGATAATAGTCATCGGGTGTCTGCGTGACTGGAAATCTATGTCTCCTGGTGTTCTGTAGGGATTGGTGTTGATTTCCTTGCTATTTCTCTTACATACCAATGATTGAGACTCAAATTTAGGAGGATTAACCAGTGAATTCACAGATGAAATGAAAACTGTCATGTTGGTAAGTCATGAGCATTATGGCTTTAGATTGCAGGAGGATATAAAAGGGTTGGTTGTATGTGAAGAGAAGTTGCAAATGGAAATTATTCTGGATAAATGTAAGGTGATGGAATTCGGCAGAAGAATCTGTGAGGTATGACATTTTGAATGGTGGAACCCTGGAAAGGCCTGAGGATCTTTGGTGCATGTACCCACCGATCCCCTATAGTACTGTGTCGTCTGGATAAAGAGACTAAGAAGGTGGGAGGATATTTGCTTTTATTAGCCTAGACATTGACAATGAAGAATAGGGAGATGATACTGGAACTTAATAGAACACTGGTTAGGCCATACTGAAGCGTTGTGTGCATGTTATCGAAGGAATGTGATTACACTGAAGGCAGTATTGATGAGATTTGCCAGGATCTTGCCTGGGTTGGAGGGTTTTAGTTATGAAACTAGATGAGATAGACAGGGGTTTTCCATGGAGCAGAGTAGAATTAGGGAGAAGATTATCATGATGTCTAGAATTATTTTAGGCATAGACTGGGTAAACTGGATGAAACCTTTCCCCTTGATGGAGAGATCAATGCCACAGGGGCACAGGGTGAAGGTAAGGCCAGGAGGTTCCAAGTGGATCTCAGGGGAAAGCAAAATCAAACAGAGGGTGGTGTTAGCCTGGAGCTCAGCACCTATAAGTCATGTAGAAACTGAGCCCCTCATAAAAAGTATGAAGTATTGAGATGCATCCTTGCAAGGGCAAGTCACACAAGGCAATGGATCATGTGCTGGCACATGGGACTGGAATAGTTAGGTGGCTGTTATTGATAGGCGTAAACTGGATGGATCAAAGGGCCTTTTTCCTGTGCTGTATAAGGTGATTGTGTGAAAATGGTTATAAATAATGCCTTATTCATATTAATCCCAGATGCTCTGTTTATCTCAGTTCCCACAATACGTACCACATGGCATTTCTTTGCTCTTGTGTGACCCGCTGTGTTCAACCTCACAGTAGATTTTGCTGGCGCAATCTACCGCTGACCCGGGCAGGGTTAACTGGCTGCTCAGGGTGTAGGTTCCCTTCTTGTTTCTCACTGATGGGTAAGTCTTCAATCCATCCGTGATTAGCTCCCCACCTTTCTTCCAGGTTACCTTGGTGACGTCAGGGGAATAGTCCATCACCAAACAACCAAAGATTGTCGAATCGGTGTTGTGCCCCTCACAGGAGGAGACCAGGCCATAAAGCGTGGGGGGAGATGGTGTCTCTACAATAGAATGACCAATTGAGCATGTTAGTTTCTGTTAATTTGAACTTATCAGTTACTCAAATGTATCCTCAGCTGTAACCGTTTGCCAGTATGCTCCCGCTGAAGTCTACAGCATAACTGGAGTTTATTTTTGTTTCCTACCAGTTGCTGATCATGATCATTGGTTCCCTCTTTAGAAACATGCCCTCGACCTTGACCATTGCCATATCATTTAGGAAGAAGAACATCCTGATCCAATACTTGGAAATCAGGTCCAGTGAGCCTTCCTCACTTATCACTGCAAGGCAGAATGTTCTCTCTGGGAGGAAGGTCACAGCAGCAGCAGCAGCAGCAGCAGCAGCAGCAGCAGCAGCACAGGCAGGAGCTGAGCACTGGGACGGGGAGGATGGCTGTCACGGCTGAACTCAGGCCAATTGTCTGGAAGTTGAAACATCTCATTTACAATGATCTGAATTCTGGAGGCCTCTGAAAAATGGAGGACCATTAAGGTTCAGAGACTTTGGACTGTTACAGCTGAGTATTTACGTAAATATGATTTGAGAAATGAACAAGTAATCTTTAACTTTAATAACTATCAAACTGATACGCAGTTCACCACCAAACATCATCTCTCAGACTAACCACTACACTTACTCTGCCTAGACCAAATCTACACCCATCATGCCCAGAACACACAACCCCTATCACACAAAACATATGGATGAAAATGGAATAGTGTAGGATAGATAGGCTTCAGATTGGTTCCACAGGTCAGTGCAACATCGAGGGCTGAAGGGCCTGTACTGCACTGTAATGTTCTATATTCTATATTCCAGATGGACATATGATCTCAATTCCTTTCAGTCATTTACACTCCTGCCACCCTGCACCTGGCCCATGGCGAATCTGGCCCTGACTGGACCTGGCACCATCATTTTCACAACCTCTGACAAAAGCCCACTACCCAAGACATGACCTCAGCCCTTGATCACTGACCTCTCATCTTACCCAAGACAACCTGTGCACATTGCATCCTAGCTCCGCTGGCATCTGTGCTTTACAACCTACCATTTTGCCAGACTTCGAGCTTTGCATTTTGACAACACGTCCATCTGTCACTTCATTCCAATGACCTTCCACCCCCGAAACATCCTGGCACTCTGCCCACCTCTACACTAACCAGCCTGGCATCCTGCCCACCTCTCCATAAACCAGCCTGGCAAAGACAGACCTCCTGCATTTCAGCTCAAACTACCCCTCACCTACCAAGCACAATTCAACCAAATTATCCTGTGACCATTACCATTTACCTTGATGCCACCTTTTGCCAGACAGAGTGCACGCAAGCTTACCCAGCAGACAGCCAACCAGCCTCCCAGCCCAAACTCTCCCACATGCCCAATCTAGCCCCTCACTTGCTCACCACCTTCCAACTTTAAGCCTCCTCCACCATAAAGTCAGTGAGTCATAAAGTCGTACAGCACAGAAACAGTTCCTTTGGTCCAGCCCAGCCATGCTGACCAGAGTTCCCAAATTAAACTCATTCCACTTGCCTGCCTTTGGCCCATATCCATCCAGACCGATCCAGTTCCTGTAGCTGTTCAAATGTCTTCTCAATGTGGGACCGATCTCTGCACTTACCGCTTCCTCTGGCAGTTCATTCCAATGTTTTGGACAGTTACAACATGAAGCCCTAACTCCTGCACTCAGGGCTGTGACCAATGAAGGTACATGTGCCAAACACCTTCAACACACTAGGTACTTGAGACAACGCTTTCAAGAATCGATGAGTCTTGAATCTATGAATTTCTGTGGTGGAGAATTCCAAAAGAATTCACCTTTCTTTTGTTGAAGTCAGGTTCAATGTTATCGAGTGTTGGGAAGACTGGTGAGCAGCAAGATTAATGATGATCCCATGAATGGAATAGCCTTCTAGAGAGGCCGAGATGCCTTCTTCAGCTTCCATTTTGCATGCTGACCTGTCCCTTCGGCAGCATGTTCCAAACTTGTGATCCTTGAGGATAAGGGCACACATGCATGTAAAGCTTTCCTCCAAATCAGACTTCAACTTGACTCTCAACTATTTCCCTGCCCGTTTCCTTTTCCTCAATCACAGCCATGGAACTCACTTCCTAACAGCGCTGTGAATGTGCTAATACCACACAAACTTCAGTAATTCAAATAGACTGATGACAACTGGTTTCTCAAGGTGATATAAAAAGTCTGACACTTCCACACCTGTCTAGAGATTCAAACAACCACTGGAAGAATTGAAAATTATTTGAGGCATTTGTGTGTCTACACAAGATGACATGGTTTCCTTTTTTTAAAAGTCACACAACACCAGGTTATAGTCCAACAGGTTTAATTGGAAGCGACGCTCCACTATCACCTGATAAAGGAGCGTTGCTCCGAAAGCTAGTGTGCTTCCAATTAAACCTGTTGGACTATAACCTGGTGTTGTGTGATTTTTAACTTTATACACCCCAGACCAACACCGGCACCTCCAAATCATGGTTTCCTTTTGTGTGATTTGACTGTGTTTTCACTGAATGAACAGAGCTATTTCTTAATCATATAATAGGAATGAAGCTTCCCTCATTTTTAGCAACTGCTGAAAATGTGTTGCTGGAAAAGCGCAGCAGGTCAGGCAGCATCCAAGGAGCAGGCAGCATCCAAGGAGCCCTTCCTGAAGAAGGGCTCATGCCCAAAACGTCAATTCTCCTGCTCCTTGGATGCTGCCTGACCTGCTGCACTTTTCCAGCAACACATTTTCAGCTCTGATCTCCAGCATCTGCAGTCCTCACTTTCTCCTCATTTTTATCAAGGCAATCACACATTATATTTCTTGATTCCAGGGAAGTATAGTGTTAAATTAATGAAATATGATGATTGGGATGTTTCAATTGGAAATTGTCAGGGATTTAAAGTTTACTTTCATGAGCAATTATTTCCAGCCTCATTGTGTCACAGTACTCACAGGAATGTCTTTCAGAAATAGTGTCTCCCTTTGTTATGGGCAGTCGAATCAGTAAATCTGGGATAATCTTTGCTTGTTAAATAAAGGTGTTAAAGAGTTTTAGCCAAGGGAGACCTGTGGATTGAGCTCACAGATGCACCATGATCTAAGTAAGTGGTGGAACAGCTCGAGGGGCTGAGTGCCCTCCTCTTGTTCCTACCTTCCTATCATTGTGTCATTCATTAAGCTAGCACTGGCCATGAATACTTTTTATTAAAATATTTCAACAAATTAATTGTTTCACACATGCTTTAAAAAAAACTTTATGATTATTTTGAACGGGATCATTGACATTCTCAATTTGAATGATCAAAATAACTTCCACCCAATGACAGCAGCCACTGCACTCTGCAGTGTGTTGTTACTTCATAGTAGTTTCTTGTGAAACTACAGCTCGAGATCAGGGCACTCAAATTCAATAATATCTCTGAACATTCGCAATTTGTTCAAATGCATCTTTTCTCTGAAGAACGTGTTTAATCGAACAGAACTTTTTTCAATGAAACAACAAACTTTAAATGCTAGAAAACCAAAATAAAGACAGAAACTTCTGAAGAAACTCAGCAGGTCTAGCAGCTCCTGTGGAGAGAAGGCAAGGTTAACCTTTCGCATCCAAAGACCCCCTCTTCACCAAATTGTTTTCATGTTTTTGGCACAACAGCTCACACCCGTTGAGATAAACAGTGATTACGTTGGCTTGACTCCTGTTGGAAACAGAATTCTTAGCAGAGGTACTGGATGGTCTGAGATAGCAATGGAAGACCAACTGAAAAGCTATCATCATCTGCTGCAAGTGTTGGATTCAGCAGAACCCTCACCGTACTGAACTATCAAATTCAGCTACAGCACTGGTTTAATATAAAGTAAAACAGCCTCAGCATAATCTCATCAAATATACTTTGAAAATGATTCATTCGGGATTAGTTATAAATGATATTGTTAGAACAGCAAGTCAAAAGCTGGGATTTCTTTGAGCACTTACTCCATTAACCCCATCTCGCGATGCCCAAAAGCTTGTGAACAAATATTGATCTGGAAAAAGCTGCTAACCACCAAAATTCTGTTTAATATCTAAGAGACACAAGTCAGGACAGCGATTGAATAGATTTCACTAGCCTCTGTGAGTGGAATTCCAACAAACACCCAAACATCTCAATCTGCTTTCTTGCATTGAAGTAACCTGATAAGAGATGGTGTTACATACCTCTTTAACAGGTTGTAAGTGAACACAGACCACCTGGCACAGAATCAGGGACCCTACTATAACTTCACAACAGACCTGAACACAATGAGCTCGACACTATCACGGAGAACATAGCCCACCTGTTTTGACAGTACATAAACCATGTTAGTTATTAACACCTTCCAACAATCAGGGATTGTTCCAGAATGTTTGTACAATGAAAGTAACATTTCAACATTTATCCAAGAATACTTTGACAAACTCTATGGGAACTACAGAGCAATAAAACTCGGAATTGCATTGCCATCAATTCACTGTCACTGGATTCCACCCTCGAACTCTCTTCCTCTTTCCCCTGTGAATGTTGCTGCACCAGACGGTCTACTGAGTTTGAAAAAGTTTAAAATGTTTTGAAGTGTACTATGACCGTTGCCAGTGACATTTAAAGCTGATAATAGGTTTTCAAATAATAAGATGCAAAAAAAATTCTGATTCTACATTGTGCCACGAAACATGTCCTGCATAACTGAGGCACAAAGAAAATATGCAGCATATTTCCCTCTGCCTCGCTCAAATATCTCTTGTTGCCAACAACCAATTTCAAAACTCTTGCTATCTGCCTTTTGTTCCTGAAACGTTCATTCTGATTGGAACAACTTAGTCAGGGCTCTCAATTCTGAGGCACCTTTTGCATTTCTGGCAGATAAAAGTGGTTTTGAAGCGCGAGATGAAATTGAACTGTCTGAGATTCAGGTATCCCAACTGGACAATTTACAAATGGTCAGGACCGTTGACAAGTTAGTCAGAGATCGCACTGAAACAAACTGTACAACAGACTTAATCCTAGAGGATACATTGCTCAACTCCTCACGTCAAATATATTCACTGTAAGTGAATATTCATCAGAAGAACTAACCAGTGGATTAATGTGAACGAGAATGTGTTCACAATGAACATAAATAACCACTGAATTAATAAACTTAATAAGTCATTGCATTTAACAAAATTATTGAGGTGGGAAATATCGCCAATTAAAGCACAGATCTGGAGGAAATGGGTTATTCTCTAAATTATTTTTACATATTCTTAAAATGTTCCTTGAACTGTGGAGATTTTGCATGCACTGCATAAACAATATTGCATTCCAGTGTGGAAAGCATTTCTGTTGAAGGAATTAAGGCAAGGTTATTTTCTTGTTAACTGCTTTTAATGAACTAAAATGTTTAAAAAGGTATGAATTGAAAACATGCTTCTGTCTGGAGTTGCCCACTTTAACGGATGTCTAAGTAAATGTGGCACTGCTGTCTCACAGATCCAGGTACCCAGGCTCGGTTCCAGCCTCGGGTGACTGCCTATGTGGAGTTTACACAATCTCCCCTGTGTCTGTGTGGATTTCCTCCCACAATCCAAAGATGCGCATGTCAGGTGAACTGGTCATGCTATATTGTCTATAGTGTTAGGTGCATTAGTCAGGGGTAAATATAGGGTAGGGGAATGGGTCTGGGTGGGTTATTCTTCAGAGGGTCGGTGCGGACTTGTTGGGCCAAATGGCCCGATACATACTGCAGGAAATCTAATCTAAATGATTGTCACACTGAACTGATGTGAGTAGATTCCTTCCGATCGCTACATTGCAATAAATCGGTCAAGTATATTAATTAAAATAAATATTACTCTATTTTCAGTGTCTGAATAAACAATGTGCTCTGTTATCCTCTAGTTCATGTCTTCTGCAAATTTGTGAACTCTGCATTCACCTGAACACATCAATGTAAAATGAATTCTCTGCGTTTGCAGCAAGTACTCCCATGGTTTAAGAGGAGAGTTCCTACAGTATGGAAACAGGCCATTTGGCCCAACAATTCCACACTGACCCTCTGTTCAATAAGTAGCCCACCCAGACCCATTCCCTCTAATTTATATTTGCCCCTGACTAATGCACCCTAACATACACATCCCTGAACACTATGGCTGTGCTCAATTGCACAATCACCTGACCTGCACTTCTTTTAGACTGTGGTAGGAAACCAGAGCGCCCGAAGGAAACCCACGCAGACACAGGGAGGATGTGCAAACTCCACACAGGCAGTCACCCGAGGGTGGAATCAAATTTGGGACCCTGGCGCTGTGAGGCAGCAATGCCAATCACTGAGCCACCATGCTGCCCTGCGAGTTCATGAGTGGATTACTTTAATTAATTCGAATTTTTTTGGTCACATAACTCACTATAGCAGTTGTTTCCGGAAGAATGACTCTTCAGTTGATATTTTGTTGTAAAATGTAATTATTTATTTAAAATGCACAGATTGGGAACACCTAAAGTACTGTGCAGGTTAAATAATTCAGTTAATGTTTTATTTTTATCCTGCAAATCCAGTTTAATCAGGGACATAACAATTAATTAACTCAAGTTATGTGTGAAACTGATCAAAGCAGTGAAACTGATCTGTTCTTCATAGAATTGAGCAGAATTTCCAAATGGTCTTTGCCAATGATCTTTTCCAGCCAGAAAAATATGTATGTAGTGTACAGCGGAATTGAAAGGTGTTTCTTCATCAATTATAGCACAGTCATGGCATTTTTGCTCAAGAGCAAGAACTATTAGAACATTAGACTTTTGAAATTCTATTTATATTTCTCTATGACTTGTAAACTGTTTAAAGACAGACATTGTGAGTGAACTAGATAGTTGAGTTTCGAATTTGGATTGTAAAGCATGGATTAGATTAATCATTAATTATTTATTTTAAGTAAAAATAGCGCCTGAAGGTATCTGTTTTCCCTTCATTTCTAAAACCTTTGCGATTTGCCTTTCACTTAATAATAGGCTTTATGAAATTTTAACTCGCATGCTGACTGTATTGAATGAGGAAAGAGCAGTTCACTGTCACTAACCGTGTTAACATTGCAAAAACAATGTAGAAACCAGAAACAGTTTCCCAAATATAACACATTTAATGTTACCCAAGCACAGTCCCTCCTCAACAGATCAACGATCACCAGATCACAACACGGTGTGTTTGCAGCAGAACTAGCTCTGCAAACATTTTCAACAGAACCAAGAACATGATGTAACCTCACAAAAAAAACAAATTGAAGTCTAACAAAGCTGCTCAGAATCAAGCAAACTAGTGATTAAATTGAATAGAAATAACAAGTCATAAAGCAACCTTGTTGGTGAGGGGACTTAACACTTAAAACTGTAACGTTTCTGGCAATTGTTCAATTAATTTCCAACCTGCACACCCTTCCTGATCATGACAGTCTTGTGCAGTGCACAGTAGAGTGGGGTTGAAGGCATATATTGATTAATCACTTCATGGTCAAAACAAAATTACTGAATGGACAAATATTACCACATTATAATTTTAAGTTAGTTTCAATTACGTAATCTGATCAATTCTGCAGTTTCAGATTTTAGTCCCAAATTTTATTTTGAATGAGGCTACTCAAAACAAAATTCAGTTAGTTTACAATTAGAACTGAATTTTGAAAAAAAGTCAACGCATTAAAAACTCATTTCTTTTCATTTCTCACACTTTTGGGTTTCTGCCTTAAGTTGTTTTTCAGACCGTTACAAATGGATGTAATGTTTTCAATCAAGCAGAGAAAAATGTGTCATATAAGTTTAACAAATGCAGAAATGATTCATGAAAAACAAAAGAACTTCACAAATATTGGTAATGAAAAGTATTCCAGAGAGTCAATCTCCTCACCAGAAAGAAAACACCAATTCAGAAAGCATGAAAACGCAGATCAATTTCACAAACTGAATAAGAATCCAATCAACTCAATTCAACAGAATCAAGGAAAATAAAATCAGAATCCAATCAACTCAAAACAACAGATTTGAATGAAACATCATCAGAATCCAACCAATTCAATTCAACAGAATCAAATAAAACAATTCCAAAAGCCAATCAACACAATTCAACAAAACCAAGTAAAAACAAAGTCAGAATCCAATCAACACAGTTCAACCCAATCAACTAAAACAAAGCCAAAATCCAATCAACTCAATTCAACAGAATCAAGTAAAACAAATTCAGAATCTAATCAACAGAATGCAATTTCGCACCTCAAGAAACTTTTATGACAGTTTCTAACCTGCTTGTCATCAACAAAATTAACAAAATAAATGAGATAATATAATCATGGTAAGAACATTTATTCAGGAAATGAATAATGATATTTTAGCATATTTTAGTCATGCTTGGTAATATCTTGAACGTCTTTGAATTCTTAGGGTTTGTTGTTGATAATAAAACTCACAGTCAGGGTGTCACTGGCATTAAACATTATTTATAGCTGACTGATTAAGAGACATTAGGTGTTTCAAGTAACCCAGCCACATAGAATGTCCATCTGATCAAAAAAAAGAGATACACCGAGCAACTGACTCCATCATCACCATTTTAACTATTTGCTGAGCATTAACTGAAGTCTATAATCAGTCTGAACAAAAATCAATCCGAACCAAACCAAACTCAGCACAGAATCTGAGTTTCATTTAATTCAGAAATTAGTCACATGAATAAGTTTTTAAAAAGTCACTAAGAATGTTCAAAGTTCTTACCTGAAGTCACAGTCACCATGGTCCCTTGGCCCCAGTATACTTGCACAGTAATAGATGGCGGTGTCTTCGATCTTCAGGTTCCCCATGTTCAACGCGAAAATGTTGTTTGAAGTGTCTTTGGACGCAGTAAATCGACCCTTAATCGCTGGTGCATAGTTATTGCTGGATGGATTCTTGTAGCTAACCAGCCACTCCAGACCCTGGCCGGGAACCTGGCGGACCCAGTGCATCCAGTCGCTGCTGAGATTGAACCCGCTGGTTTTACAGGTCAGTTTCAGGCTGCCTTCGGGACGGCCAGTCTTTGCCTCTGGCTGGGTCAAAACAATCTCCGACTGGACACCTTTAAAACAGAAAAGAAATAAACCATGAGCATTAATGCAGATGAAATGATGCCTGAGTCTTTTACATTCCTGAGGTAGACTAACATTGAGACAGTAACAAAGACAGACTTGAACAAAAAACACTCACACGATAGGAAAATCAGTAATAAACTGAGAAAAATTGTCGACACAATCATTCTGATAACTTCTGGGAAGCGGTTCTGTCAAGATCTTTCTAAACAAAGCCGATCCCGGAGTGTTGAATTACGGTCCAGTGCCTAGGATTTATATGGCCATCGGAAAGGGCAGGCTTACAGCTTCCGCCTGTTGGTTTCCTGCTGGAGGCTGAGACTGGATCCTGGTCTCAGCTTGCACAGCCCCAACACATGGGCTCATGTATTTACCAGGTTACGCTTAAACATGGATATATACACATCTTGGGATATTTATTTTGCTAAATAGCTTCTTTGGGAGTGTTTTTTTTAAATGGTGGAAGTAAAAGTGAGTAGCTTCAGGTCTGTTTCACATGATAGTTGCAAGTATTTTGTTTTTAAAAAAATTCATTCGAAAGTTAGCTCCCTTTATTTCTACATTCATTCACAAGCAGATAAAACTAAAATCAAAGTTCAAACGTATTCCTAGCTAGTAAAACAATTGAGCTTTTTCCCCCAGGACACTGCCAGTCTCTGTCCCACTACAAAATAACATGTAATTCATACTAAACATTTCAAAATTCAATTTAGGCAACTGAATACAGAGCGTGTCCAAAGTGATTATATTTAGAATATTCAATTAGAAGTTAACTCCCTTTAATTCTACATTCCACCACAAGCAGATAAAGCTAAAAAGAACTTCAATCATATTATTAACCAACAAAATGAGTGACTTTATTTTTGCTGTCACTCAAAGTCTCTCTCACTTTACAAAATAACATCCCATTTCTAATCTGCGTTTCTAAATTCCATTTAGGCAACCTAATATGGAGCAGGTCTAAAGTGATTATGTTCGGAATGTGAGTGGATATCACTAAACAGCTTGGACCCGGAGACTAGAAGCACCTCCTTACATTACAGAATGTCTCTCCTTGCATCTTTTTTTTCAAATTGCTCCGACCCTAAAATGCATAGTAAAGGAAAGCTGTGTGCCTGAGAAACAAAAAGTGAGTTGGCAGTGATACATAACGCCTAGGTAAACTTTTGAAAGAACATCTAATGAACCAGAACAGGACAGTCCATACGTTTTTTTTTAAAATCCTCAACATCTAAACCATTGCAGGTAACTGCCTGGGGACATCAGGAGTGTTTGGTTAAATTAGAGAGTATTACAATAATCATTACCACGAATGTAGGTTATAAACAGTACATTTCTCTGCTCACTGATAGCTCTGACAGGGGCAGTTAACTCATAAAAATAAGCAAAAATTCACTGTTACACGACACCAGTGTTGACCATGTATAAAGGGCCCACTCAGTTTTAATGAGATACATGAATCAGAGAATGATGTGAGTTTGAACCAATTCAAGTTTGTTAATTTACTTGGAGATGATAACAAATGTTACTGCAATGTGGGATTTTGGATCCATTAACTTCATATTCAGGAGCTTTCAAGATACTCAATAAACAGACTGGACTAACCAGAATGTCACTGCATTCAATGTCCTGTTTCTGATAGTCATACAGTGAATGCTGTATTCTGTGACTTTCCTTTTTAAAGAAGAAATGCCAAGTGAAATGTATCCATTGTGAGTAAATGGGAAAATATAGTTTGTTTGGTAGGATTTTACTTTAGTTGATTCATTTTCCCTTTAATCGGCCAGATACAATAGTTGGCAGCAATTAAGCTGACTGCAGAAAAGGTCCTTGAGTTCCCAGGTTCATTTACTGGAAGCAGGTGGAGTTTCTGCAGTGGATCAAAGATATTTTGTCTCACTGTTGACCAGTTGGTGGAAAGCAAACTGCAAATCATAACCACTGCCTCTGCAGGAACACACCTACTCAGCAACAATACTGGAGAAAAGTTTATTTTTCAGTTGTGAAACTTGGAGAACTAGTCACTCCTCTCATTGAAGGAAATATTCGCAGAGTCTCAGACACAACCTAAACATCAACAGTTCATTCGAGGGTCACTATAGCACTGTTTAATATTGAGAAACATTGATAAATGGTCATAGAGTCATGGAGTGATACAGCATGGAAACAAACACTTCAGTCCAACCAGTCCATGCCAGTCATAATCCCAAACTAAACTAATCCCACCTGGGTGTACTTGGCCCATATCCTTCCAAACATTTGATATTCATTTACTTATCCAAATGTCTTCTATAAGTTGTAAGTATCCATTACCAGATCATCGCACACACAAACCATTCTCTGTGTAAAAAGTTGTCTCTGATATCTTTTTAAAAATTTTTCTCCTCTCATTATAAAAACATGTTCCCTATTGTTGAAATCCCCCACCATAGGGGAAATACGCCAATGTCTGGGTCAAAAATTGAAAACAATCCCAGCTCCAAACATTTACAAAATATCACTATGAACCTTCCTTGAGTCCAAAAATGATTGTCCCCTTTGATCAATGATTTGTAAAATTTATTCGCATATCTAATGTGATGGACGTTTTCAAATAACTTCTGAAATGCAAGTGGCTCACATCAATCGTATTAAAGTGACATTTCGTGTATTACCCCACACACACAAAAAAACAAGTTTGTTGACATGAGTTGCTCTGAGGAAGTCTACGATGAATTCTTTTATCAAACAAAATCATTTCCAGTGTTGTGAGGGCTCGTCTATCTTCTGTGCAATGGTCTGAATTTTAAGTTGTGTCTGACTGCAGATGAAACCGGCTACTCTGGGTAAAAGTACAGTTTGTGTCTTTCACATTGTTAATGTATATTGCTGACTTTAGTTGAATAATGGTATGTTGTCCCAGGCATCGTCTGGCACCATTAATTAGACCATTAATTTCCACATCACTAGCCAGAGGGTCAGGTGGAGTTTATTGATATGTGATATTTTTGAAATGAAAGCTTCGTACATTTCCAGGATGAATCATGTAAATTAGAGCCATTCACCTTTCCACTCATGGCTTTATAAACTTATATGAGGTCACCCCCGAACTCTCACCCTCCAGTGAAACAAGTTCCAGTCTATCTGGATTTCCAATGGTAACTTTGTTCCCTCACATTCTGCTGTTAAAGATCTTCCTGCCACATATATTTTCACACATGGAATAAACTGGCTCGATGTAGCATTGGTTGAAATCATTTGTGATCTTGTGATGAGGCTCATGGTATTTGAGTGGGCAGCATTGTTGCTGGGAGATTCCAGATTCTGTTTTTTTGTTATTTCATTATGATATACTAAACAGCAATGCTCCTCCATAATTGGGATTAAAAATGTTACTGTAATTAGTTTGTTCATTGTCAGAGTTTTGACACAAAGCTGAGCAATGCTGTCCTGTCAACCTCCCAAAGGAGCTTCACTTTCAGCACAAACCAGGATCAACAGCTCAAGAGGGAGGGAGGGAGGGAAGAGATCAGAGTCTGAGAACAATGCACTGGGATGTTCCAATAATGGACCAGAATATGAGAACAATAGACTGGAAAGTTCCAATCATGACCAGGAGTTTATATTTGGGTCTTTACAATCTTTCTCAAGATTGGGTGGATCTTGAGTGTACTTTGTCTGATTCAAGCTGGTTTCTATCCTATACTCACTATTATTCCTGGTAAGTCTTTCTATCTGACTATGAATTCAATAAACCTTGTTGAACTAAATTACTGTCCTCATTAATTAAATTCTGAAAAAAACGAAGCCATTGCCATGATTTCTGTCCACAAACTGCATTCCTTACCAAACAAGGTCTTATTCCCGAAATGTTGATTCTCCTGCTCCTTTGATGCTGCCTGACCTGCTGCGCTTTTCCAGCAACACATTTTTCAGCAAACAGTTTTAGTGATGAAGCAGAATCAAACTGTTCACAACACCAACAAGCACTTTTGCCCTAAGCTGATATCTATTCCATATTCTCTCCAGCACCAATCCTGTTCACTACCAACTCCACAATATCTCAAGTCTCTCCTTTTGTCTCAGTCTAGCTGCTGAATAAACCATCATCTGCCCTTTTGTTACATCCAGATTCAACTGTTCCTATTCTCTTCCAGCCTCAAATAATTTGACCAGAAACATAAAGTGTCCCCCTCAGAGGTGCTGACTTTTGGAGCCAGTGGGATTTAGATAATATCACTGCATTTGCCATCAGAGCTCCAGGCTATTACTATGGGTTCAAATCCCCTCCAGAACAGCTGGTGATTTTTGAATTCAATTAATGAGAATCTACACTCAGTAATAGCAACAACTTTGTGGGCAGCACGGTGGCACAGTGGTTAGCACTGCTACCTCACAGCACCAGAGACCTGGGTTCAATTCCCACCTCAGGCAACTGACGGTGTGGAGTTTGCACGTTCTCCCCCTGTGTAGGTAGGTTTCCTCCTGGTGCTCCAGTTTCCTCCTGCAATCACAGAGATGTGCGGGTCAGGTGAATTGGCCGTGCTAAACTGCCTGTAGTGTTAGATTAGGAGTATGGGTCGCTGTGGACTGGTTGGGCCGAAGGGCCTTTTTCCACACTGTAAGTAATCTAATCTAATGGAAGGATATCTACCATCCTTTCTGAATCTGATCTTATGATTCCAGACACTTACAAGTTCTCTGCCTCTTCATTGTCCATAGAATCACCAAACATACCATTCAATTCAGGGCTTAGAATCATGGAATCAACAATACAAAGAGGCTTATCGAGTCTATCCTGCCACAAATACTCAACTACCTACACAAGTCTCACTTTCCAACATGAGGCACGTACCCTTCAAATTTATGACACTTCAGATGTTTACTTTTTGCAAGTTGTGAGGTCCCAACTCTCAACTACCATCCCAGTCAGTGCATCTCAGAATCATGCCACCTTCAAGGTGATTTTATTTTCTCTCTCAGAAACCTTCTAAGCCTCCTACTTTTCACTTTAGAAATGTATGCCTTATTTTTGGTCCTTCAATTAGTGTGAACAATCTAGTTCTACCCATCCTGTCCATGCTCCTGATAATCCGACACAGCTCAATCTTAGTTGCATCTACAAACAGAGAGATCCAAGCTACAGTTCGACAGTTCCCTGAAAGTAGCAATGTAAATGGTTAAGATTGTCAAGAAGGCAAATGGCATGCTTGCATTCTTTGGCCAGGGCGTGGAGGATAGAAATTGGTAAGTCATTTCTAGAACTTCAGTTAGGCTACATGTGGAATTTTGTGTATATTTCTGATCACCACACTACCAAAAAGATGTGGAGGCTTTAGTTTCCCAAGATGCTGCCTGGTTTGGAAGGTATTAGCAATGAGGAGAGATTGGACAAACTTATAGTGTTTTCACTTGAACATTGATGGATGAGGGGCGACTTGAAAGAAGTTGAAAAAATTATAAGAGGCATGGACAAAATGGATAGTCTGAGCCTTTTTCCCAGGATACTAATCTCAATTACAAGGGGCCGTAGTTTTAAGGGAAGAAGGGAAAGTTTAAAGGAGATGTGAGACAGCTTTTTTACACAGATGGTGATAAGTGCCTGGAATGTGCTTCCGAAACGTAATGGTGGATGTGGATACAATAGCAATTTCTTGAACAGGTAGGGAATCAAGGGATATGGACCATGAAAAGATAATTTGGAAAGGCATCAAGTGTGAGCACAGTCTTGGTGGGCCGAAGGGCCTGTTACTGTGCTGTACTGTTCTTTACTCTTTCTTCTCTGTTTCCTCTATAGCTGTTTAAAAGAGTTGCATCACCTCCTTGGTCCACTGTGCAGTACGCTCTAAGTGCTGAATGCAAGTTCCTATGCAACTCTTTAGAGGGTCTGAATGGTGTATTCCTGTGTTTCAGTAACAGCCTTGAGGAATTCACTGAGAGACTTGTTGTGTGACATTACATGGGATGTAGGAGCACCAGTTGGCCATTTGGTCCCTGCTACACCATTCAGACAGATCAGAGCTGATCTGACTGTGGCTGAGCTCCCTGTCCATCTCTGTTCCCAATAAACAAGGGCTTCCTTGACCATCAAGGAGCTACTGAATATGCCTTGAATATCTTCCCTGCTCCCTGCAGGTGAGAATGCCACAGTTAGCACATCCCTCAGGACAAAGGAGCATCCTCATCTCAATCTAAAATGGAAGCGCCCTTACATTTAAAGTGATTGTCCTTGCACCAAATCACCTCCTATTTGTGACATGATGCACAACAAATAAGAACAGAAGTAGACCATTCAACCCCCTCAAACCTGACCCACAAAAGTACTGGCTGTCTAGATGATCAAATATCTATCAAATTCAGCCTTCCCTGCTCTCTGGGCAACACATTATCAGATACACCCTTATCTCAGTCTGGAATGGAAGGGGCCACATTTTCAAAAATGCTACAGTTCTCCACACCCGCACGTGGGGAGCCATCCTCTCAGCATCCACCCTGTCAAGTCCTCTCAGGGTCAGTTATGCCTCAATATGATCATGTCTATTTCTGGTGAACTTCAAAGGTTATACATCCAAACCGCACAACATTCCCACATGGGATGAACTCGTTGTCCCAGGAATCAACTGAGTGAGCTGTGTCCATACACCTTCTCATATAATTAAATTCTTTCTGAGGGAAGGAGATAAAATAAAGCCTCATGCAGTCCTCCAGCTGTGATCTCAGTAAAACTGGGAACAGCTGCAGCAACGTTTCCTTCATGGGTGACTCTTTGCAAGAAACACTAAAATTGAGACGAGAGCTAGAGGGCACTTGTTTTTTTTTAATCTGAAATAAGGCAACTTTGATTGGTTACAGAGATGAAGAGATTTTTCTCCTTTTCTCAGAGTGCTGTGAGGCATAGAATTACAGAATAGAATCCTTACAGTGTGCAAGATGCCATGTTGCCCCTCAAGTCTGCACTGACCTCAGGCCCAGCACCCCCACCCTATCCCTGCATTTCCCAGAGCTCATCCAAATAACTTGCACAATCCTTGTCACTCTGGGATTGACCATTGTACCATGGCCAATCATCTAACCTGCACATTTTTGGACTGGAGTACTGAGTAGAAACCCATGCAGAAACAGGGAGAATGTGCAAACTCCACATGGATGGCACGGTGGCACAGTGGTTAGCACTGCTGCCTCACAGCGCCAGAGACCCGGGTTCAATTCCTGCCTCAGGTGACTGACTGTGTTCTCCCCATGTCTGCGTGGATTTCCTCCCATAGTCCAAAGATGTGTGGGTCAGGTAAATTGGCCATGCTAAATTGCCCGTAGTGTTAGGTAAGGGGCAAATGTAGGGGTATGGGTGGTTGCGCTTCGGCGGGTCGGTGTGGATTTGTTGGGCTGAAGGGCCTGTTTCCACACTGTAAGTCATCTAATCTAATCTACTGGAGAATTACTGCTGACGGTTGACCCAGACTGGAATCAAGCCCACGTCCTAGGCACTGTGAGGCAGCAGTACTAACCATTAAGGCACCATAACTTTGCCTCCAAATTAATGCATAATTTGTTTGTTTGCCTTCCTCACAGTTAATGTAATGATGATCTTCATGGTGCTTGATAAAGATTGTGGATTGTCCCCATGTGATACCCGTTACCTGGTGGCCATGGCAGTGGCAGATCTACTGGTCGTTATTCTCAACCTGATATTGAGAAACGTTCCGATTGAATATTGAGAACACAACAGTTTCCTGTTGGGCATCCCCATGTGTAATATCTTTGCCGTACTGCTTTATATCGGTCGGACAGTCCTGTCTGGTTTGCCATCGCTTTCACCTTCGATTGATTTGTGGCCATTTGTTGCCAGAAGCTGAAAATTAAATATTGCAGTTAGAAAACTGCTCTGGGAACAGCGACTGTGCTGAGCTGTTTAAAGAACATCTTCTGGTATTTTATTCTCCCAGCTCGGTATTGGCTGGATAACGCCCCCTGGCTTTGTGATGTAACAATCGGTGTCTATTACTCTTGAGACTGGGTCATAATTGAGTTCCTCCACCACATTCTAACCCGACTTTCCAATTTCCCCTGATTCTGCTGCTCAATGTTTTCAGCATCAGACACATGTTAATGACCAGCAGAGCCCACAGGAGACCAGTGGAGAGTCTCACAGGGACACCGAGATGCAAAGGCTGAAGTAAATCCATCTTGTTACTGTTAGTGTTAACAATGTATTCAATATGGAGCCAAATGTTTGTTCTCGGCTATTGGTCAATGTATCTACATGAATTGTGCTGGAATTGGGATTCATGATGCAGTTTCTCAATTGCTGCATGGCATTTTTGCCATGACCCTGACAAAGTTCAGGCAGCAACTGAAGAAGGTGCTGAAATATCCCTTCACTCAAATCAATGAATGAATCAATCAGATTCATTTGGTGTGTTCTTATTGGGCCGAACGGCCAGTTTCCACACTGTAGGGATTCTATGAGGACGTAGATGTGTCAGTGTTCGACTGGGGTGGACAAAGTTAAAAATCACACAACATCTGTTTATAGTCCAATGGCTTTATTTGGAAGCACACTAGCTTTTAAGAGCTTCATTAGGTAGCTAGATCATGGGACACAGAATTCACTATAAATTCGGTGTCCTGTGATCCTGCCCCACTAACTACCTGATTGAAGAGCAGCGTCCAGTCAGTCCAGGATTTTCTCATTTTAATTCAAATTCACAGCAATGAAGCAGCCTATCACAATGGTAACAGAGTGAGGACAGGTGACTGAGGTGTCAGTGGGGGAGCACTTTGGGGCCAGTGACCAAAGTTCTATTAATTTTAAAGTAGCAATGGTTTTGTGTGTCAGAAATCATGTCACACGAACTTGACTGACTTTTATTTTGAAGAAGCAACAAAGAGGATTGATGAGGGCAGAGCGGTGAACGGGATCTGTATGGACTTCAGTAAGGTGTTTGACAAGGTTCCCCATGGGATACTGGTTAGCAAGCTTAGATCATATGGAATATAGGGAGAATTAACCATTTGAATTGACTCAAAAGCAAGAAGTGGTGGTGTAAGGTTGCTTTTCAGACTGGAGGTCTATGACCAGTGGTGTGCTACAAGGATTAGTGGTGAATCCACTGCTTTTCATCATTTATATAAATGATTTGGATGCAAACGTAGGAGGTATAGTTAGTAAGTTTGCAGCTGGCAACAAAATTGGAGGTGCAGTGGACAGTGAAGAAGGTTACCTCAGATTACAATGAGATCTTGATCAGGTGGGCCAATGGGCTGAGGAGTGGCAGTTTGAGTTTAATTTAGATAAATGTGAGGTGCTGCATTTTGGAAAAGCAAATCAGAGCAGGACATACCCACTTATTCATAAGGGTGTGTTGCTGAGGAGTTGGAGTGCATGTTCATAGTTCTTTGAAAGTAGAGTCGGAGGCAGATAGAATAGTGAAGAAGGCATTTGGTATGCTTTCCATTATTGGTCAGAGTATTGAGTGTAGGAATTGGGAGGTCATGTTGTGGCTGTACAGGACATTGGTTAAACCATGTGCAATTCTGGTCTCCTTCCTATCGAAGAATGTTGTGAATCTTAAAAGGGTTCTGAAAAGATTTACAAAGATATTGCCAGGGTGGAGGATTTGATCTATAGGGAGAGACTGAAATAGGATGGGGCTGTTTTCCCTGGAGCGTCGGAGGCTTCACAAGTTTCATAAAATCATGAGGGACATAGATCGGACAAAGTCTTTTTGCTGGGGTGAGAGAGGGCAAGACTTAGAGTGAGAGGGAAAGATAAAAGGAGACAACTTTTTCACATAGAGGATGGTGTGTGTATGGAATGAGCTACCATAGGAAGTGGTGGAGATTGGTATAATTACAGCATTTAAAAGGCATCTGGACTGGTATATGAATAGTAAGGTTTGGAGGGATACCGGCCAAGTGCTGGCAAATGAGACTAGTTTAGGTTAGGATATCTGGTTGGCATGAATGAGTTGGGTTTGTTTCCATGCTGTACATCTTTATGACTAAGTGCAGAATAACAGAGCGTACAGGGCTCCCTTAGTGACAACGGGTGAGTGTTTGCACTTTGGTGATATTTGCACTGTAAATCTACACATCTGTACGTGAGAAACACCTCAACGTACAGAGACCAGGCGGGCAATCTGTCAAGGCTTGAATTCTCTAACCAGAGACTGTGAGAACGAGAACATTTCTGGGAGGCATGGTAGATGAATGTAGCTTTACAAATCAAAACACGTGTATCCTTCAGTTCCTTTGTTTAAAAAATACTTTCTCATTTAAACTGACTAACAGTTCCAGTGTCCACTGTCGTTTGTGGAAGAAAGTTCCAAACCTCTCCCATCCTTTGTATGTAGAAGTGCTTCCTAACATTTCTCCTGAATGCTCTGGCCCTCATTCTCAGACTGTGCCCCCTCGTTAGAGAATTGCCAACCAATGGAAATCATTTATCTTTTTCTGTTAATGTCTTGGAAGACTTCACTCAGATCATCCTTCAAGATTCTTGTGAACACAGACTTCATTTGTATATATAAAAAAAGAAATTGTTCAGCAGTTCTGGCAAGCATCTGTGAGAGGCAAAGCAGAGTTAAAGTTTCAAGTCCGGAGACCCTTCTTCAGATCGAAGTTGCATGATCTCCCTTCATACCTTCAGAACATATGAAACCAGAACAGATGACAGAATACTAAAGTCAGGAAATTCTGCAGCAGCAGTGACTTTGGGAGTCTCTGTCAATGGAAAATTGTACCATGAATGCTGCTCACTGGATTGTTATCACTGTTCTGGGGTCTGGATATGGCTGACCAGTCAATGAGATGGCGACGTTGTTGTTCAACAGGTAAAACTAGAGAGCAGATCAGCAGCAGATCAAACCAAGTCCAAATGTCTTTATGCCACATCAGGAACACCAATAATAGCAAGGATGGTGTGGAACACCTTCCCCACCTGCTGAGTTGGTGGATGCATTTTTCCATGTGAGGTGATCTGTCCCTTCAGGCAGCTGACAAGCTCCTTGTTTGAAACTCTGGGCTGATGCATTCCCAGAGATGCTGCCTTATACTGCCTGAAAGCTCCTTTGGGAGATTGACAGGACAGCATTGCTCAGCTTTGTGTCAAAACTCTGACAGTGAACAAACTAATTACAGTAACATTTTTAATCCCAATTATGGAGAAGCATTGCTGTTTAGTATATCATAATGAAATAACAAAAAAACAGAATTTGGAATCTCCCAGCAATAATGCTGCCCACTCAAATACCATGAGCCTTATTACAAGATCACAAATGATTTCAACCAATGCTACATCGAGCCAGTTTACTCCATGTGTGAAAATATATGTCAGAGCTGTTCTTCTGTTCTCTAGGGTAGGAGCTGCCCTCTTTAAACAAGAGCATTTGACGCACTGATTGAAATGTGATTCTTCTTACACACTGAATGTGTGCATTACTGCCGAGGTCAGCATTTATTTCACATCCCTAATTGCCCAGGTTCTGGAGGCACATGAAGGGCTTCCCTGGAGGAAGGGGACTGAGTAAACAAGATGGGCTTCCAACAATGGAGGCATCACTGATGTCACTCTTATTGTCATTCTCCATCCTTCCCAAAGGGAAACTAGGGTCGAGTAATAAACACTGGCCCAGCCAGTGATGCCCACACTGGGAGTTCCATCTACCTTATAGCCCCTGATCTGTATTCATCAGGATCATACCCACGTGTTAGGAAATGTGCCTTTTCCAAACTACAATCATAACCACCGGTATCCCAAGATATATCAAGGTGAGTGCAGTTAGGACCACAGCTTGATGGGAGAGGATCTGAATTCATGGATGACAGGCTACGGGCATGTGATGGTATGGCCTGTTCCCTCACATTTACTTAAGAGTGGTCCCTGTCAATGTCCCCTCTCTCTCCACAGTATGTGGGAGGAAGATATGATAAGCCATCCAAATACATTTTTTATTATATAATTCCGTTAAGTTGGACGTCATCCTAACTTTGTCACTCGGGATAATTGGAATCCCTAGCACTGAGAGTGTCCTTACAGCTGCCATTAAACCAGACCTTGGTGAGCTGCTGTAATTGGGGTGGATGGTAGCTCAGTGGTCAGCACTGCTGCCTCACAGCACCAGGGACAAGGGGTCATTTCCAGCCTTGGGCAACTGTCTGGGTGGAGTTTGCACATTCTCCCCGTGTCTGCATGGGTTTCCTCCCACAGGCCAAAGATGTGCAGGTTAGGTGAATTAGCCATTGTAATTTGCCAATAGTGATAGGTGCATTAGGGTAAATATAGGATAGGGGAATGGGTCTGAGTGGGTTCCTTTTCAGAGTGTCATTGTAGACTTGTTGGGTTGTAGAGTCTGTTTCCATACTGTAGGGAATGTAATTTAAACTGACAGTGAGAGATATTGGGGTGGGTCTTCTCCTGGAAGAAATGTTTATGCTGTTTGTCACAAATTTGCTCTGGGGCTTTCCCTTGGCTGGCCTGTCTGAACTCCTCCCTCATCCTGTTCCTGCAGATACTGCACAGGGTGTCCCAGCAGTAATGACGGTGGACAACAAAACTGCATTCTGTGCAGTATTTACAGCACAGAGACCCAGAGATGGAGAGCAGAAGGAAGTCTGTGATTTAGCTCCTCCTCACCATCTCTTGGAGCTTCATCCTCCTGTTGTTCATCGATGTTTTTAAGTTTCTTACATTATGTTATTCAAGGAGTCCATCCTGAAGATTACTCATTTTTCCTGCATAACTTCACAAAACTTGGTTATATGCTGCAGACCCTAAGTTGGTGCACAAACAAATTTATTTATGCAGCAACATTATCTCAGTTCAGAGTGAAGATCAGTAACACAGCAAAGTCGCGACTTACACAAATTCCTTGCATAATGAATAAAAAAAGTTCCTTCGTGAAGCCACAGGAGGGTCCTGTTGTTCCAGACACGAAACCATTTTTCAAATTCATTCATGGGATGTTGGCGTCACTGCCCAGGCCCAGTATTTCTTACCCGTCCCTAGTTGCCCCTTAAGAAGTTGGTGGTGAACTGCCTTCTTGAACCAGTATTGTCCATGTAGGTCACCCATAATGTTGTTAGGGAAGGAATTCCAGGAATTTGACACAGGGATGTATTTCCTCTTCAAGATGGTGAGAGGCTTGGAAGGCAATTTGCAAAGGGTGGTGTTCCTATGTATTTGTTGCCATTGTCCTAAGTGGAAGTGGTTGTGGGTTTGGAAGGTGCTGAATGAGGATCTTTGGTGAATATCTGCACTGCATTTGTAGGTGGTACACACTGCTGCTACTGAGCATCTTTGGTGGAGGGAGTGGATATTTGTGGGTGGGGTGCCAATCTAGCAGGTTGCTTTGTCCTGGATGGTGTCAAGTTTCTTGATTGTTTATTAGAGCTACACTCATACAGGCAAGTGGAGCATATTCCATCACATCCTACAGAGAGTCCTTATCCCAGCGCAGAGAGAGGGTTGAGCTGGGAACCTGCAGATTCCCCATCTTCGCACAATCCAAAGGATTTGTCCAAGAAAGTGGAATTTCCTACTGGGTAAGTCCTATCATCTTGGAACCCTCTACGTGTCCATCAAAAATCAAATTCTTAAGCGGATATTGATGCAGTTAAACAGACTAGTTAATCTGTAAATATTCCATGTCAACCAACGCTACACTAATGTCCCAAATAGCTGTTTTGCTATGAGCTGTTTTGAAGTGAGAAATTGTGGCAGGTGATGACATGATATTATTAGAACCCACTCACCAAACAAATGGCTGCCTCTATTTTTCATCATCAAGCTTCCAGTTTCTTTGGTTCTGCTTATCCATTGCAGTCTCACCAGAAATTTCCTGCCATTGATTACGCTGCAGAGATCGAACCTCTCTGTTAATTAAACCAAACACCCAGAGAGTCTTGGTTCACTCCGTAATCTGTTTAAATATTAGGAACAGAGAACTATGATGCAATTAGGAAAGATTTAGGAAGCGTAGACTGGGGAAGGAAACTGCAGGGGATGAGCCCATTAAAAATGTGGAGCTTATTCAAGGAAAAGCTCAAGTGCATCCTAAATAAGTATGTAGCTGTTAGACAGGGCAGACGTTATAGAACACGTGAGCCATGGTTTACTAAGAAAGTGGAATCTATGGTCAAGAAGAAGAAGGCTTATGATAAGGCAAAATGTGAAAACTCAGATAGGGTGCTTGAGGGTTATAGGGAAGCCAGGAAAGACCTAAAAAGAGAGCTCAGAAGAGCCAGGAGGAGACTTGAGAAGTTGTTGGTGGATAGGATCAGGGTTAATCCTAAGGCTTTCCATAGGTATGTCAGGAATAAAAGAATGACGAGAGTTAAATTAGGGCCAGTCAAGGATAGTAGTGGGAAGTTGTGAGTGGAGTCAGAGAAGATAGGGGAAACACTAAATAAATATTTTTCACCAGGATTCAGCATAGAAAATGATAATGTTGGTGAGGAAGATACAGAGATACTTTCATCGAGACGAGAAGAGATTGAGAAAGTGAGGACAGCAGATGCTGGAGATCAGAGCTGAAAATGTGTTACTGGAAAAGCGCAGCAGGTCAGGCAGCATCCAAGGAGCAGGAGAATCGACGTTTCGGGCATGAGCTCTTCTTCAGGAATGAGGAGAGTGTGCCAAGCAGGCTATGACAAAAGGTAGGGAGGAGGGACTTGGGGGAGGGGTGTTGGAAGTGCGATAGGTGGAAGGAGGTTAAGGTGAGGGTGATAGGCCGGAGTGGGGATGGGGGCAGAGAGGTCAGGAAGAAGATGGCAGGTTAGGAAGGTGTCTTTAATTTCTGATATGGCTAGGAAGAACTGCTTGTTTAGTGTATGGATTCTCCTGTGGATGAAGAACAGTAGAGGTCCTTTGCAGGTCTGTGAGAGTGTTGTCCTGAGCTGGGGTAGGGCTAATTGCCTACGGAACTGACTAACTCCGCACGGACTCCAAACTACGTTCAGACCAGCAACATTTGGACCCAACCAGGACAACCAGTACTACAACAAATCCAAAGCCTCCAGTAACAGACCTCCCTCCGGATCCTCCGCTCCACGCTTGCAGCCAAGCGCCGCTACCTACATTCCCTACAGTCAGCCCTGCCCTCAGGACAACACTCTCACAGACCTGCAAAGGGCCTCTACTGTTCTTCATCCACAGAAGAATCCATACACTAAACAAACAGTTCTTCCTAGCCATATCGGAAATTAACGACCCTCGAACTCAGCACCACCTTCCTAACCTGCAATCTTCTTCCTGACCTCTCCGCCCCCACCCGACTCCGGCCTATCACCCTCATCTTAACTTCCTTCCACCTATCGCACTTCCAATGCCCCTCCCCCAAGACCCTACTCCCTACCTTTTAACTTAGCCTGCTTGGCACACTCTCCTCATTCCTGAAGAAGGGCTCATGCCTGAAACATTGATTCTCCTGAGAAGAGATTGAGGTTCATAAGGAAGAGGTATTGGAATTATTACAGAATGTGAAGATAGACAAGTCCTCTGTGCCAGATGGGTTCTATCCTAGGATCCTCTGGGAAGCAAGGGAAGAGATTGCTGAGCCTTTGGCATTGATCTTCAAATCATCATTATCAACAGGAATAGTTCCTGAGGACTGGAGGATAGCAAATGTGGTTCCCTTGTTCAAAAAGGATAGTAGAGACCACCCTGGTAATTGCAGACCAGTGAGTCTCACTTCAGTTGTTGGTATAGTGTTGGAAAAGGTTATAAGAGATAGGATTTACAACCAATAGATAAGAATAATCTGATCAGAGACAGTCAGCACGGTTTTGTGAAGGGGAGGTCGTGCCTAATGACTCTTATTGAGTTTTTTGACAAAGTGACCAATGTTTGATGAGAGTAAACTGGTTGCTGTGGTGTATATGGATTTCAGCAAGGTGTTCGATTAGGTTCCCCACAGTAAGTTATTATACAAAATGCAGAGGAATGGGATTGTGGGAGACATAGCAGTTTGGATCAGTTATTGGCTAACTGAAAGAAAACAGAGGGTTGCAGGTTGATGGAACATGTTCATCTTGGTGTCCAGGTACTAGCAGCGTACCACAAGGGTCAGTGTTAAGTCCACTGCTGTTCGTCATTTTTATAAATGACCTGGATGAGGGCTTAGAAGGGTGGGTGAGCAAATTTATGGATGACCCTCAGGTAGGTGGAGTTGTGGATAGTGATGAAGGCTGAAGTAGGTTGCAGAGAGACATAGATAGGATGCAGAGCTGGGCTGAGAGGTGGCAAATGGAATTTAATGTGGACAAGTGTGAGGTGAAACACTTTGGACGGAGTAATCAGAATGCAGAGTACTGGGCTAATGGTAGGATTCGAGGGAGTGCGGATGAGCAGAGGGATCTCGGTGTCCATGTACACAGATCCCTGAAAGTTGCCACCCAGATTGACAGGGTTGTTAAGAAGGAATACAGTGTTTTGGCCCTTATTAATAGAGGGATTGAGTTCCAGAACCAGGAGCTTATCCTGCAGCTGTACCAAGCTCTGGTACGGCCACACTTGGAGTATTGTGTACAGTTCTGGTCACTGCATTAGAAGAAGGATGTGGAAGCTTTGGAAAGGGTGCAGAGGAGATTTCTTGGGATGTTGCTTGGTATGGAGGGAATGTTATCGCTAGAGAGATGAAGGTTGATACGTGACTTAATAGAGACGTATAAGATAATCAGAGGGTTAGATAGGGTGGACAGGGAGAGCTTTTTTCCAAGTATAGGAATGGCAAACATGAGGGGACACAACTTTAAAGTGAGGGGAGATGGTATAAGACAGATGTCAGAGGTAGTTTCTTTACTCAGAGAGTAGTAAGGGTATGGAATGCATCAATGGTAGTAGATTCAGCAAGTTTAAGTTCATTTAAGTTGTCATTGGACAAGCATATGGATGTAAATGGAATAGTGTCGATGGATGGGCAACAGATTAGTAAGACAGGGCAACGCAACATCAAGGGCCGAAAGGCCTGTGCTGGCCTGTAATGTTCTATAACTCTAAAATTACAATACTTAAAGAAAATTATAATTATTTTCTTAACTCAAATAGTGAACACTAAACAACAACTGTTTACAAATCCAAGTCCCCTTTGTTTACCTACTTAGTATCTGACTCCAACTCCACAAAAATACACTGTTCCAATTATTAAACTGGACACTTATGAAGCATTGCATTAAGTTAATCTCAAGACCAAACAGGTTCCTCTGTTTTCAATCCTCTGGCTGCTGATCTCGCTGGGCCGTCTTGTTTCTTTTTTTCACTGTGAGAAGGTTTTACATGAAAAGGTACCTTTGGTAGAAATTGTTTTATAATTTCTTTGAGAGGAAGATGCGAGATGGGTATTTAGGTCTCGGGCTCGACAGCAGTTGGTCTCCCTCAGATTCGATGGCAGTTGCTCTCCCTCATCCTTTCAAAATTCCGGATTTATATAACACCCACGACTCAGTAAACTCTTATAATCAGTTTCAAGGTGTCAAAACAATCAAACCAAATGGTTTCTGGTATCCTGGGCATAATTTAAACTAATTGGGTAATTTGGAATTGTAGTCAAAACAGCAACCAAACCTCTCTCAGCTGGCAACCGTTGCTGTACTGTAAATTTAAAAAGCACTTTCTATCTTGCAGTGAACATACACTCTATTGACTTTGGAGCAATATAGATTCATTGGTTACAGTTCCAGATGCAGACTGTACATCCATCTGCACTGTCACCAAAAAACCAGATGCACCAACACTACAACCACCCCTCCCTGACTGATCCCTACCCAACACTGCAACCACCCCTCCCTGACTGATCCCTACCCACCTCTGCAATCACCCCCTCCCTGACTGATCCTGACCCGATGGAAATGGTTTCCATCTCTAGTTGCTGAAACCCAGTTGATGTTCCTGCAGGATGATGAGGGATGATGAGGGATGCTGAGTGCATCCTCCAGGAGGCAGCACCATCACATTACCCCTGTCTACACCCACACAGTAACACCGCAACGTCATTGGAACAAAAGGCAGTGAAGCCAAAGGAGGACTTTGATGAATTTACCTCGAAGAACTATCTCTAAGGGGATTGGAACCCAGCAGGAACAGGAGACTGAGCTGGATGGTCAGCTGTTTCCCACTGATTGGTGGAGCAGGATTGAAAGGCCGAATAGCCTCCTGCTGCTATCTCCCAGGTATGTATATAGTCATGGAGCCCGGGTAGGAAGAAGTAGGCAGGGCAGGGATTCTCCAGGAGATTACACTTCCACATCAGTTTTCAGTGAGGGAAGGTTTGATCGATTTTATTTAATATTTGTCTTTTACATTAAAAAAAACAAATTTGCAAACCTTGTGTTAAAGTTTATTCCAGAATAAATAAAAATAAAATAATCAAAACGATCTGAATATAAGTTTTTAAAATTTCAAACGCCCTATAAAACAAAATCCTGTCTATTCCCGGACACCATCACTTCCCAGTTACTCAAACTCCAGGGAAATATTCCTTCCCTGTCTGAACCTTTGGTTTGATTTAACTGCTTTTCAGTTCCCGTTCTGTGAGCTGTGAAGTGTTCTTTCCCCCCCATTTCTCCGACCCAGAAGTGTTATCACACACAGCTGAGCAACTTTCCCACCATCAAAATCATCATGATGCCATTTTGGTTTTTGTTAATATATAATCACCAGCAGGAAACCAGCCGTGTAACCAATTGAATATTTACAAACAAAGCCCATTACGGGCAAAACAAACCATTACAAGTGACAAAGTGAGAAGGGAGTAAATCAAGGTAGAGTTGGGGGGAGGGGCAGCGACAGAGATAAAGTACTGTATCCCCTGCAGTGCCCACCTCTATCTAAAGGCATCGAGAGCATTGATACACACCACATGCTCCTTCTCCAAGGACACCCTGCTGTGTAGCCTTTATCCTCAATCATAGAATACAATCCCGACAACGTGGAAGGAGAGCATTGGCCCATCAAATCCCACCGACCATCCGAAGAACATCCCACCCTGAGCACACCATCCCTGTAACACAGCATTTCCCATGGCTGATCCACCTAGTCTGCACATTCCTGGACACTGGACAATTTAGCACGACTGATCCACCTAACCTGCACATCTTTGGGCTGTGGGAGGAAACCAGAGGACCTGGAGAGGACCCACACTATCATGGGGAGAATGTGGGAACTCCACACAGACCGTTGACCAAGGCTGGACTCCAACCTTGTACCTGGTGCTGTGAAGCAGCAGTGCTACAGTCACAATTTAAATCAAAACAGATGATCCCTGCTTATTGTCACATTGCTGTTTGTGGAGACTCACTGCCCAGAGAGACATCCTGAGGTTCAGAAAGTGGCAATATAAATTCTGTCAACTCCAGCCCAGTTAATGTGGTTAACAACAACCACAACATCAATACTCCAACAGTGTCATCATGTACAAGGTGCAGTCCTGACTCTGATGGACAATAACTGCAGAATCAGAGTCCTGCAGTGATGTGTGAACTCTACCCCACACGGAGCAGGGGGATGACCACTTCCCTGTGTGCACTCACTGGGCTCTCTGAAGATGCAGCAAATCCCTTGTCACACTGAGGGGTAAACAACTCCTACCCAGTGTGAACCCTCTGGTGTATCAGCAGGAGGGATGAATCACTGAAACCCTTCTCACTCACTGAGCATCTGAATGGCCTTTCCCCAGAGTGGGCTCGCTGGGGTCTCAGCAGATCAGAAGACTGAGTGAATCCTTTCCCGCACATGGAGCAGGTGAATGGCCTCTCCCCGGTGGGAATGCACTGATGTCTCTGCAGGAGAGAGATTTGAATGAATCCTTTCTCACACACTGAGCAGGTGAAGGGTCTAAATCCTCTGTGTCCTCTCTGGTGCCTCAGCAGATTGCAAGATCGAGTAAATCCCTTCCCATACATGGGGCAGGTGACCAGCCACTTCCCAGTGTGACTGCGTCGGTGAGTGTCCCGTTGGGAGGGATAAGTGAATTCCTTCCCACAGTCCCCACATTTACACAACCTCACCCTGGTCCTGTCACATTGGTGTCTTCCCAGATCACATGGCCAGTTAAATCCTCGACCACATGCACAACACGAACGGTTTCTCTGGGCTGGGAATGCTGCTTTCCCCTTCCATATTACGTATAATGTTCAGGACCTGCGGAATTGGGTGTGTTAAATGTGATGTTAAAGCTGAGTTTCCCATCTGTGAACTCTCTCTCTGTAAAACAAGTTTATCCCCTTCATTACTACAGCTCCCAACACCAGCTCTCCCTTCAGTTCTCCTGAAATTCTAAATTTGGACTAATGCAATAATGTGGCTTTCTCTCACTTGTTTCTGAAAGTAAACTCGGATGATTTTGAATAACTGGACTTTACTAGCCAAACTTGTTCCTACGCTATCATTTACGACTTTTAACCCATGGGAAATGTGTTACCAGCTTCAATGACCATTAGAATGCTCTGACCACTTCTCTGGAGTCAATTCTAACAATTAGTCAATTATTAATAGATTGTATCTAAACAGGATGCCCCCACAACAGTAGGTGCTCTGACACTCAATGCCTGTAGGTTAAGTTCTTTTTCTTAAAGCCCCTCATGTGTCTGGCAATCTGGCAATACAATTGAAGATAGTTTATACAGTAACCTGACAGTTTCAATTGCCAATTGCAATCCATGAAGCAGTCAGTAACATGCCCCAGTGAATTGAATTCTCACAGCAGCTTTGCCCTGTCAGGAGAGATTGAGGAGCATGAAGCTGAGTTCTCTGGAGGACGGAAATATGAAACACTTGAAATGAACAAAATTCTTCAAGAGTCCAATAGGATAGATACAGGATGATGAGCTCCCTGGCTGATATGTCTTGAATGAAATAAGCACGAGCTGCGGGATCTTTACCCAGCATCCCCTTTCGCTGCATAAATGTTTAAGATTTATTTGGTGCTCTAATTCCACTCTCTTGTTGACTCCCACTTGTAGTTGCTGTAATGTTGGTGGCCGTGCAAATTGGTAACATTTGATACAATCTATCCTGAAACCTCTCTGTGTCTGTGTCTCGCTTTTGTTCACTGAGACCCTCGTTCAGTCTGACGTCTTTCCAAACGTCTTTCCTGATATTTCCCCAGAGGGCCTTCGAGGGCTCAGAGTGAAATGTTCACAGAATTGTTACTGGGCAAAAGGAGGCTGATTGGCTCATCAGCTCTCCAAAGGATCCCCTCACTGAATGCTGCTCTTCTACCTTTACCCCATAAACCTTCCCATTCGCTCTCTCCCAGTAACTGTTCAATTCTATTCTCTTCATTGTACGTGGCTCCACCACACTCTTTGGCAGTGCATTCCTGACCATAAACATTCTCTGCATGAAAGCGTTTTGTCTCATGTCACATGTGCTTCTTTTGTCAATCCCTTTACATCGCTGCCTCCTCATTATTGATTCTTTCATGAATGTGAACAGTTTAACCCGATCAACTCTCACTAAATCCCTCTTGGAGGTATCTGTACCCACCCCGGGATGGTGAACATCATCTCTCCCGGTCACAGGAGACCAGTGCGAGACCATTCAGGTACTTTCACTGAGGGACTGGGTTCAGGACACCATCCAGCCTCACTGTACTCCAGTGAATACACACTGGGGAGAGACCATTCACCTGCTCTGCGTGTGGGAAGCAGTTCACTCAGATATCCAGCTTGATGAAACACCGGCGAGTTCACAAGTAACCACAGCGATTGGATTTGTTTTGGTTGTTCATGGGATCACGGCATCACTTGCTGGGGCAGCATTTGTCATCCATTCTAACTGCCCAGGAGATGGTTCAGTGTCAACCCCATTATTCAGGGTCTGGATTCACATGTCGGCTGGACCAGGTCAGAATTAACAGTTTCCCAGGCCCAATGACATGAAGAGTTGATTTCTGGCCTATTATTTCTAAAATGATAATGAATAATTTTTGCAGTTGAATTAAAAGTGAAAGACCAAAATGGGTTTTATTCTGATTGAGCACTTCCTCCTGTTTTCTCAGTTGTTGTTGACAATCTCATTCCCCTCCCACCAGAACCTGTTCCAGAGAGTGTTCCAGAAAAGGCAGAATGGTCAGCTGCAGCTGGTCACCTGACTGGGCACTGGGCCCAAAGGTTCACTCTCCACAGATGCTGCCAGACCTGCTGAATATTTCCAGCAATTTCTGTTTTTGTTTCTGATTTCCCAGCATTTGCAGATGATTAGTTTTTCAATATTCATCTTGTCTGTTGGAGAGGAGTTTATTGAGGAGTTTGGAGAGTTTAGAAAATTGCAAGTTTGGCCACAAATCAGCCATGATCATATTGAATGGCCGAGCAGGGTTGAGGGGCTGAATGGCCTCCTCCTGTTCCAGTGAAAGTTGTCCATCTGCAGCTTGTGGCAACATTTCCCCTCACTGTTCACTTCACCTCCATGTCTAACACACTGTTACTGACTGAACAAACCTCCTGTGTTTGAACTAAACCTGCGCATGTTCAGTGGCTCCCTCTCCTGCCACCCGGGTTTAACTCTCATCATGGAATGCTGTCTCATATTACTGCGGGAATACCCACAAAGGACTCAGCCTGGAGTCTGTATCCCCTGGGATCCACAAACCCTGTTTATTTCCTCCTTCCTCTTTCATTCTGGCGATTGAACTCTCGGTTTCAATCCAATCTCCTGTCATGCTCTTCAACATGCCCATGTGGGTGGGCTAGAGGCAGCTGGGATTTAATGAAGGGAAGTGGGGATTAGGCAGAAGCGCGAGGAAAGGTGACAGCAAAGACAGTTCTCATTGTAATGGCAGAGTTTCTCCGTGACCCAGTGAGTGGTGAGGCACCTGAGATTGTGGGGGAGGCAGATTCAATCAGAAATTTGGGAAAACACTCAGACACTGACCTGACCATCTGATTGTTAACTCAGACAGATAGACATAAATAAATATGCACATATAGATAACACCTTTGATGGCCTGGGGCAAGGAAACATGCTTCCAACCCAATTATTTCAACCTCGACTCTCTGAAAACACAGGCACAAAGCTTCCTGCTTGTACCAGGTTGTCTCTCAGCCTCCTCTTTTCTTGAGAAAAGCATTTTAAGCTGTTTAGCCATTCCTGGTGATTGTAACCTCTGTGTTCTTGTAAGATGTATGACTGAACCTTTATTTTCCTGTTCCCTGTGAGCGACATCAGCAGCAGAAACAGGTCCTGACCTGTGAGGGGTTTCAGTTCCAGTATTTGTATTTACAAATTCATTCTCACCCTCACATACAGTGTGAAATTGCTGTAAAACTGAAGGAAAGGAGTGAGTGAGCGCATACAGAAACACCAAGGCAGCATGTGTACCTGAGCTAAATGACCTGGCATGAGGAAAACATGACCACAATCGCAACTAGTTAGAATCACAGAATCCCGTAGGTGCAGAAAGAGGCTATTCTGTCCATCGAGCCCGCAATGACCTGCTCTCCCACCCTACCTCCAAAACCTTACATTAACCATGACTAACCCAACCCGCTGAACCTGCACACTACAGACCATGTTAGCACGGCCAATAGAGAAAACCTGTACATCTGTGGGCGGGTCACAGATTACATCCAAATGCTCGGAATTGTGGATGAAGGCTCACGGATATTTGACTCTGACACAAATGCTCTGTCTTTAAAAATAAAATCTGGGGGAAACTGCAACCAGAAAGATTTCCAATTATCTCTGGAGGAAGAGAATTCAAAACTCATGCCATTGACCCAGGGGGGCGCAGTGAAGTCACAGAGGCCTGGGAACCATCAGAAATGTAACAGGTTGTGACTAAAGTGGGGGTGAGACCAGGACAAAAAGTCAGTCTGCAGGAGAGATTAAACAGCTGAAATAGTCGTCTCTCAAGGCCACGGGGAATGGAGTTATGGCTGTGAAAGAAACCAGGAAACAAGGTGTGCAGCTATCAATGAAAAAACAGATTATAACACATCGGGCCAAGTTCAGAGTCTGAAATTGTTGCTGTCATTGGTGAGTACAGAATGCTGTAAAACCTGGATAATTCTATTACAGCCAAAACATACAGGATGGGCCAAGTGGCCTATATCTGTGCTGCAACTTTCTGATAAATTTATTCTGACATTTGGAATTCAAATCTGATGATGCTCATAAATTCTCAAATTGGACTTGAGTTTAATATTCTGGAGAAATGACCAATAACTCACATTGATCCCATTCTGCAGACTTTAGACCACAGCCCTGCATGTTCCAGCATTTCAGTTACATCCATGTCCTCTTACTCAAATGTGATGCTGGTTACTGCCTCTGCCACCCCATCGGTGAGATCCTGCTCCCCACCATCTCCGAGTGAAATGAATTCTCCCCTCCCCCTTCTTTCTGAGAATTAGTTGCAATCTAAAACCTCCAGTTTCTGACCTCTCTGTTAATGAATAGCTCCTTCCTATTCATTCGGTCTGTATTCCTCAGCATTTTATCACTTCAATTAAATCTCAGCTCATCCTACTCGGAAATCCTCCCCGGCCTATCCAATCTTTCCTCAGAGCGAAAGTTCTCTAATTGTAGAAACATTCTGATCAATCTCCTCTGTACCCTCTCTGGTGTGATCACATCAACCTTGGAATGTGGGGATCAGAAGTGTGTGCAGTACTTTAACCGCAGTCAAACTAGTGTTCCTGACATTTCCCGTGTCACCTCCACGTTCTTGTGGTTGTCGCTCACACAAGAAGTGTCTTGGTTTTCCCACATGGAACTGGATGTGCACTCCATGGGGCTGGGATTCCCTATCATGTGTTTATTTGTTAACTAACTATCCTAAATTAGCTTCAGACTAAAACAAGATTATCAGCTACCCACCAATCAACTTCTTCCATTATAGGTTAAAATCTTCGAGTAAAAAATGAGGTCTGCAGATGCTGGAGATCAGAGCTGAAAAAAATGCTAGAGTCTTTAAAAAAGAATGTTACAGCAGAAAACTGAGAATGGCTTTACAAAATGGAAATCTTGCCTGATAAATGTATTGGAATTCTTGGTGAAAATGGAGGAAACCGTGATTGTAATATGTTTTGATTTTCTGAAGGTGTTTGATAGCACCCATGCATAAGATTACTGAATGAGAAAGGAGTCTTGACTTTGGAGGGACTGTATTAACGTGGAGAGAGGATTTTTGAAATCCCAATCAGAAAAGTTTGATGAAGTGTTTTATTTTACAGGATGTCAAAGTGTGGAGTACCACATAAATCTGTTCTGGGGGAGAAAAAAAATTTTCCAAGTATTTTGATGACTTAGATGAGGAAAGTGAATATATTGTAGACTAGTTTGTGAATGACACAAAAATTGGAGCGGAGACAAGTGGTGAGTATGACACAAAAAGAAGTTTGTGGAGCGATACAGATAGGACGGGAGTGAACAAGGAGCTTTGCACATTAACGTAATGTGGATTAAATAAATGAGAACAGACATAAACAGTGAACTTGTGCACTTTAACAGGCAAGATAGAGATTGAATTCAGAAATCTACAGGAAGTCTGCATCTCCGAACCACAAAAAGTTAGCTTTTAATTTCAACTGTCAATAAAGATGGCAAATGTCATTTTTTTTAGATTAGATTAGACTTACAGTGTGGAAACAGGCCCTTCGGCCCAACAAGTCCACACCGACCCGCCGAAGCGCAACCCACCCATACCCCTACATTTACCCTTTACCTAACACTACGGGCAATTTAGCTTGGCCAATTCACCTGACCCGCACATCTTTGTGACTGTGGGAGGAAACCGGAGCACCCGGAGGAAACCCACGCAGACACGGGGAGAACGTGCAAACTCCACACAGTCAGTCGCCTGAGTCGGGAATTGAACCCGGGTCTACAGGCGGTGTGAGGTAGCAGTGCTAACCACTGTGCCGCTGTGCTGCCCACTAATGTTGGAGTTTGTTTAAAAACTAATGGAATATTGAGATTAGGAACAGTCAGATAGAGCAGCGAATGTGTAGCTGAGGAGCTGCTGCAGGGGTTAGGATTCCCATTTTTCAATCATTGGGATCTCTTCAGGGATAGAAATGACCTAAATAAGAGGGACCTGAATTGGAAGGGGACCGATATTCTTGTGGGGAAATTTGCTAGCAGTATGCTGAAGGTTTTAAATTAGTAAGGGGGATGGTGGGAACCAACAAGATAGTGAGAAAAGAGAAATGTTTGAGGTGAGATGCGGTGAGCAATTCTAGGGGTCAAGGCAGACAACAGTTTGGCAAGAGCAAGGTAAGACTGCTAAACTGCATTTACTTCGATGCAAGAGATCTGACATGTGAGACAGATGAACATAGGGCATAGATGGGAATGTGGGACAAGGATAACATTCCCATTACAGAAATGTGGGTCAGGGATGAACAGGACTGGCAACTTAATGTTCCAGGATACAGATGTTATAGAATGTATAGACAGAGGAGCAAGAGAGGAGATGGAGTGGTGTTTTGGTGAGAAAGAACATTACAGCTGGATGTAGAGAGGATATTTCTTGGAGACTGCCCAGTGAAGTTATATGGATGAAACTTAAAAATAAGAAAGAGGTGATGACCTTGCTGGGATTGTAAAATGGGCCTCCTGATAGTCAGTGGGAAATTTACAAGCGATTATGCTATCTGTAAGGATTGAGGATAATGGTAGGGAATTTTAACTTTCCAAACCGAATTTGGGGGAATGTTAAGATCTTGGAATGTGGAGAAATTGGTTAAGTGTGTACAAGAAAACGTTGTTATTCAATATGTGGATGCACCTACTGGACAGTTCGCAATTCTTGACCTTCTGTTGGGAATCAAGGCAGGACAAGTGACTGAGGTGTCTGTAGGGGCACACTTCAGGGAAAGTGATCATAATTCTATTGGTTTAATAATAATGATGAGAAAGGATAGAATTGATTTAAAAATGAAAGTTTCAAATTGGAATGTGGCCAGTTTCAATGGTAGAAGACTTTGAGAAGTTGGTTGAGGGAGATTATTCTCAGGTAAAGGGACGGCTGACAAGTGGGAGGCCTTTAAGAATGAGACAATGAGAGTTCAGTGATGGTATGTTTCTGTTTGTGTGAAGGGCAAGGCATGGGAAAAGCTCAATGATGAGGGAAATTGCAACTCCTGTCCAGAAAACGAAGGGGGCATTCATCAGATATAGACAGCTGGGATTGAGTGAATCCTGAGAAGGGGATAAGGGCAGTCGGAGTATCCTTAACCAGGAAATCATGAGGGAAAAAAGGGGGCATGAAATTGCTTTGGCACATAGAATTAAGGAGAATCCGAAAAGATTCTAAAATTATTTGAAGGTTAAAAGAATAACTAAGGAGAGAATACAGCCCTTAAAGATCAACATGGCTTTCCATACATGGAACCACAGGAGATGGCTGAGACACTAAGCAAATATTTTGTATCAATATTTACAGTAGACAGGAGCATAGAAGCTAAGGAACTTGGGAAATAAATAATGTGATCTTAAAATGAGTTCATCTTACAGAAGAGGAGGTGTTGGAGGTCTTAAAGTAGAAAAATGGAAATAAATCCTGGAGACCTGGTTAGGTTTTCTCAGAACTTTGTGGGAAGCTAGGGAAGAGATTCGTGGACCCCTTGCTGAGATATTTGTATCGTTGATAATCATAGATGAGATGCCAGAAGACTGGAGAGTGACTAATGTGGCAGCATTATTGAAGAAAGTTGTATGGAAAAGCCAGGGAACCATAAACTGGTGAGCCTTTCACACCAGAGATGCTGCCAGACCTTCTGAACATTTCCAGCAGTTTCTGTTTTTGTTTCTGATACACAGCACCCACAGTTCTTTCAGTTTTTACTTAGTAGTCAGAGAGCATTACGTTTTGGATGGGAGGCCTGTTAGAACATAACAAAATCCAAACATTAGAAATACGATCAGGAGTAGACCATCTGACCCCATGAGTCTGCTCTGCCTTTCAATAACATCATGGATCATCTTTCAATGGACTAAGATTCCACTTACCCACCCGCTCACTATAACCCTCCATTCCTTTACTGTTAAAGAATCTATTTTCACCTTTAAAACATTCAACAGGTTGGCCTCAGCTGCTTCGCTAGGCAGGGAATTCCACAGCTTCACAACCCTTTGGGTGAAGATGTTGATCCTCAACTCAGTCTTAAATCTGTTGCCCTTATTTTAATGTTATGCCCCATCGTTCTAATTTCACCCACCAGTGGAAATAGCCTCCCTGCTTCTGTCTTATCTATCCCATTTATAATTTTACAAACCCCCTTCCACATTCTTCTGAATTCCAATGAGTATACTCCCAGTCTGCTCAATCTCTCCTCACAAGCCAACCCCTCATTTCCAGAATCAACGTAATCAACCTCCTCAGCAAGCCCCACCCCAGTGCCATCTCATGTAAGGTGATGAAAAGTGTACAGAGTACTCCAGGCATGGTCACACCAGCGCCCGAGACAGCTGCAATAGAAAGTCCTAATTTTAAACTCTATCCACAGCCAATGAAGGACATTATTCCATTTGTCTTCCTAATTAGCTACTGTACCTGCAAACCATACTGTTTTGTTTCATGCACAAGAACAGCCAAGTCCCCCTGCACAACAGCTTTCTGTTTGTTATTATTCCTACCAAAATGGATGACCTCACGTTTACTAACATTGTACTCCATCTGCCAGACTCTTGCCCACTCACTTAACCTATCTATATCCACCTGCACACTTTGCTCTATCACTCATTTAAGTGCCTTCTGCGAACTACAACACACTACACTTGGATCTCTAACTCGAAGCAATCTACCTGAATTGTAAACAATTGCAGTCCCAACACTCATCCCTGAGACACACCGCTCGCCACTGATTGCCAACCAGAAAAACACCCATTTATCCCCACGTTTTGCATTCTGTTAGTTAACCAGTTTTCTGTCCATGCCAATGCATTGCCCGTAACACTGTGCATCTTTATCTTATGCAGCAGCCTTTTGTGCAGCACCTTGCTGAATGCCTTTTGGAAATCCAGATACACCACGTTCACCAGTTCCCCATTGTCTACCACGCTCATTATGACCTCAAAGAATTCCAATTAATCAGTTAAACATGACCTGCCTTTCATGAACCCAAGCTTTATTAAATAAATGTGAGGTGCTGCATTTTTGTAAGGCAAACCAGGGCAAGACTTATACAATTAATGGCTGGGCCTTTGGGAGTGTTGCTGAGCAAAGAAACCAAAGGGAGCAGATGCATCATTCCTTGAAAGTGGAGTTGCAGGTAGACAGGGTGGGGAAGAAGGTGTTTGTCACGCTTTCCTTCATTAGTCTTAACATTAAGTGTAGGAGTCGAGATTAGATTACTTACAGTGTGGAAACAGGCCCTTCGGCCCAACAAGTCCACACCGACCCGCCGAAGCGAAACCCACCCATACTCCTACCCTTACATTTGCCCCCTACCTAACACTACGGGCAATTTAGCATGGCCAATTCACCTGGCCTGCACATCTTTGGACTGTGGGAGGAAACCGGAGCACCCGGAGGAAACCCACGCAGACACGGGGAGAACGTGCAAACTCCACACAGTCAGTCGCCTGAGGTGGGAATTGAACCTGGGTCTCTGGCGCTGTGAGGCAGCAGTGCTAACCACTGTGCCACCGTGCCGCCAACCACCATGTCATATCTCAGTTGTACAGAACATTTGTGAGGCCACGTTTAGAATTATTACAGACAAATCTGGCTGAACATTTCTATGAAGGATTTTGTGAAACTTGAGGAGATGTAGAAACGATTTCCAAGAATGATGCTGGAACTGGAGTGTTTAAGGTATAAGGTGAAGCTGAATAGACTGGGGCTTTTCTTTTCCCTACAGTGAGAGGAAAGGAGGCTGAGGAGTGGCCTGAACAAGACCCTATAAAACCATGCAGGGCATTGATATGGTGAATAGCCAAGGCCTTTTTCCTCGAGTGGGAGAGTCCAAAACTAGAGGACAGCAGATTAAGGTGAGAGGAGAAACGTTTGAAAAGAACCTGAGGGGTAACCTTTTCACGTGTATGTATGGAAACAGCTGCCAGTGGTAGTGGTGGAGGTGGGTTCAATTACTGCATTTAAAAGGCACCTGGATGGGTGTATGAACAGGGAACATTTAGAGAAGGATAGGCCAAATGTCTGGCAAATGGTACTCAGTCAGGTTGGGATATCTGGTCAGTGCAGTTGGACCGAAGGGTCTGTTTCTGTGCTGGATATCTGTATGACTATAATGTTTGTTTAAACTGAAAGCTCTATTTTTACGACAGCTGGAATACTGTGGACTGTTCTTGGGACTCTTATCACAAAGAAAAGGTACACTGGACTGTGAGACAATCCACATGAGGTTTAGCCAACTGATCCTGAGGATGGAGGGACTGTCTTGAGAGTAAAGACTGAGTCGTTTGGGCCTATACTCATTAGAACATAGAAGATTCAGTGGTGACATTCTGAAACATCGATTATTTTCAGGAAACTTGATGGTGTAAATGCAGAAATGTTGTTTCCCCTTGTGGGAGAGGTTCGGACCAGTGAGTAAAATCTCTGAATTAGAGGTCACAAATGTCAGGCAGAACAGAAGTTTGTCTCCCAGAATGTAGTGAATCTGTGGAATTTGTTTCCATAGAACACTGTCGAGGCTGGGTCATTCAGTATTTTGAAGGCTGAAATGGGCAGGTTTTGATTTGGGAATTGAATCAATGGTTACAGTTAAACGCTGAAAAGTGGAGGTGAGGATTATCAGCTCAGCTATGATGTCATTGTTTGGCTGAACAGACTGCTTCTGGTTCCCTCTCATTGACTTTTGCTCGAAGTTAGTCTTTTCAGAATTATATAGGTCTCATCGAAATTACCCTCCATTTCATGTTTGAAGCCCAGCTGCTTCAATCCCTCCTCATCATGAAAAAAGACAGGGATCATCTTTCTCACTGTTTGATGGCATTGCATTCTGCCTCTAATGCAGTGACTACATTTTTCGTCCTCCAGTTCTGTTGAATATTTGTCAAACACAACCACGGCTGTCACAGAAAAGGTTAAAGACAGATCAAAACTACATTTAAACTACCATATCAAGCACACTGTCGGCATGTGTTGCATGGAATACACACACATTGCATATTAAAGCTCTCTCAGTACTCATCCATTAAACACTGCAAGGGTTGTTTAGAGATGGTTTGCTTATGTGTGTGTGTATGTCTGTGCCTGTAGATGATAATCTACTTGTATACCAAAGTTTCGATGCATCTTGTTGTTCCCTTTTTATTCTGATATCAAGCATTTCAAAATCAGGAAGACAGTGGGTAGGAGTTCAAGCCCCTTTACACAGCTACATCAAATGTTTTCCGTGATTGTACAGCTCATGTAATGTGCTGGGTAAATCTCCCTCTATATTGTGTTGTCCAATGCAATCATGTCAAATATATTTTGGTTTAGACACAGAGTAGAGCTGCTTCCAGGATTCCGGAAAAGAAAATCCTCCCAGAGTCAATAAATACAGAAATATTTACAGAATAAATTGACCTCTACAATATTAAACCTTCCATGAGATGTGCAGTGTAAGGTTAATTATAGACTAAATATGCATTACACTGAACCATTAAACATTCCTCAGACAAGAATAATAGTGCAGAGATACAATGAAAACACTAGCACAGTCAAGTCTTGCAGCCTTATTCCTATCAAGCATTTCCAGATCACTCAATACTCAGACAGATTTTTGAGAAAATCTTGCTGTCCTGGCTCAAATCTCTCGAAAGAAATGGATGAATTTGGCTGAGAGGCAATGTTGGTGAGGTGTTGGCTTCATGTTATTGAGGAAAACATTGTCCGATTGTGGAGAGGCAAAACAAGGCATCAGAGATAAAGGAAAAAGGGGAAAGGCAGGAGGGGAAGAGAGAAAAAGAGACACAGAAATATTAGCTGTGCCAATGTATCTCTTAATTATAGTTTTTTGACTGAACATGACAATTGATACCTCTGTCATTCAACAATCATACAATATGTATTAAAATGTCCTAACATCAATTAGTATTGGAATCCATTGAGTTATTTGCATTTTTTCCACAATTCGTGTGCTGTGCTTGTGGGGAAATATAAATTAGGGTTTTGTGGTTCTGTAATCTATTCTGAGAATTCTATTTCTGTGTTTATTTACATAAATGCTTAATTGACTTCAAGGAAGTGATGATGGCAGCAAAGCCAGGTGAATGAAGTGATTTGGTGGTAAGTTTCAAATCGAAACAAGTTTATTTTAAGAATGTTGACCATTTGCAGAAGTGAATAAAAATTTATGAAGGTGAATTGCAACAGATTTTATTTATTTCTGAAACATACACAATTTAAAACTTTTATTTAGGTTAATAATTCAGTGCTGAACATTCTGCAAATTTAGAATATTCACGTGAAATACTTGAAATGACATCAGGAATTGCCACAACAATTACATTTAATTGATATAGTTGTTATGAGGTTTCATTACATGTATTATTTAATGGTAAGGGTCAGCAATGAGTCCCTATCCCCAACTGCCCATTGAATAGCTTGCTAAATCCACTTCAGAACACAGTCAATTACTTCCCAGTGGGTCTGGAATCTCATGTTGGCCAGACCATGTAAAGGTGACAGATGCCTTGTCATTCGTGAACCAGCTGTTTTTGTATTTTTCCATTGACTCGGGATACATGGTCACCATTTGCCTTCCTTTCTGATTCCAGGATTTCTTTAAATTCACATTTCACCCTGGGCAAACGATGATATTCCAAACCCTGGCCATCTAACATCAAACTGGAGTTCGAGAATACTGGTCCCATGATATCATCACTGTGATCCGAATGTTGGCAATGTACAGAAAGCACAGAAATGCAATAAATCTGACACTTCACATCATGAACAAATATTGGAGTGAAATACTGGCAAGAACTCTCTTGCTGTTCACAGCAGCATCACAGGAGACTTTGCATCCAATCACCAATCTAAAATCTGTACCGGACTCTGTCTGAAGAGCCTGACTCACCGTAATTAGCATTTGTTGAATTCTTCACTGAATTATGAAAACGTTAGTCACATATCCCAAGAAGGTGGCCATCAGCTCCCTTTTTGAAGGCCTGCCATCTTGTTCGGCTAATTATGGTTGATCTTTCTTAAGAAGCTTTATTCCAACAAAATGGCTTCTCAGTCGAGACTGTAGTGCTGGAAAAGTACAGCAGGTCAGGCAGCATCTGAGGAGCTGGAGAATCGATGTTTTGGGCATAAGGCCTTCATGAAGATACCTGATGTAGTTGTTATGGCTGGAACATTGATTCTCCTGCTCCTTGGATGCTGCCTGACCTGCTGTGCTTTTCCAGCACTACACTCTCAACTCAGATCTCCAGCACCTGCAGTCCTCACTTTCTCCTGATGGGTTTCTAAGTCAGGTTCGGCACAGGAAAGGAACCATCGCCTTTTGTTGAACAGGTCGGGCAGGCCAGGTAGGAAGGTCACACATCCTCCTCTGAAGGACAATACTGAACCATGTAACATGCTTCAAAACTTTGGTAGGTCTGTGATTCTCATTCGTTACTTCAGCAGTTTCGTTTCATACTCTTTCATTAATTGAAGCTACTATGGTAGAGATTGATTCTGGAACTTTACTCCAAACCTTTTGATTGCTTATTACATACTCATAATGCCTCCTTAACCACTTTCTCAAACTGTCATATTAGCTTCAATGATTGTTTTATTGACTCATGGAACACGTTGGTTGCTTTTAGTTGTCGGTAGGTGTCCTTCAGAAGATGGCAGAAAGCTGACTTTCTGAAATAACATCTTCCAAAATGACCTGAGGAAGGGAATTCCAGATTTTGACCCAGTTACAGTGAAACATCGATGATATATTTCCATGTCAGGATGCCGAGTAGTTTAGAGAGGAGCTTACAGTGGTGCTGTTCCCATGTATCTGCTGTTCTTATCCATCGAGATGCAGGTGGTAGAGGGAAGGTACTGTGTAAGGAAGTGGCTAAGTTACTGCAGTGCAGTATTTTAGACAGTGCATACGGCAGGTATGCCTGAAGAAGGGCTTATGCCCGAAACATCGATTCTCCTGCTCCTTGGATGCTGCCTGACCTCCTGCGCTTTTCTAGCAACACATTTTTCAGCATATGGCAGGTACTAAGCATCAGATTTGGAGGCAATGGACGCTTGTGGATGTGCTGCTGATCAAGTGGGATGCTTTGTCCTGGAGAATGCCTAGCTTCTTGAGTGCAGTTAAAGGTGCTCCTGTCCAGTCAAAGGGTGAGCTGTGCTATTACCCTCCTGTCTCTTAGACAGTTAATTGGCTTTGCAAGTCAGGAGGGTGAGTTACTCGCTGCAGTATTCCTAGCCTCTGGCCTGCTCTTACAGCCATTGTATTTATATGGAGTGTCCAGCTCAATTTCTAATGAACAATAAAACCCAGGATGTCGATGGTGAGGGATTCCGTGATGTTAACACTATTGAATGTCAAGGGGTTTTGGTTAGATTGTCTCTTATTGTCAATGGTCATTGTCTCGCAGGTTTGTGGTGTGAATGCTATTTGCCACTTGTCAGCTCAAGGCTGGAAATTGTCCAGATTTTGTTGCATTTGAATGTGGACTGAGCAGTCCCAAAAAAAGTGCTAGATCAATGCAGATTTCACTTCTGACCTTCTGAGGGAGGGAAAGGCATTGCTGAAGCAGCTGAACATGTTTGGGCCAAGGACACTTTCTTTAGGAACTCCAACAGAGATTTGCTTTGGCTGAGACGACTGCCCTCTAACAAGCAGAGCCACCTTCCAATGTGTGAGGTCTGACTGCCAGCAGCAGGGAGGTTGTCACCTGATACCCATTGAATCCAGTTTTGCTAGGACCCCATAAGATCACACTCTGTCGAATGTGACCTTAATGTGAAGGGCTGTCACTCTTCCCTCATTTCTGGAATTCAGTTCTTTGTCCATGTTTAAATCAACTAGGAGAAAGTGAGGACTGCAGATGCTGGAGATCAGAGCTTAAAAATATGTTGCTGGAAAAGCGCAGCAAGTCAGGCAGCATCAAAGGAGCAGGAGAATCAATGTTTCGGGCATAAGCCCTTCTTCAGGAATCAGGCTTATGCCCAAAACATCGATTCTCCTGCTCCTTTGATGCTGCCTGACCTGCTGCGCTTTTCCAGCAACACATTTTTAAGCCACGTTTAAATCAAGTCTGTAATTCAGTCATGAGCTGAGTAGGCCTTGCGTAAGCCACATTTTATGTCACCGAGCAGGTTATTACTGAGCTAGTGCTGCTTGATAGCACTGTTGAAAGCACCTTCCTACACCTAACACATGATTGAGCATGGACTGATGGAGCAGTAATTTGCCAGGGTGGATTGACCTATTTTCTGTGCACAGGACATGCCTGGCCTATTTTCCACATTGTCCATGCCAGTGTGGTAGCTGTACTGGGAGTGCTTGGCTAGCACAAGTCATCAGTATTATTGCCAGAATTTTGTCAGGCTCCATAGCATCTGCAGTAACCAGTGCCCCCCAGCCCAACCGTGTCTTGATTTCACATGGAGAGAAGCGAATTCCCTGAAGACAGGTATCTGTAATATTGGTGATCTAGAGAAGATGCCGAGATGGATCAGACAATTGGCACTTCTGGCTGACGATTGCTGTGAATGCTTCAGCCTTAACTTTTGCGCTGATGTGTTGTGCTCTCCAAAGCAGAGCAAGGGGATATCTGTGGAGCTTATTCCTTCAATGAGTTGTTTAATTATCAACTTTAGTTCATGACTTGATGTGGCAGCACTGCAGGCTCAGACCCCAGTTTCCTGAATTAATGGTCTAGCCACAATATCTCCAGACTATAACTCCAACCCGCACTCCATGATGTGGATATGCACAACAGAAGATCGCTTATCCTTAATATTTGGTGATTCCAACAATGCATCGTATATTCGCTTAATTTGTTAGTCTTGAAAATGCTTTACTTCACAGACTTTAGGATAGAATGTTCTGTTTTCAATACTTCTCTCCAACAGGCAAGGTCATCGATGTCACACTGGCTTTCCTCCTCATTAGTTGCAAAACCAAACGTTTTTCACCACATCCTTGAGTTTACCGATCAAAATTGCTACATTCTTGACTAGATCGTTCATATACGCTGCAAACAGCAAAGGATCCAGCACCAAGTCATATGGTAAGCCACTGGACACAAGATGTCTTCACAATGTCTACCTTCGACCATTACCTTCTGCCAACAAATAAACCTTCGATGCATTTGCCAAACTGCACCAGATCCCATGAACCCTTAGCATATTGAAGATGCAAGATCTGGTCAAAAACCTGATTGAAGTCAAGAAGCATCACATCCACTTTTTACACCCGATGGCACATCTCATTGCCTCTGCGGAAAATAGAATCAACCACTTCCCAGATGGTCTCACTTCCACCAAAGCCCTGCTGAATTTTATTGACTAAACCTTACAATTCCAACTTCTAATGAATGCTGTCTCTTAGCTTTATTTATTAACTTCCCTCAAGCTTCCTACTTTTAAACATAGGTTTATGAGCGAAACTACATATTGTCATTTCGCTCCTTTCACCCGGTGATAACTCTTTCTTATCTCTCTGACAGATAATTTACTCTAGCTGAAATAATCTTGTGTCTCTTCTGTTTCATTCTGGAAAATGGGAATGGAATTGAATACAATGTTGAGACCAACAGCAAACTGTCTGTTTGTTCTTGACACTGTCAGTGTGTTCACTCTCAGAGGTAGGAAGACTGTTTGTGCTGATAATATGGAAAGTAGCGCCTGATGTATCATTCTCAGCTGGCGCGCAACTTCCTGTTTCTATGTGCCAGCAGCAAGCCACATCTCACTTCTGATCAGAAAATAAACCCAGGGGATACAATCTTGCAGAACCACCTGCCAATGTGGCCTATATCAGGACACAGAGTGTGAAGTGATCACATTGAAGTGACATTTGCAAATCGACCTTTCGATCTCTATTTCACGGTCTGATTCCAGGACGTCGTTGGACGAGTCTCTCGACTATCTAACACGCTCATTCGATTCACTAATGTCTGGAACACATTGACATGCACCTTTTCATGTCTTTGATCGTGTACTACTTGTTACTCTCTCTTCAGATTTAATGTTCCCAGCTTTTGATTCTGTCTTCTGTATCCATCACCTTCCCAGCTGAATACATTCTGTTTGATCTATTTCCTAAATTTTGATCAATTAAACAAATAATACAGTTTAGTACAGACAGGTCTGTTGGTGTGTCCGATTAACAGAATCAATATATGGAGAGATCACCTTGGCTGTATCTAACTCTGACCGACATTGAATTCAAATAAACCACAGCACTGTGTGGTTTCAAACTTTGCAAATCCTCTCTCTTTGATCGAGCTTGTTCTAACGGTTAATTCTTTTCTTGATTATTTCAGAAACTATGACTAAAAATCCCTATTTTTAACCAAGTTTCAAATATTATTAAAAGTTGCAGCACTGGCATTTCCTACAGTGAGCTTTGTGGTGTTTAAATGTTCTGGTCAACATTTGCTTCAAGCAGAAGACTGAACCATTGGTTTCTCTGAGTTCCCAGCCATTGCCCTTGCAGTTCCATAATAACTGCAAGCTATTGATAAGCCCCAGAATGAACAGAATGTCCAGGCCCTGTACACATCCAAACGCCATGATGGAGGCCTCGAAGCCCTCCGTTTCTTCCTGTCACGCCAACCCAAGCAGTACATGCTCAACCTCAACTACATTTCCTTTCAATCCTCCCACTTCCTCCAAACCAAAGGGGTAGCAATGGACACCCATATGGACTCCAGCTATGCCTGCCTCTTCGTCAGATATGTGGAACAGTCAATCTTCCACAGCTACACCGGTATCATTGCCCACCTTTACCACCACTACATTGATGACTGTATCAATGCCACCTCATGCAACCACTAGGAGGTTGAACAGTTCATCTACTTTCCTAAAACCTTCCACCCTGACCTAAACTTTACAGGGACCATCTCAGACACCTCCCTTCCTTTCCTTGATCTCTCCATCTCTATCTCCAGTGACCAACTAAACATTTACTACAAGCCCACTGACTCCCACAGCTACCTGGACTACACCTCCTCCCACCCGACCTCAGGTAAAAATGCCATCCTTCATTCTCAATTCCTCTGAATCCACCGCATCTGCTCCTAGGAGGACCAGTTCCACCATAAAACATCCCAGATCCTTTATCAAAGACTGCAATTTCCCCTCCCACGTGGTCGATGATGCCCTTGAACCCCATCCCTCCAAGCGCAACAGGGAGCCCTCCTGGTCCTCATCTTCCACTGCACCAACCTTGCATACATCATATCATCCTCTGCTGCTTCCACCACCGTAAACAGACCCCATCACTCGGGGTATATTTCCCTCCCTACACCTATCGGCATTCCGGAGACACCATTCCCTCCACGACTCCCTCGTCAGGTCCATGCCCCCCACCAGCCCACTCCCCACCCCTGTCACCTTCCCCTGTCACCACAGGAAGTGCAAAACCTGCGCCCACACTTCCCCCCTCACCTCCGACAAGGCCCCAAATGATCCTTCCACATCCCATCGAAACTTATCTATACTTCCACAAATGTCATCCACTGTATCTGTTCCACCTGATGTGGTCTCCTCTGCATCAGAGAGACAGGACACTAACTTGCGGATCATTTCAGAGAACACCTCTGGGACACCCGTACCAACCAACCCCACAGCCCCGTGGCTGAACACTTTAACTCCCCCTCCCACTCCACCAAGAACAGCCGGTCATATTCCTGTTCAATTCCAATGAATAAATACAAAATAACAGAGTCTGAATTTGGGATGATATTAATAGGATTTATTTCGATCGAAGCATGAACAGATTATTTTGACTGAACAGGTGAAGAGATTCACTTCCTGGAAAAGCAGCTCAAGTGATATAAGCTGGCACCAAACCGAGGTTGGTCAATACTGAGGCAAAACTACAGCATCCAGTCTTGAGTGAAATAAATAAAGAAACTATCTTAACCCCGGAACAAGATAGAGTGTATTAAATATGAACAAAGACACGAGTATTTTAGGATATAATAGAAAAGTAATTTATAGTATATTGAAATGCAAACAGAGATGTGAGGTCTCTACATTCTTCCTAGCTAAATTAATCATTTCAGAAATGCCTTTGTTAATTTTCATGTATCACTCGTCGGTCCATTCCACGATCCTTGCTAGGTCCTTGTTAAATTCTGAACCATCAGGCGATGGTTCTCAGTGGTTGTGAGTTTCATGTTACAGCAAATTGTGATGTTGTCCACTGTATGCCAATGTCTTAGTTAAAATTTAAAGCAATCACAGCTCCAAACATTTACAAAATATCACTATGGATCTTCCTTGAGTCCAAAAAAAATGTCCCTTTGATCAATGATTTCTAAAATTTGTTCCCATATCTGTTGTGAAGGACGTTTTCAAATAACTTGAAGTGCAAATGGTTCACATCAGTCGGAATACAGTAACATTTCATGTGTTACCCCACACAAAAAAAACAAGCAATTTTGTTGTCACGAGTTGTTCTAAGCAAGTCTAGGATGGACTGTTTTATCAAACAAAATCATTTCCAATGTTGTGAGGGCTCGTCTATCTTCTGTGCAATGATCTGAATTTTGTATCTGAATGCAGATGTAACTGGCTGCTCTGGGTAAAAGTACAGTTTGTGCCTTTCACATTGTTAATGTATATTACTGACTTTAGTTGAATAAAGTGATGTTGTCCCAGGCATCGTCTGGCACCATTAATTAGACCATTAATTTCCACATTGCTAGCCGGACGGTCAGGTGGAGTTTATTGATATCATTGAACCGAAGGCTTGGAATATTTCCAGTATGAATCATGTGAATTAGAGCCTCTGAACGAGACAAAGTAGGAAAGATGAATTGAGGAAAGATGAAGTTTTCACGACAGAGAGAGATCACTTCGCCCATCACACCTGTATCACGTGAAAACAGAACCTTCCAGCCAACACCCACTTTATAGCATGTTGTCCATAACCCTGCAGGTGATAGCACTTGAAGTAAACATTCGGGAACATTGTGTAGGGTCTAATCCATTATCAACATAGATATGATCTCCCATGCTGTAAATCCTGGCTTATGGGGAAAAGCATGGGGCAGAACGCCCATTTCTAAATGTTGTTTCTCAGGACATTTTGACAATTCTTGACTTAATATCATTGTAAACTGACATGAAAAAAATGCAGACATGTTCCCCAGAAATGCTGACAGCAACATACCTTTACTCAGCCAAGATCAGCAACATGAATTAAGAAAGTTTTAAAAAATCTTTCTTTTAACTGATTATTGACAACACGGATTTCACAAAGTGAAAAGTACAGAAGGGAAGGGTGGAGGGCTGGGTGTGGACGATGTTCACTTGTGAGAAACAAAGCTCACACACTTCAATAATTTCAGTCCGAGACAAAATCTGAATCAGTGGTGCCCTTTATTTTACTCTTGCAAGATGGTGTGATGTCCATGTCGACAAGGCAGGGACCCACACACTGAATTCAACTAATACACGATATTGATGTAATTTGGTTTCTATTTTTTTATTTCATTGCTCCTCCCCTGTTTACATCTTCCACTTCCCTAAGACCAGCGCCCATTACTCCTGTTTATCTCTTGCCTTATCCAGCCTTGTCTGTGACAAAATGCTTATTTCTGGCCTCACAAGTCCGTTTGACCTCATCCCGCTGTGGATCATTGTTAGGCATATCCTTTCTTCACCATTATCTACTCCCTCCATCTGTGCCTTCCCCTACCATACTGATCCTTATGACCCTTTTAATTGGGGTTTGTTCCTGTGTTTCAGTAAAAGTGGGAAACAGATGTTTATACCTATTGTTTGTACAGGCGTATCTAGCTTAACTCCCTCCCCTCACAGCATCTTATCTATTCGTCTGTAATATCTACCATTGTTTTGCAGTCACGTTTCATTCTTGCAAACAATTTTAGCTAATACAAAAACAATTATGTATTTCCTCCACATCGTTTCCATTCTTGTTGACTCAGCTCTTGGTTGAAACAATTACACACTCGTGTGAGTTCATTTACTTTGTATAAGTAATTTTAATTGCCGAAATAACACTACTTTACCTATATCCCACACACTGTTCCCTGATGTCTGGTTGCATTTGTGAGCAACAGGTGAACCTGCGAACCAGATTCAGGATGGTACTGCAGGTATTTCAGCAGATACTGTGTAAACGGAATTCTCCCATAAATCAGCAATGACATGAACATGTATTTTTTATGGTGTTTGAAACCAAATAAAATTGAACAGTATGGTGGGACAAGTTCCTTTCATTTCTTTGAACTAGTAACAAGGGACACTCTCTGTGGGCCTGGGGTGGCAGGAGGATCTTTAACAGCAGAATGTGAGGGAACAAAGTTACCGTTGGAAATCCAGATAGACTGGAACTTGTTTCACTGGAGGGTGAGAGTTCGGGGGGTGACCTCATATAAATTTATAAAGCCATGAGTGGAAAGGTGAATGGCTCTAATTTACATGATTCATCCTGGAAATGTACGAAGCTTTCGTTTCAAAAATATCACATATCAATAAATTCCACCTGACCCTCTGGCTAGCGATGTGGAAATTAATGGTCTAATTAATGGTGCCAGACGATGCCTGGGGCAACATCCCTTTATTCAACTAAAGTCAGCAATATACATTAACAATGTGAAAGGCACAAACTGTACTTTTACCCAGAGCAGCCGGTTTCATCTGCAGTCAGACACAACTTAAAATTCAGACCATTGCACAGAAGATAGACGAGCCCTCACAACACCGGAAATGATTTTGTTTGATAAAAGAATTCATCGTAGACTTCCTCAGAGCAACTCATGTCAACAAACTTGTTTTTTTTGTGTGTGGGGTAACACACGAAATGTCACTTTAATACGATTGATGTGAACCACTTGCATTTCAGAAGTTATTTGAAAACTTCCATCGCATTAGATACGCAAATAAATTTTACAAATCATTGATCAAAGGGGACAATCATTTTTGGACTCAAGGAAGATCCATAGTGATATTTTGTAAATGTTTGGAGCTGGGATTGTTTTCAGTTTTTGACCCAGACATTGGCGTATTTCCCCTATGGTGGGGGATTTCAACAATAGGGAACATGTTTTTACAATGAGAGGAGAAAAATTTTTAAAAAGATATCAGAGACAACATTTTACACAGAGAATGGTTTGTGTGTGGGATGATCTGGTGGTGGATACTGACAACCTATAGAAGACATTTGGAACAGTAAATGAATATCAAATATTTGGAAGGATATGGGCCAAGTACACACAGGTGGGATTAGTTTAGTTTGGGATTATGACTGGCATGGACTGGTTGGACTGAAGTGTCTGTTTCCATGCTGTCTCACTCCATGACTCTATGACTATTTATCAATTTTTCTCAATATTAAACAGTGCTGTAGTGATCCTCGAATGAACTGTTGATGTTTAGGTTGTGTCTGAGACTCTGCGAATATTTCCTTCAATGAGAGGAGTGACTAGTTCTCCAAGTTTCACAACTGAAAAATAAACTTTTCTCCAGTATTGTTGCTGAGTAGATGTGTTCCTGCAGAGGCAGTGGTTACGGTTTGCAGTTTGCTTTCCACCAACTGGTCAACAGTGAGACAAAATATCTTTGATCCACTGCAGAAACTCCACCTGCTTCCAGTAAATGAACCTGGGAACTCAAGGACCTTTTCTGCAGTCAGCTTAATTGCTGCCAACTATTGTATCTGGCCGATTAAAGGAAAAATGAATCAACTAAAGTAAAATCCTACCAAACAAACTATATTTTCCCATTTACTCACAATTGATACTTTTTTTTAGATTAGATTACTTACAGTGTGGAAACAGGCCCTTCGGCCCAACAACTCCACAGTGACCCGCCGAAGCGCAACCCACCCATACCCCTACATTTACCCCTTACCCAACACTACAGGCAATTTAGCATGGCCAATTCATCGGCCCCACACATCTTTGTGACTGTGGGAGGAAACCGGAGCACCCGGAGGAAACCCACGCAGACACGGGGAGAACGTGCAAACTCCACACAGTCGGGAATTGAACCCAGGTCGCAGGCGCTGTGAGGCAGCAGTGCTAACCACTGTGCCACCGTGCCGCCCAATAACCACTGTGCCACCGTGCCGCCCACTTGGCATATCTTCTTTAAAAAGGAAAGTCACAGAATACAGCATTCACTGTATGACTATCAGAAACAGGACAGTGAATGCAGTGACATTCTGGTTAGTTCAGTCTGTTTATTGAGTATCTTTAAAGCTCCTGAATATGAAGTTCATGGATCCAAAATCCCACACTGCAGTAACATTTGTTATCATCTCAAAGTAAATTAACAAACTTGAATTGGTTCAAACTCACATCACTTGTTGCATCATTCTCTGATTCATGTATCTCATTAAAACTGAGTGGGCCCTTTATACATGGTCAACACTGGTGTCGTGTAACAGTGAATTTCTGCTTATTTTTATGAGTTAACTGCCCCTGTCAGAGCTATCAGTGAGCAGAGAAATGTACTGTTTCTAACCTACATTCGTGTTAATGATTATTGTAATACTCTCTAATTTAACCAAACACTCATGATGTCCCCAGGCAGTTACCTGCAATGGTTTAGATGTTGAGGATATTTTTTAAAAAAACGTATGGACTGTCCTGTTCTGGTTCATTAGATGTTCTTTCAAAAGTTTACCTGGGCGTTATGTATCACTGCCAACTCACTTTTTGTTTCTCAGGCACACAGCTTTCCTTTACTATGCATTTTAGGGTCAGAGCAATTTGAAAAAAAAGATGCAAGGAGAGACATTCTGCAATGTAAGGAGGTGCTTCTAATCTCCGGGTCCAAACTGTTTAGTGACATCCATTCACATTCCGAACATAATCACTTTAGACCTGCTCCATATTAGGTTGCCTAAATGGAATTTAGAAACGCAGATTAGAAATGGGATGTTATTTTGTAAAGTGAGAGAGACTTTGAATGACAGCAAAAATAAAAATAAAAAATAAAGTCACTCATTTTGTTGGTTAATAATATTATTGAAGTTCTTTTTAGGTTTATCTGCTTGTGGTGGAATATTCTGAATATAATCACTTTGGACACGCTCTGTATTCAGTTGCCTAAATTGAATTTTGAAATGTTTAGTATGAATTACATGTTATTTTGTAGTGGGACAGAGACTGGCAGTGTCCTGGGAAATAAAAACTCAATTGTTTTACTAGCTAGTAATACGTTTGAACTTTGATTTTAGTTTTATCTGCTTGTGAATGAATGTAGAAATAAAGGGAGCTAACTTTCGAATGAATTTGTTTTTTTAAAACAAAATACTTGCAACTATCATGTGAAACAGACCTGAAGCTACTCAATTTTACTTCCACCATTTAAAAAAAACACTCCCAAAGAAGCTATTCAGCAAAATAAATATCCCAAGATGTGTACATATCCATGTTTAAGCGTAACCTGGTAAATACATGAGCCCATGTGTTGGGGCTGTGCAAGCTGAGACCAGGATCCAGTCTCAGCCTCCAGCAGGAAACCAACAGGCGGAAGCTGTAAGCCTGCCCTTTCCGATGGCCATATAAATCCTAGGCACTGGACCGTAATTCAACACTCCGGGATCGGCTTTGTTTAGAAAGATCTTGACAGAACCGCTTCCCAGAAGTTATCAGAATGATTGTGTCGACAATTTTTCTCAGTTTATTACTGACTTTCTTATCATGTGAGTGTTTTTTGTTTAAGTCTGTCTTTGTTACTGTCTCAATGTTAGTCTACCTCAGGAATGTAAAAGACTCAGGCATCATTTCATCTGCATTAATGCTCATGGTTTATTTCTTGTCTTTTTTAAAGGTGTCCACTCGGAGATTGTTTTGACCCAGCCAGAGGCAGAGACTGGCCGTCCCTCAGCCAGCCTGAAACTGACCTGTAAAACCAGCGGGTTCGATATCAGCAGCTACTACATGTTCTGGGTCCGCCAGGTTCCCGGCCAGGGTCTGGAGTGGCTGGTTAGCTACCATACCTCATCCAGCAGTTACTATGCACCAGCGATTAAGGGTCGATTTACTGCGTCCAAAGACACTTCAAACAACATTTTCACGTTGGACATGACTAACCTGAAGATCGAAGACACCGCCATCTATTACTGTGCAAGAGACCACAGCGAGAGGAACCAGGGCTCGACCCATTCAAAAACAGCTCGAGGGAACATTTTGTCAATTCCATCATAAACTGATGGTCAGTTTGAGTTTTAAATGCAATTATACCAACTGCGATCTGAAGCAGACATCAGGCTGCCTCTTACAAAGCTATCAAAGAGGAAATGTACCATTTAAACTAGCAAACTGGTGACACAATGGGACAATGTTTTAGGCAAGTCATATGTACTGCTAACACTTCCATCAATTAAATGCTCGGACAAAATATATCTGACAGCTCAGGAAATCACTGCTAATTGTTATGTCAACTATGGCATTCATTCTAAACATGATCGGTACTAAATGGCTCTTTCAAATGAAAATTGAGACCTAGAGTAAAGAACAGAGAATGAGTGTACTGGTCCACATCATTGTGATACTACAGTGGAATTGGAGTGATTACTGGGGCCAAGGGACCATGGTGACAGTGACTTCAGGTGAGAACTTTGAACATTCTTAGACTTAGACTTACAGTGTGGAAACAGGCCCTTCGGCCCAACAAGTCCACACCGACCCGCCGAAGCGCAACCCACCCATACCCCTACATTTACCCTTTACCTAACACTACGGGCAATTTAGCATGGCCAATTCACCTGACCCGCACATCTTTGGACTGTGGGAGGAAACCGGAGCACCCGGAGGAAACCCACGCAGACACGGGGAGAACGTGCAAACTCCACACAGTCGGTCGCCTGAGTCGGGAATCGAACCCGGGTCTCAGGCACTGTGAGGCAGCAGTGCTAAAAACTTTCTATTCATGTGACTAATTTCTGAATTAAATGAAACTCAGATTCTGTGCTGAGTTTGGTTTGGTTCGGATTGATTTTTGTTCAGACTGATTATAGACTTCAGTTAAGGCTCAGAAAATAGTTAAAATGGTGATGATGGAGTCAGTTGCTCGGTGTATCTCTTTTTTTTGATCAGATGGGCATTCTATGTGGCTGGGTTACTTGAAACACCTAATGTCTCTTAATCAGTCAGCTATAAATAATGTTTAATGTCAGTGACACCCTGACTGTGAGTTTTATTATCAACAACAAACCCTAAGAATTCAAAGATGTTCAAGATATTACCAAACATGACTAAAATATGCTAAAATATCATTATTCATTTCCTGAATATATGTTCTTACCATGATTATATTTTCTCATTTATTTTGTTAATTTTGTTGATGCCAAGCAGGTTAGAAACTGTCATAAAAGTTTCTTGCGGTGCTATATTGCATTCTGTTGATCAGATTCTGAGTTTGTTTTACTTGATTCTGTTGAACTGAGTTGATTGGATTTTGGCTTTGTTTTAGTTGATTGGGTTGAACTGTGTTGATTGGATTCTGACTTTGTTTTTACTTAGTTTTGTTGAATTTTGTTAATTGGTTTTTGAAATGGTTTTATTAGATTCTGTTGAATTGAATTGGTTGGATTCTGATTATGTTTCATTCAAATCTGTTGTTTTGAGTTGATTGGATTCTGATTTTATTTTCCTTGATTCTGTTGAATTAAGTTGATTGGATTCTTATTCAGTTTGTGAAATTGATCTGCGTTTTCATGCTTTCTGAATTGGTGTTTTCTTTCTGGTGAGGAGATTGACTCTCTGGAATACTTTTCATAACCAATATTTGTGAAGTTCTTTTGTTTTTCATGAATCATTTCTGCATTTGTTAAACTTATATGACACATTTTTCTCTGCTTGATTGAAAACATTGCATCTATTTGTAACGGTGTGAAAAACAACTTAATGCAGAAACCCGGAAGTGTGAGAAATGAAAAAAACAAGTTTTTAATGCATTGACTTTTTAAAAAAAAACTCCGTTCTAATTGTAAACTAACTGAATTTTGTTTTGAGTAGCCTCGTTCAAAATAAAATTTGGGACTAAAATCTGAAACTGCAGAATTGATCAGATTATGTCATTGAAACTAACTTAAAATTATAATGTGGTAATTTTCGTCCATTCAGTAATTTTGTTTTGACCATGAAGTGATTAATCAATATATGCCTTCAACCCCACTCTACTGTGCGCTGCACAAGATTGTCATGACCAGGAAGGGTGTGCAGGTTGGAAATAAATTGAACTATTGCCAGAAACGTTACAGTTTTAAGTGTTAAGTCCCCTCACCAACAAGGTTGCTGTTATGACTTGTTATTTCTATTCGATTTAATCATTAGTTTGCTTGATTCTGAGTAGCTTTGTTAGACTTCAATTTGTTTTTTTTGTGAGGTTACATCATGTTCTTGGTTCTGTTGAAAATGTTTGCAGAGCTAGTTCTGCTGCAAACACACCGTGCTGTGATCTGGTGATCGTTGATCTGTTGAGGAGGGACTGTGCTTGGGTAACATTAAATGTGTTATATTTGGGAAACCGTTTCTGGTTTCTACATTGTTTTTGCAATGTTAACACGGTTGGTGACAGTGAACTGCTCTTTCCTCATTCAATACAGTCAGCATGCAAGTTAAAATTTCATAAAGCCGATTATTAAGTGAAAGGCAAATCGCAAAGGTTTTAGAAATGAAGGGAAAACAGATACCTTCAGGCACCATTTTTACTTAAAATAAATAATGAAGGATTAATCTAATCCATGCTTTACAATCCAAATTCAAAACTCAACTATCTAGTTCACTCACAACGTCTGTCTTTAAACAGTTTACAAGTCATAGAGAAATATAAATAGAATTTCAAAAGTCTAATGTTCTAATAGTTCTTGCTCTTGAGCAAAAATGCCATGACTGTGCTATAATTGATCAAGAAACACCTTTCAATTCCGCTGTACACGACATACATATTTTTCTGGCTGGAAAAGATCATTGGCAAAGACCATTTGGAAATTCTGCTCAATTCTATGAAGAACAGATCAGGTTCACTGCTTTGATCAGTTTCACACATAACTTGAGTTAATTAATTGTTATGTCCCTGATTAAAATGGATTTGCAGGATAAAAATAAAACATGAACTGAATTATTTAACCTGCACAGTGCTTTAGGTGTTCCCAATCTGTGCATTTTAAATAAATAGTTACATTTTACAACAAAATATCAACTGAAGAGTCATTCTTCAGGAAACAACTGCTATAGTGAGTTATGTGACCAAGGCCAAATTTCAAATTAATTAAAGTAATCCACTCATGAACTCGCAGGGCAGCATGGTGGCTCAGTGATTGGCATTGCTGCCTCACAGCGCCAGGGTCCCAAATTTGATTCCACCCTCGGGTGACTGCCTGTGTGGAGTTTGCACATTCTCCCTGTGTCTGCGTGGGTTTCCTTCGGGCGCTCTGGTTTCCTACCACAGTCTAAAAGAAGTGCAGGTCAGGTGATTGTGCAATTGAGCACAGCCACAGTGTTCAGGGATGTGTATGTTAGGGTGCATTAGTCAGGGGTAAATATAAATTAGGGGGAATGGGTCTGGGTGGGCTACTTACTATTCAGAGGGTCAGTGTGGAATTGTTGGGCCAAATGGCCTGTCTCCCATACTATAGGAACTCTCCTCTTAAAACCATGGGGGAACTTGCTGCAAACGCAGAGAATTCATTTGACATCGATGTGTTCAGGCGGTGCAGAGTTCACAAATTTGCAGAAGACATGAACTAGAGGATAACAGAGCACATTGTTTATTCAGACATTGAAAATAGAGTAATATTTATTTTAATTAATATACTTGACCAATTTATTGCAATGTAGCGATCAGAAGGAATCTGCTCACATTAGTTAAGTGTGACAATCATTTAAATTAGATTTCCGGCAGTAAGCATCAGGCCATTTGGCCCAACAAGTCCACACCGACCCTCTGAAGAGTAACCCACCCAGACCCATTCCACTACCCTATATTTACCCCTGACTAATGCACCTAACACCATAGACAATATAGCATGACCAGTTCATCTGACATGCACATCTTTGGATTGTGGGAGGAAATCCACACAGACACAGGGGAGATTGTGTAAACTCCACATAGGCAGTTACCCGAGGCTGGAACCGAGCCTGGGTACCTGGATCTGTGAGGCAGCAGTGCCACATTTACTTAGACATCTGTTAAAGTGGGCAACTCCAGACAGAAGCATGTTTTCAATTCATACCTTTTTAAACATTTTAGTTCATTAAAAGCAGTTAACAAAAAAATAACCTTGCCTTAATTCCTTCAACAGAAATGCTTTCCACACTGGAATGCAGTATTGTTTATACAGTGCATGCAAAATCTCCACAGTTCAAGGAACATTTTAAGAATATGTAAAAATAATTTAGAAAATAACCCATTTCCTCCAGATCTGTGCTTTAATTGGCAATATTTCCCAACTTTGTTAAATGCAATGATTTACCAAGTTTATTAACTCAGTGGTCATTTATGTTCATTGTGAACACATTCTCGTTCACATTAATCCACTGGTTAGTTCCTCTGATGAATATTCAATTACAGTGAATATATTTGACGTGAGGAGTTGAGCAATGTATCCTCTGGGATTAAGTCTGTTGTACAGTTTGTTTCAGTGCTATCTCTGACTAACTTGTCAACGGTCCTGACCATTTGTAAATTGCCCAGTTCGGATACCTGAATCTCAGATACCTTTCATCTCGTGCTTCAAAACCACTTTTATCTGCCAGAAATACAATATTAGATTAGGTGCCTCAGAATTGAGAACCCTGACTAAGTTGTTCCAATCAGAATGAACATTTCAGGGACAAAAGGCAGATAGCAAGAGTTTTGAAATTGGTTGTTGGCAACAAGAGATATTTGATTGAGCGAGGCAGAGGGAAATATGCTGCATATTTTCTTTGTGCCTCAGTTACGGGGAACATGTTTCGTGGCACAATGTAGAATCAGAATTTGTTTTTGCATCTTATTATTTGAAAACCTATTATCAATGTTTAATGTCACTGGCAACGGTCATATTACACTTCAAAACATTTTAAACTTTTTCAAACTAAGTAGACCGTCTGGTGCAGCAACATTCACAGGGGAAAGTGGAAGGGAGTTCGAGGTTGGAATCCAGTGACAGTGAATTGATGGCAATGCAATTCCTAGTTTTATTCCTCTGTAGTTCCCATAGAGTTTGAACAATTTGGAGCTGCTGTCAAAGTATTCTTGGATAAATGTTGAAATGTTACTTTCATTGTACAAACATTCTGGAACAATCCCTGGTTGTTGGAAGGTGTTAATAACTAACATGGTTTATGTACTGTCAAAACAGATGGGCTGTATTCTCCGTGATAGCGTCAAGTTCATTGTGTTCAGGTCTGTTGTGAGGTTGTAGTAGGGTCCCTGATTCTGTGCCAGGTGGCCTGTGTTCACTTACAACCTGTTAGAGAGGTATGCAACACCATCTCTTATCAGGTTACTTCAATGCAAGAAAGCAGATTGAGATGTTTGGGTGTTTGTTGGAATTCCACTCACAGAGGCCAGTGAAATCTATTCAATCGCTGTCCTGACTTGTGTCTCTTAGATATTAAACAGAATTTTGGTGGTTAGCAGCTTTTTCCAGATCAATATTTGTTCACAAGCTTTTGGGCATCGCTAGATGGGGTTATTGGAGTAAGTGCTCAAAGAAATCCCAGCTTTTGACTTGCTGTTCTAACAATATCATTTATAACTAATCCCGAATGAATCATTTTCAAAGTATATTTGATGAGATTTTGCTGAGGCTGTTTTACTTTATATTAAACCAGTGCTGTAGCTGAATTTGATAGTTCAGTACGGTGAGGGTTCTGCTGAATCCAACACTTGCAGCAGATGGTGATAGCTTTTCAGTTGGTCTTCCATTGCTATCTCAGACCATCCAGTACCTCTGCTAAGAATTCTGTTTCCAACAGGAGTCAAGCCAACCTAATCACTGTTTGTCTCAACAGGTGTGAGCTCTTGTACCAAAAACATGAAAACAATTTGGTGAAGAGGGGGTCTTTGGATGCGAAAGGTTAACCTTGCCTTCTCTCCACAGGAGCTGCTAGACCTGCTGAGTTTCTTCAGCAGTTTCTGCCTTTATTTTGGTTTTCTAGCATTTAAAGTTTGTTGTTTCATTGAAAAAAGTTCTGTTCGATTAAACACGTTCTTCAGAGAAAAGACACATTTGAACAAATTGCGAATGTTCAGAGATATTATTGAATTTGAGTGCCCCGATCTCGAGCTGTAGTTTCACAAGAAACTATTATGAAGTAACAACACACTGCAGAGTGCAGTGGCTGCTGTAATTGGGTGGAAGTTATTTTGATCACTCAAATAGAGAATGTCAATGATCCCGTTCCAAATAATCAACAGAAGTTTTTTTTAAAGCATGTGTAAAACAATTAACTTGTTGAAATATTTTAATAAAAAGTATTCACGGCCAGTGCCAGCTTAATGAATGACACAACGACAGGAAGGTAGGAACAAGAGGAGGGCACTCAGCCCCTCGAGCTGTACCACCACTTACTTAGATCATGGTGCATCTGTGAGCTAATCCACAGGTCTCCCTTTGGCTAAAACTCTTTAACACCTTTGTTTAACAAGCAAAAACTATTCCAGATTTACTGATTCGACTGCCCATAACAAAGGGAGACACCATTTCTGAAAGACATTCCTGTGAGGACTGTGACACAATGAGGCTGGAATTAATTGCTCATGAAAGTAAACTTTAAATCTCTGACAATTTCCAATTGAAACATCCTAATCATCATATTTCATTAATTTAACACTATACTTCCCTGGAATCAAGAAATATAATGTGTGATTGCCTTGCTAAAAATGAGGAGAAATTGAGGACTGCAGATGCTGGAGATCAGAGCTGAAAATGTGTTGCTGGAAAAGTGCAGCAGGTCAGGCAGCATCCAAGGAGCAGGAGAATCGACGTTTCGGGCATAAGCCCTTCTTCAGGAAGGGCTCCTTGGATGCTGCCTGACCTGCTGCGCTTTTCCAGCAACACATTTTCAGCAGTTGCTAAAAATGAGGGAAGCTTCTTTCCGATTATATGATTAAGAAATAGCTCTGTTCATTCAGTGAAAACACAGTCAAATTACACAAAAGGAAACCATGATTTGGAGATGTCAGTGTTGGACTGGGGTGTACAAAGTTAAAAATCACACAACACCAGGTTATAGTCCAACAGGTTTAATTGGAAGCACACTAGCTTTCGGAGCGACACTCCTTTATCAGGTGATGGTGGAGCGTCACTCCAAAAGGTAGTTTGCTTCCAATTTAACCTGTTGGACTATAACCTGGTGTTGTGTGATTTTTAAAAAAGGAAACGATGTCATCTTGTGTAGACACACAAGTGCCTCAAATAATTTTCAATTCTTCCAGTGGTTGTTTGAATCTCTAGACAGGTGTGGAAGTGTCAGACTTTTTATATCGCCAGTTGTCATCAGTCTATTTGAATTGCTGAAGTTTGTGTGGTATTAGCACATTCACAGCGCTGTTAGGAAGTGAGTTCCATGGCTGTGATTGAGGAAGAGGAAACGGGCAGGGAAATAGTTGAGAGTCAAGTTGAAGTCTGATTTGGAGGAAAGCTTTACATGCATGTGTGCCCTTATCCTCAAGGATCACACTTTTGGAACATGCTGCCGAAGGGACAGGTCAGCATGCAAAATGGAAGCTGAAGAAGGCATCTCGGCCTCTCTAGAAGGCTATTCCATTCATGGGATCATCATTAATCTTGCTGCTCACCAGTCTTCCCAACACTCGATAACATTGAACTTGATTGTTTCCTGTTCAACAAAACAATGGTGAATTCTTTTGGAATTCTCCACCACAGAAATTCATAGATTCAAGACTCATCGATTCTTGAAAGCGTTGTCTCAAGTACCTAGTGTGTTGAAGGTGTTTGGCACATGTACCTTCATTGGTCAGAGCACTGAGTGCAGGAGTTAGGGCTTCATGTTGTAACTGTCCAAAACATTGGAATGAACTGCCAGAGGAAGCGGTAAGTGCAGAGATCGGTCCCACATTGAGAAGACATTTGAACAGCTACAGGAACTGGATCGGTCTGGATGGATATGGGCCAAAGGCAGGCAAGTGGAATGAGTTTAATTTGGGAACTCTGGTCAGCATGGATGGGCTGGACCAAAGGAACTGTTTCTGTGCTGTACGACTTTATGACTCACTGACTTTATGGTGGAGTTGGCTCAAAGTTGGAAGGTGGTGAGCAAGTGAGGGGCTAGATTGGGCATGTGGGAGAGTTTGGGCTGGTAGGCTGGTTGGCTGTCTGCTGGGTAAACTTGCGTGCACTCTGTCTGGCAAAAGGTGGCATCAAGGTAAATGGTAATGGTCACAGGATAATTTGGTCGAATTGTGCTTGGTGGGTGAGGGGTAGTTTGAGCTGAAATGCAGGAGGTCTGTCTTTGCCAGGCTGGTTTATGGAGAGGTGGGCAGGATGCCAGGCTGGTTAGTGTAGAGGTGGGCAGAGTGCCAGGATGTTTCGGGGGTGGAAGGTCACTGGAATGAAGTGACAGGTGGATGTGTTGTCAAAATGCAAAGCTCAGAGTCTGGCAAAATGGTAGGTTGTAAAGCACAGATGCCAAAGGAGCTAGGATGCAATGTGCACAGGTTGTCTTGGGTAAGATGAGAGATCAGTGATCAAGGGCTGAGGTCATGTCTTGGGTAGTGGGCTTTTGTCAGAGGTTGTGAAAATGATGGTGCCAGGTCCAGATTTGCCATGGACCAGGTGCAGGGTGGCAGGAGTGTAAATGACTGAAAGGAATTGAGATCATATGTCCATCTGGAATATAGAATATAGAACATTACAGTGCAGTACAGGCCCTTCAACCCTCAATGTTGTGCTGACCTGTGGAACCAATCTGAAGCCTATCTATCCTACACTATTCCATTTTCATTCATATGTTTATCCAATGACCTTTTAAATGCCCTTAAAGTTGACGAGTGTACTATTGTTGCAGGCAGTGTGTGCCATGGCCCTACTACTCTCTGAGTAAAGAAACAACCTCTGACATCTGTCATCTATGTCCTCTCCTGCTAGCCATCACTATTCAAGGCAAAAAACTTTCACTGTCCACCCTCTGTTTATCTTTTATGTCTCAATTAAGTCACCTCTCAACCTTCTTCTCTCAAACAAAAACAGCCTCAAGACCCTCAACCTTTCCTCATTAAACCCTCCCGCCATACCAAACAACATCCTGGTAAACCTCCTCTGAACTCTTCCAAAGCTTCCACATTCTCTCTATAATGTGGTGACCAGAACAGTACACAATACTCCAAGTGTAGCCACACCAGAGTTTTGTACAGCTGCAACCTAACCTCGTGGTTCTGAAACTCAGTCCCTCTATCGATGAAAGCCAGCACAAAGTATGCCTTCTTAACAACTCTATCAAACTGGCTGGCAACTTTTAGGGATCTATGTACATGGGCACCGAGATCTCTCTGCTCAGCTACACTACCAATATGGATTGCCTTGGATGTGTTTTGTGTGATAGGGGTTGTGTGTTCTGGGCATGATGGGTGTATAGCAGGGTAGGGTTTGTTAATGAGAGTGGAAATTTTGGTCTAGGCAGGGTAAGTGCAGTGGTTAGTCTGAGAGATGAGGTTTGGTGGTGAACTGCGGATCAGTTTGATAGTTATTAAAGTTAAAATTACTTGTTCATTTCTCAAATCATATTTATGTAAATACTCAGCTGTAACACTCCAAAGTCTCTGAACCTTTATGGTCCTCCATTTTTCAGAGGCCTCCAGAATTCAGATCATTGTAAATGAGATGTTTCAACTTCCAGACAATTGGCCTGAGTTCAGCCGTGACAGCCATCCTCCCCATCCCAGTGCTCAGCTCCTGCCTGTGCTGCTGCTGCTGTTGCTGCAGTGACATTTCTCCCAGAGAGAACATTCTGCCTTGCAGTGATAAGTGAGGAAGGCTCACTGGACCTGATTTCCAAGTATGGGGACGGCAAACACGAGGGGACACAACTTTAAAGTGAGGGGAGATAGGTATAAGACAGATGGCAGAGGTAGTTTCTTTACTCATTGAGTAGTAAGTGTATGGAATGCTTTGCCTGCAACGGTAGTAGATTTGCCAAGTTTAAGTACATTTAAGTTGTCATTGGACAGGCATATGGATGTACATGGAATAGTGTAGGTGGGATGGGCTTCATATTAGTATGTCAGAGCAGCACAACATCGAGGGCCGAAGGGCCTGTACTGCGCTGTACTGTTCTATGTTCTATGATTCACTCTGATTTCTCTCCGGGGGTACTGCCAGCTGTTGGGTATTTCCAGCAGCAAGGTACCTAGTGGGGCGGCACGCTGGTACCGTGGTTAGCGCTGCTGCCTCACAGTGCTAGGGACTCGGGTTCCATTCCAGCCTCGGGTGACTGTCTGTGTGGAGTTGGCACTTTCTCCCATATCTGTCTGCATTTTCTCCCACAGTCCAAATCTGTACAAGCTGGGGGAATTGCAAATGTTGTGTTCAGTGATTGGGAGGTTAGGTGCATTAGTCAGGGTTCACTGTAGCATAATAGGGTAGGGGAATGGGTCTGGATGTGTTTCTTTTCAGAGGGTGGGTTTGGACTTGTTGGGCCAAATGGCCTGTTTGCACACACTGTAGAATTTGGATGAATCTGCATTTCCTTGGTTTGTATTTTGTGAAACTTCTCTGCTCTTCACAGCAATCCAATGAAAGTGTCAGTTGGTGAGATCTTCAAACAGTTACTGGGGTGGGATCAGGATGTTCTTCTTCCTAAATTTTATGGCAATGGTCAAGGTCGAGGGCATGTTTCTAAAGAGGGAACCAATGATCATGATCAGCAACTGGTAGGAAACAAAAATAAACTCCAGTTATGCTGTAGACTTCAGCGGGAGCATACTGGCAAACATTTACAGCTGAGGATACATTTGAGTAACTGATAAGGTCAAATTAACAGAAATTAACATGCTCAATTGGTCATTCTATTGTAGGGACACCATCTCCCCCCACACTTTATGGCCTGGTCTCCTCCTGTGAGGGGCACAACACTGATTCTACAATCTTTGGTTGTTTGGTGGTGGACTATTCCCCTGACGTCACCAAGGTAACCTGGAAGAAAGGTGGGGAGCTAATCACGAATGGTGGATTGAAGACTTACCCATCAGTGAGAAACAAGAAGGGAACCTACACCCTGAGCAGCCAGTTAACCCTGCCCAGGTCAGCGGTAGATTGCCCCAACAAAATCTACTGTGAGGTTGAACACAGCGGGTCACACTCACACAAGAGCAAAGAAATGCCATGTGGTACGTATTGTGGGAACTGAGATAAACAGAGCATCTGGGATTAATATGAATAAGGCATTATTTATAACCATTTTCACAGAATCACCTTATGCAGCACAGGAAAAAGGCCCTTTGATCCATCCAGTTTACGCCGATCAATAACAGCCACCTAACTATTCCAGTCCCATGTGCCAGCACATGATCCATTGCCTTGTGTGACTTGCCCTTGCAAGGATGCATCTCAATACTTCATACTTTTTATGAGGGGCTCAGTTTCTACATGACTTATAGGTGCTGAGCTCCAGGCTAACACCACCCCCTGTTTGACTTTGTTTTCCCCTGAGATCCACTTGGAACCTCCTGGCCTTACCTTCACCCTGTGCCCCTGAGGCATTGATCTCTTCATCAAAGGGAAAGATTTCATCCAGTTTACCCAGTCTACGCCTAAAATAATTCTAGACATCATGATAATCTTCTCCCTCATTCTCCTCTGCTCCAAGGAAAACCCCTGTCTATCTCATCTAGTTTCATAACTAAAACCCTCCAACCCAGGCAAGATCCTGGCAAATCTAATCAATACTGCCTTCAGTGTAATCACATTCCTTCGATAACGTGCACACAACGCTTCAGTATGGCCTAACCAGTGTTCTGTTAAGTTCCAGTATCATCTCCCTATTCTTCATTGTCAATGTCTAGGCTAATAAAAGCAAATATCCTGCCATCTTCTTAGTGTCTTTATCCAGACGACAAAGTACTATAGGGGATCGGTGGGTACATGCACCAAAGATCCTCAGGCCTTTCTAGGGTTCCACCATTCAAAATGTCATACCTCACAGATTCTTCTGCCGAATTCCATCACCTTAATTTATCCAGAATAATTTCCATTTGCAACTTCTCTTCACATACAACCAACCCTTTTATATCCTCCTGCAATCTAAAGCCATAATGCTCATGACTTCAACATGACAGTTTTCATTTCATCTGTGAATTCACTGATTAATGCTACTAAATTTGAGTCTCAGTTATTGGTATGCAAGAGAAATAACATGGAAATCAACACCAATCCCTACAGAACACCAGGAGACATCGATTTCCAGTCATGCAGACACCCGATGACTATTACCTCCTGCTCCCATCACTCAGCCAGTTTTAGATCCAATCTGTCAAATTAACTCGGATGCCATTGGCTCTGATTATTGCTATCATATGGACATCGAGTTATCTCTCTGAAGACTACTATCAAATTGTTACACATGACTTTCTCTCAATAAAACCGTGCTGAAAATTGTTGATTTATCTTCCAAATGAAGACTAATTTCACTTTTCAATAGTTTCCCTACCACTGAGACTAGCTTGACAGATCTGTGTTTTCATTATTTATCCCTTCCTTTGTCCTGCGTAACAGTGCAACATTGGCTGATCTACACTCACTTGGCACAACTGCTGTGGCCAGACAGTAATTCTAAATTATTGTCAGCGACCCAACTATTTCATCCTTTGCATCGCTCAACCGCTTGGTATACTTTGCATCTGCCCTGGAAATATAACCACTTTTCATTCAGCAAGACAACACAGAACATCACGTCATGTGTCCTAATTTCTGAAAGTACATCACAACACCCCTCCATGATGTCTGTCCCCACATTGTCCGTCTTACTAGTGAACACTGACACAACACATTCGTTTTGACCACAACCTAATCCTCCGGCTCCACTCCAATAATAACACTTAATGGGCATTACTGTTTCCCGAATCATTCTTTTATTATGAATGAGCCTGTAACTTTTAAAAATATTTTCCTTTATTTTGACTGCTATTATTTTCTCATGGTCCCTTTTGCTCTTCTAATTCCTTTGTCTTTCAAACTCTCCCTTGCACGTTCTGTACTCCATACTAATTTCTATTGTTCTGAGATTTCAGTATAGACCGGAAGCTTCCCTTGTTTCTCTTTATCTCACCCTCCATGCCCTTTGGTGTCCAGAGCCCGCTACATTCTTGGTCCTATTCAGTGGCTTCCTGGGAAATGTCCTCCCTGTGATTTTCCTCTTTCTTAAATGTGTCACACTGCTCTGACTCAGATTTACTAATAAGTGTCAGCTTCCAGTCCACTCTGGTTAAGTCATTACCTGATCTTACTAAAATTGTCCTTCCCCTTTTCAGAACTTTGGGCCAATGTCTATTCCTTTGCAGTACAATCTGAAATCCAACTGATTTACAATCACTGTCTGCAAAGTGCACCACCATTGATGTTTTACCCACTGGGTCGACTTCATTTCCAAAAGTTAAGTCCAGGTTCACCCCTTTCTTGCAAGGTCTGGATTAAAATTCTCTGTATTAACACATACTTTGTTAAAATATTCTCCTGGGGGCATTTTCAGAATTGTGCTCCCTCTAAACTTTTGACACAATGAATATCCAAGCCTATGCTGAGGAAGTTAAAAACCTCTTTTCTCATTCCCCTATTTAATTAACATTTCTCTGAAATTTGCCCATGTCTTTGCCCTTGGTCTTTTGGACCTATAGTAAGGTCTATCGTGCTCTCCCAGTAGTTATGTTTGCTGTATTTTGGTTTTGAAGTACTGTCCATTTGCCTTTGTTCGAGGAGGTATCCATGATTTCATTTCTCTTTACAGCCTAAAATACTCTTGCCAGAATTGCGACAGAAGCAACATTCTGTGCCGCAAACCCCCGCCCCTATCCTTTTCCATCTTTCCCTGTCTCGCCTGAAGGCACTAAATCCTGGAATATTGAATAGCCACTCCTGCCCGGCTCTCAATATGTCTCCGTGATAGCAACCGCATCATTTCCTCATTTATGGCGGTATTTCATCTGCCTTGTTCATCAGACTCTGTCATTAAAACGAATACCAACCAACATTCTGATGTTACCGGCCAATCGTTTCTATGCCTCCTTGACTCCCTTGCTGTGTCCTATAATTTTAGCCTTTCACATTGTCCTGCGGATCTTTCTGTGTGGATCCCAGCTTCTCCAGCACTCTGCACAATTATGATTCTTGTATCCATTAACCACAAGAAACCTTGATATATGAGAACTGATTGTATTTGTTATGAAATTCATCAGATAATTTATGCGATGTGTTTCCTAAAGGTACAGGTCCTCTCCCACCAACTCTTCTTCTAACTGTCAGCTCCAGTGAAGAAATCGCAAGCAGCAAGTTTGCAACCATTGTCTGTTCAATCATCGATTTCCATCCGAAGTCAATCTCCGTGAGTTGGTTGAAAAATGGCCGACTCTTGGATTCTGGCTTCTTCACGTCTCCCGTGTGTGAGGCGAACGGCAACTTCTCGGTGACGAGTCGGCTGATGGTCCCTTATGGTGAATGGTACAACAGCGCTGTCTATACCTGCCAGGTCACTCATAAAGAGAACATTCAAAGTAAAAACATCACCGCACTCCAGGGTAAGAGACACAGACTGAGAGAGCTACGAATCACTCTGAACTCTGATGTGAATCAAACACACTAATTTATCAGGCGTAGCAAACAGCACGGTACAGCTTCTCGTTTCCCAACATGTCACATATCTCATTTCAGTTTGAGTGTTACATGAGCATTGCTCATAATTCAACATTTTGGCAACTCAGAAAAGCATGTTTCTTCTCTGTTGAAGATAGATATATAGACAGTGAGCTTTGTTAAATAGTTTGTTGCCTGACCATGCTGGGAGAGGCATTCAGAGTGCTGCAGAGGGCTGTGGAGACCAGGCCATTGTGTATATTCAAGCCAGAGATAGTTCGGCTCTTGTTTAGTGTGGGGAGAAGACAGTAGAATGGCTTTAGCCAGAAACGTCGATTTTCCTGCTCGTCGGATGCTGCCTGACCTGCTGTGCTTTTCCAGCATCATTCTCATCTAAACTCTGGATTGGCCGAACAGCCTTATGATGTTGTGGTCTCAAAATGACATGGTTAAAATATGCAGTGACCCTTACTTGAAAATATATCAAAATGCGTTCACTGCTTCATTCCCTGATCAGGAATGACCTGTTGGCCTTGGACATTGTACGACATCGATTTTTATCTTGTACTGAGCTCTTTAACTTCATTTATGGGATCAGACCACAGACCAAGTGGGTATCACATTTGATGAACTGGGATAAACGTGATCTCACTGAGCTTCTTTAAGATGCTTTCTGTAAGTAGTGGATGAGGGAGGAGAATAAATTCTGGTAAGAATGCTACAATAGGGATGCATGAACTAGGAACTCGAGACAGGCTGATTTAGCCGGGTTTGGGGTGGCGATGTTTACACAGTGGGTAGTGGATGTCTATAAAATTAGTGTACATTTCCATCACGTTTGTAGATTAATTTAAGACTCTTTTGTTTTTTTTTCTCCCCTGCTCTATGAAGAAATTAAAAAATGCAGCTTGGTAAATAGAGTGAAAGTACAGACCAGTCATGAACGAACTGAATGGAGGGAAAGACTTAAGGAGATGGGTGTCCTTCTCGATATCCAATGCTGTACTCATTGTCTTGTTTTCAGATCTACTCCAAACTCAGCCTATGAGGGACAATGACATAAATTAGAGAATGACATCACACCAATAACGCAAAGTATTTTTGATCACGTTAAATATAATGAACAGAATTTCCATGGATATTCACTGCTTCTGTAACACTTTAGAACTCTGCAAAGAGAATAATTATAATTTATTATAATTTGTCCGAAATTTGGGATGTGATTTGGCAGTCAGCATGACCAGCAGCACTTGCACCTAAGGGTTGTGAACATGGAATTGAAATCATTATATTCAGATTACTCTTGTCACAAGTATCAATAGATGGTCTTAAGTGAGAGACAAACTCTGAAAGAAAGGTAATTCCATGGGTTACATAATAGTATCTTCGATGATTTTACTTTTTTCACAGGTGTCACTTGTTACAACGCCAGTGTTCTTTAGGAATAATGACACAGGGTATGTCATAGGTAATCACAAATGCTTTCACAAATCAAAATACATCAACAATAGTAAGCATTGTTTCAGCAATGGTTGGAGTTGCCATTTTGAAGGTGGTGTCTTCACCCTGTGAAGAAGTAATCTGAAGATTGGGTGTTTGTATCATAAAGGGGCATTTTTCATTGACTTTGATTTTTGTTTCATAGAAGATACCGAGTGCCACCCTAACACCGTTAAAATCCTCCCACCGCCAGTAGAACAAGTCTTACTGGAGGCGACGGTGACGTTAACCTGTGTTGTGTCCAATCTTCCTTCTGGAGTCAACGTGACCTGGAAACAAGAAAAGAAGTCTCTGAAATCAGAGATTGCTGACCAGCCTGGACAGAATCCCGACAGCGTGATCAGCAAATTAGACATTTCTACTGAAGCCTGGCTGAGTGGCGTTACTTTTGAATGTGTGGTGTACCATCAGAATCTACCGACTCCACTGAAAGACTCCATCCACAAGGAGAAAGGTGAGCGGTGAGATTAAAACACAAAGCATCCCATGTGTAATCCAGATCCAGTTACATCAATGGCAGGCTTTGATTGGTAATGAACAAACACCGTTGGGAGCATTAATGATGCATCTGAAGGCAGGATAGCTAAGGAGCTGATTAAGCAAAAGACGGACCAAAGGATATTGTATTCTGATTAAGTCAGATAAGGTGGGAAGAAACCTGGGTTGTGATGTCACCATCAGCAATGACAGTTGGACAGAATGCCCTTGTTGTGGGCTGGAAACATGGAGGCAACTTTCACATTAAACTTTACTTTTTTTACTGAACAGAATGTGTACCATACTGCTCCTTTAGAAAAGGAAAGTGAATAAATCCCAAATTAAAAATGGCATATTTTAATATTTAGTGTAATTGTGATATTGGTTCAGGATGTTTTTGGTTGATTTATCTTTGTCTCAAATATTCTGCAGTGATTAATCCGCTGGAGCCATCAGTGTCGGTCCTCCTGCCACCAACAGAAGAAATCTCCGCTCAGAGGTTTCTCTCCCTCACCTGTTTAGTGAGAGGTTTCTCCCCCCGAGAGATCTTCGTCAAGTGGACAAACAATGACAAGCAGGTGAATCCCAGTAACTACAAGAACACCGAGGTGATGGTGGAGAGTGACAACACTTCCTTCTTCATCTACAGCCTGTTATCCATTACAGCGGAGGAGTGGGCCAGCGGTGCTTCTTACTCCTGTGTGGTGGGACATGAAGCGATTCCATTGAAGATCGTCAACAGAACAGTCGATAAATCCAGCGGTAAACCGAGTTTCGTAAACATTTCACTTGCACTGATGGACACTGTTAATTCATGTCAATAAAAATCTCAAAGTTGCATTTAATAATTCAACAGAAGTAATAAAGTTTCCTTTTCCTCCGGTTGTGAGTTAAATACTGAATTAGTTGTTTCTCTCTCTGACTTACACTGCCTCGGTGTAGTTAAAGTGGGTTATTAGCAGGTCTAGGACAAGTGTCTTGTGCAGTTAATGTTCTCTGCTCAGATACACCCTGGGTCAGAGACAGAGTAAAGCTCACTCATTGCAGGATTCCGCCAAGTCCCTTATCCATCCTAAATCCCTCTGTGACAAAATCTGACAATGTCCATTTTATGTCAAGGGTAGAGCACGAGTTTTGAACTTGGTGTTCTTGATTCCCCCCATTGGACATTCTTACAAAATTCATGTCAGTTTTGAACTGCCACATTGCACCAATTGGAAATGTAAATTTAAGACACTTTAAAATTAAATTTGATTGGAACATACCAATCGTAAAGAGTGCAGAACAGTTTGAATGTAACCTTTGTTTCTGGGGAACTGCCAGGGATCTTGCGCCAGCGCATGAGTTGACAGAATGTATCTTCACTTTCACACCAAAGAGAATCGACAGATAAGTTGTCGTGGAGCAGAGGGGAGGGGAACAATGAATGGTCTGTCCTCTTGCTCCCTGTGCAGAGTTTTCATGGTCGATGTCCTCTGTAATGTAACCCCGTTACTAACAGGAACAGTCAGCTTCTTGCTTACTGTCCAAAGATTGAACATTTCCATGCAAAATAATAACTTTGAAACATGTTGGACATACTTGGCTCTGTTAACAAATGATTAACATCGATTCCCATAATCCAAAACTGGTGTTTGCATCATCCCGGTTTGAATTCCATAGTTTTGTCTCAGTTTTCTGGAGACATGGGATCAATTCTGGTATTCGAATACATGATATGATATTGTTTCACATACAGAACACAAGTAGACATTTTCTAATAAACATATTCAGAAATGTTATCTCTGGGGCAGTGGGGATTTGAACTCACGCCTTTTCTCTCAGAGATAGAAATTCTATCACTGCAACAGAAGAGTTGCTCATAAAATGCTTATCTCTCCACGACGATGGGAAATGTTTCCTACAACACCAAGGTCAAATCTAATTATGGGCAATCCATTAAAATTAGAACAATAAATTAGAATAATAAAAATTGCAGTCTGGTATAAGAACAGATACAGAGAGATGATCACAAATGCACATGTAATGACACATATATGGGCTCTTACCTAAAGACACATATTTATGTGCACACTCAAATGTGCATATAGATAAGATGTCACACACGCATACTCGCACAGAGCCACACACTCACCTAAGCTCATACAAAAACTCACATACACCGAAAGAAAATTATTTGCACAAATGAACAGGGGTACTCACACATAACCATGAGAAATATAGACACACGGTAACACACAAATGGGCATGAATACATATACGTTCATACAGCAAAATGCGTACAGACATACACGCAAGAATACACAGATACAAATTCCGAAAAATGTCCTCCCACATGTCAACTCATACAAGCACGTAAGTGCACAGAGATAAATATTAATATCATTATTTTCCCATTTTCAGAATCACAAACATACGATGACAGAGGCAGCTTAATTAGTTATTTTTAAACCACATTGATCAACGTGTATACAATGTCACAGGTACACACAAATTCAGAGTCTCACATGCAGACACACAAGTGCATAGATCACCAAATAGAAGGGCGTTTATTAAATAAGGATAATGGGCACAAGCATCAGCAAGCATCCACACACAGTAACACAAACAAGCTTCGCAGGAGATGGTTTGGGAAAGATTGCCACACAAACAAACATCATCATATAAATACAAACATCCATCAAAACATAACATTGCATGCTAACATTTATTAAGCATAAACATGAAAATAACCTAGTTTAGGTAGGACCTGAAACAGACACATAAGCACACATTTTGGATAGCACTAATGAAAAGTGAACACTCACAAAGACATTACAAGATAAGCATAGGCAGCAACAAAATGGCATATTAGCATGATGATGCTGACACAATGTGAAAAGACCAAAATTTCGGTGCCCAAACACATGAGCACACCAGCAGTAAAGGAACAGGAATATGTTTATTCATGCACAGACTCCAACATGGGCAAGAGTGAAGTAAGAGACTCTCATAACCACATACACAAACATTAAAGGGAAACCAAACACACCAAGCAGTAGGTCAAATAAATTAAGGGACACATGTACAAAAACTTATTCCTAAAGATACAGATCCTACAAACAAAAAGATGAAGCCATGTCCTGACTGTGATGTCACTTATATTCATGATTTGCCAAGCAATTGGTCACCAATACATAAAGGTGAGAATCACATTTGAACTTTTATTCAGTGATGGCCACAATTTTCAACTAAAGTGCTGTCACAGCCTATATTTAAAATATAATGATATAATTGAAATAATCATTTGTAATAAGCATTCCTCAAATAAAACCCTTAAATAATAGATTAAAAGAAAAATAATTTAAAACGTTCTGACATGGACAATGAAGAAAGAACATGTGCAATTAGAATTTGTAATTTCTTGCTGAGAGTCAATAATGCACTGATGGATACAGATAAGAGTCACACTTGAGAAATACCTGACTGCTTTATGAAGATGTAATGGTCTCTAATTACATGACTTGGATACACATAGATCGATCTGGATCAATAAACGATCTAAATGCGTTCCCTCGGCTTTATATTCATAGATTCAATAGATCGCACTTGGATTGAAGACTATGACGATGATAACAGCAACATCTGGACAACTGCTTCCATGTTCATCACCTTGTTCTTCCTGAGTATTCTCTACAGCGCTGCCGTCACTCTGGTGAAGGTGAGAATAATCACATCTTTCTCACGCCAAACAGTCCAATATGTTTTGTGAAATCTCGAAGTGTGCCATTGAATAAACATTAAATCTGAAAGTCCCTGATCATAAATATCTGCGTCATTGCTTTATCTCTCTTTTCCAGGTTAAGTGAATGAATTGTGGACTCCTTTGATTTTCCTGATCTGCTTATCAAGGTCTCTGAATTCCCAATCTACAATCTGTCCTGTTGCTGACTCTAACAGTGAGATCACTTCAGTTTATCAGTGTGTAACTGAGACAATTATTGATGGATTTTCGTTTTTACTTTGATATCTTTGAGATGGTTGTGGTTGGAAGAATTTGTAGCTTCCCTGTTGTTTGATGCCCATTTGTTTTGTTTTTATTTGTTCCTTACTCAGAATGGTTGCCTACCCTTTCTGATGAGCCTTTGTATTCCCTTTCTTGTGACTGTTACTGATGTACAGAAAATTCCCACCTCACAGCGCATGTGTTCTCGTCTCAATGTGGCAACCAGCCATTATATTCACTTCTGTTAGCTTTTACATCAACTTTTTGGATAAAAATGCTTTCTGAAATGGTTAATAAATCTCAAATGAATATGCACTAACCTTGAGTTTGCTTCATTCTTTCTTCAAGGCCAGTCAGTAATCATACATTTTCCCACATCCTACTCCTTTCCCAGCCAAATACTTTCACTTGTTCTGTTTGGTTGTGTTTCATCCAGTCATTTAGTTTAATGTTGCGCTGCCATGCCGCCCACTAATGTAAATACATCTTTCACACGAAATGCCTGATGGAACACTCCAGAGGCAGAATGATGAGAGAACATTTCCTCTTATGCACCAAGGGTCACAGCCTCGGGTCACGTAATGATACAAATTAGGAGCTTTGCTCCACCAGAAGCCTATAAAAGGCAGGCAAAGGAGTTTGAAAGTTTACTCTACACCGTCTAACCACATGTACTCCCAATGTCCGGACAGCCTGGGTTAGTAATGCATAAATTGGCACCTAAAATGCCCGACGAAACATTCAACAAATGTTGACCAAAAATGTCAACGTTCAGTCAGGTAGTCAATCCAAGGGCTGATTCTCAGAACTGGAGTTTTTCTCACACATAAATCTCATGGAGCACAATTCCTGGGATCTATTTGACACACCACACCTGTCAAATCCCAGGGAATGAGACTGGGATCTATCTGATACAGGGATATTACTGAACAGCAACCCTCAAAAATAATAAATCAGAGGTCGATGTTCATCAGAGCTCATGAGTCCCTGAAATATTCAGCCATTGGGATCTCTATGACACAAGACGGAATTGAGAACCTATCATAGCAACTGTTCACAGAGTCTGGGAACTATCAGCAGAGGAGAACATTCTCAATTTCTCAGAGATGGTGAGGTGTATCATCCCGGGAATAATGTTGTGAATCAGTCACGCACCCAATCTCATAACTTCGCATTTTGTCAAAAATGTGGCACCTGAAACTAGATGCAATATTCCAGGTGAGACAAGAGACTGTTTGATTTCAGTTTAACATAATTGCTTTGTGTTTGTTCTCTACGGTGTTATTGATAAAGTAGGGTTTATTTGCTCTTCTGTCCACGTGTCATGGTCCATTCCCTGATTTGTGCACATACACACGGAGGATCCTCTGCTCCTTCACCCCCTTTGGGTTTACCCCCTTACTATTGTATGTTCCCCTGAGTTCATCACAAAACAAAGAAGCACGTCACCCCTCCCTGAGACGGAGATCTATCTGACACACCGATATTAATGAATAACAATCCTCAAAAATGATCAATCACAGGTTGATTTCGATCAGAGAAGGCAGAGATCAGAAGTTCTGGAAACTCTGCTGCTTTCCACGTCCTTTCCCGCTACCCCTCTGTCAAACTTGATGCTCTTAGCTGTTCTTCCAATATCCTAACATTTTACCTTAAATTGCTATTAATATTTTTCTGTAAATTTGCATTAGAGACCAAAGCACAGGTTGGAACAACAAGGACTCCAAACACTGAACTCTGAGAACGTACACGATAAGGCAACCTACATTCTGTAACAGCAAACACCCGTTAACAAATGGTTGGCAAGTACAAAACAGTGGGTGAGATTAACTTGAACTCATCAAAATAAAAGGAAAGTACTCTGGAGGTACAGCGGTGTAGGCAAGACCTGGGCAGACAGAGTGGAGTTCGTTTTTTAAAATTCTTGTTTATATCCAGAATTTTCCTTCCACACAATGTAACCTTTTATTTCCCATCACCCAAGTCCCCCATAGTATCTTTATTTTCAGCTACTAACCATCACCAGTAAATTGAATAATTTATATTCAAAGCCCCTCCCACCATCAAAGGTACTGCAGAAGTAGGAAGAGCTAGAAGAAAATTGGAGTCAATTTTTCTTGTGGTGAAACATTACTGCTGTTCTAACACAAGGTATTTCTGAGGGATGGTCCAGTGAAGCTATGTGGATGGAACTCAGAAATAAGAAGGGCATGGTTACTTTGATGCAATTGTAATTGTCCCCCCAGTAGTTAGAGTGAAATCGAGTAACAAATATGTGGAGAGATCTTATTTATACTTAAGAATAATAGGATTGTAATAATCACAAATTTTAATCTTCCAAACATAAAGTGGGACAGCCATGGTCTTAAGAGCTTGGATGGTGAGGAATTTGGTAAGTGCTAAAGTCAATTTTCTGCATTAATATGCAGATGTAACTATCACAGAAGGAGCAAACCTGACCTACTCTTGTGATATAAGGCAGGGCAAGTGACTGAATGGTTAGTAGGGGAGCTTTTTGGGGCCGGGGTCATAATTCGATTAGTTTAAAACATCTATGGAAAGGATTGGCATTTTATATAAGTTAAAGTTCTTAATTGAACTAGGGCAAATTTTGATAGTATGAGACAAAATCTTTCAAGAGTTGATTGGAGTAGACTGTTTGCAGCTTAAGGGACGGCCGGCAAGAGTGAAGCTTTCAGAAGTGAGATAACGAGAGTTTGGAGGCGTGATGTTCCTGTTAGTGTGAAGGTAAGGCTGGTAAGAGGAGGGAACACTGGAGGAATAAAGATATTGAGGCTCTGGTTCAGATTAAGAATGAATCATATATTAGATATAGATAAATGAGATCAAGTGAATCTCGAAGAGTACAAGAGGTGCAGGGACATTCTCAAGAGGGAAATGAGGAGGGCAAGAAAGGAAAATGAGATAGCCTTGGGAGATAATGTTAAAGATAATCCAAAGAGATTCGACTAGTACATTAAGAGCAAAGGGGTAGATCATAGAGTCATAGAAATGTACAACTTGGAAACAGATCTTTCAGTCTCACTTGCCCATGCTGACCAGATATCCTAAAGTAATCTATTCACATTTGCCAGTACTTGGCCTATATCCCTCTAAACCCTTCCTATTCTTATACACACTCAGATGCCTTTTAAATGTTGAAATCGCACCAGCCGCCACTGCTTCCTCTGGCAGTTTATTCCATATACACCATCCTCAGCATGAAAAAGTTACTCCGTAGGTACTTTCAACTTTTTCCCCTCTCACTCTAAACCTATACTCACGGTTTAGATGAGACTCCACCCATCTCAGGGAAAAGACCTTGTCTATTCACCGTATCCATGCCTCTGATGATTTTATCAACCTTTATAAAGTCATGCCTCAGCCTCCAACGTTCCAGAGAAATCAACCCCAGCCTATTCAGCCTCTCTCTATATAACTCTACATGGCTGTGAAAATGTATACGCCTAGAGGGATGGCTTCATAAATCATGTTGCATTTTATATAAATGCTGTTTTTTTAAATTATCGTTTAGTTTAAAATGGAGGATGGGTGCCTTTTCAATTTCATATCAGTAGCACAGAAAGACCTGGGGAAATATACTGCAAGAAAAAAATGGATAAAAAGTTATTGCACTACGGATCATCTCACCATATCATTTGTGTAAAAAATAATTCGCTGTTTTGACCGTGAAGTTAATAGAGTCTATTAATTAGTCCTGTGTTGGTAATAATTTTCATCTATCCATCATTCTATATTTAGTTGTTATAGTTAACGTGTGGATTACTGCACCTCTCTAAATATTCAAAACAAAATAAAGTATAACTGCAAATTAAATATTGCATCTGATTACGACAAAAAAATTAGCAATTCAATTACACCAAATTGGAAAGGAATGTTGAAATGTAGCCAATTCTGAGAACTACAAGAAGTTGCAAGAGATCATTGATTAATTTATGGTATGTTCAAATAATTAGCAAATGAAGATCCACACAGATAAACGTAAGATGTTACATCTTGGTAGGAATAATGTGCAGGTCACTTATTCAAAGATGCACGTCTAAGTGAGGGAGACAAACAAAGGGATTTCAGACAATTACATCAGTCACTAACAATTTCACCACAGGTTCCAAAGGCCATAAAAATGCAAACAAAGCTCTAAATTTTATCTCTAAAGGGATAGATTTGAAAGTAGGGTCACTATAAAAATTTGGTTGACTATAATTCAGAGTATTGCCTGCAGTTCGAGTTGACATATTATAGAATGTATGAGAGAGAGTGAAGAGATGATTTATGAGAATGCTACACAAGTTTCTGGCTGTGTATATCAAGGAAGAATTGTTGTGCTGTTCACTTCTCTCTTGAAAAGAAGGCTGACAGTTCTAAAATTAAGAAAGGTTTTGAAAAGAGAAGGTAGAGAGAAAACATTTCACTGTGGGATAGAATATAACTCGAGGCTGTCAAAATAAGACGGTACCTCAAGAAGTCCAAAAGGGAATTCAGAAGAAATGATGAGAATGGGGAATATGTGACCAGACGGAATAGTTGAAATCAGTAGTTTAGATGTATTTCAAGGAAACTAGGCGAGCACTTGGAAGGGATGGGAATAGAGAATTACAACGGGTGATTTAGATGAGGAAAGATGTGAAACACCTTGAGTAGAACATACACACTGGCATAAACTGATTGTGCCAAATGGTCTGTTTTTCCTCTGTAATCCTATGTAAAAAATCACCATTGTATGAAACAAAAAGTGCATTAAGAACATTTAGAAGAATTATAAAGTTTCTCACAGAAAAGTCTCAAGTATCCAGCACTGAATGTAAATGATTTTATCACATGGCCACACTTCACTATTTGCTTGATAGCACTGAAAAAGCAGTAATCACAGTACTCTTACTAGGAGTACAAGTAACCCATCGTCCATGCACCAATTGGGGGATCTCAATGACTTACTAATGGCCTCAGTAGGAGCTGCCAACCTGGTCTTGGGAATGTTGTGAACACTCTCGCCCTCACGGCTTCTGTCACTCACTTACTCTGATTTCCAGTTCCCGTAGTGATCGCCACCATGGACAGGGGACTGTTCCAGTGTGCAGATGGGATACCCTGTTGTGAGCCATAAAGTACTTCTTTAGGAGGGACATCCTCCAAGTGTGTCACTAGGATGCAGGGGGAGGTCTCCCACACAATGGAGGACCTTACTGCTAATAAATTGCCAGCATTGGCGGGAACACACTTACATTGACCACCTGAGTGGCCATCCTTTCCCGAATTTGGGATCAATAAAATACTACGGAGGTGGAAATATGAGAGCCCCTGAAACTGCTTCCTTCCCTTATCATCTTCCAGGAGAAAGTGAGGTCTGCAGATGCTGGAGCCTTCCTGATGAAGGTTATGCCCGAAACGTCAAATTTCCTGTTCCTTGGATGCTGCCTGACCTGCTGCGCTTTTCCAGCAACACATTTTCAGCTTATCATCTTCCACCCTATTATCCACCTAATGAGCTTGCAGCCTGTCCCTAGAGGGCTGATAGAACCCAGTCTCATTCCAATATTCAAGAACATGAAGAGCTGGCAACCTGGTCAAAATTGATAAAGCTTAAAACAGACAGTCTTGGCCTGACTGTCAAATTCTAAAGTGTAACTTGAGATGAAGGTTCAATAAAAATGGCAGAAGTACAGAAACAACCACTTCCATCCATCAGAAACAAATGTCTATGAATGGGAACAGGTGGTCCGCTATTTGGAATGGAGCAGTGCATTTGAAAAGTGAATGAGGAGCAGCAATGTTTTGTGTTGGACGTGTGCACAGTCTGAAGCTGTTTGCTGGTTCAGTTTTGCTAAAGGTTTGGCAGATACATTCCAATTAGAGGAGAAAGTGAGGTCTGCAGATGCTGGAGATCAGAGCTGAAAATGTGTTGCTGGAAAAGCGCAGCAGGTCAGGCAGCATCCAAGGAACAGGAGATTCGACGTTTCAGGCATAAGCCCTTCTTCATTCCTGAGGAAGGGATATGCCCGAAGCGACATTCCAATTAGAATCAATTAAATCTGCCAAAGTGGATATGAACACTCACATTTTTGAGATGCTTTAACATAGAAATAGAACATTGTGGGCACAGTATTTGGCACACAACAGTGTGCCGAGGTTTAATTCTAATGTAAAATATAATAACAACCCATACACCTCTCAACTCACTGCTAAACATTTGCATGTCCAGCAGTCACTTAAATGTCCCTAATGACTCTGCTTCCACCACCACTGCTGGTAAAGCATTCCATGCATTCACAACACTCTGCATAAAGAACCTACCTCTAACGTCTCCTCTATACCTTTCTCCGAATATCTTAAAACTATGACCCCCTCGTACTAGTCAATCCTGCCTTGGGGAAAATTCTCTAGCTATTGACTTTATTTATTCCTCTCATTATTTTGTATACCTCAATCAGGTCTCCTCTCTTCCTCCATCTCTCCAGAGAGAAAAGTCTGAGCTTATTCAACCTTTCTTCATGAGGCAAGCCCTCCAGTTCAGGCAGCATCCTGGTAAACCTTCTTTGCACCCTCTCCAAAGCCTCTATCTATTGCTTGTAGCAGGGCGACCAGAACTGGACACAATATTCCAGGTGTGGTCTCACCAGGGACTTGTAGAGCTGTAGCAAAACCTCGCAGCCCTCACACTCGATTCCCCTGTAAATGAAAGCCTAAACGCCATATGCTTTCTTAACAACCCTATCCACTTGAGTGGCAACTTTGAGGGATCTATGTACTTGCACACCCAGATCCCTCTGTTCCTCTACACCGCCAAGAATCCTGCCTTTAACCCTATATTCAGCATTCGAGTTTGACCTTCCAAACTGGAAAAGGATGCACCGAACGCCAAACAGGAGAAGGTTGTTGGCATGTATCAGAAGAGTTAGGACCAATGACATGAAACTGGCTTTTAAGCAAGCTTTCAAAGTGAGAATGAGTACCAGAGGGCATGTAAGGAAGTTTATCAGTAAAGTACATCTAATTCAGGGGACTTGACCATACTCATGGACAAAAGCAATCAGAGAACCAAAGAACAGAGTGTGTATATAAGGGGTACAAGAGACAGTGTGGATCAAGGCCTTGAAGAATTTAGATACAGACACAAGTTTAAACTCAATACATTAGATGATAATGAGCCAGTTAAGATCTCAGTCCTTTCTCTATAAGCACAAGTTTAAGTTTACCAGTCTTGTCCAGGCCAGCATTAAATGGGATTTCTATGAGGCTCATAGAACAGCATATAGTTATCCCTATTAATTGACCAAATAATAATTAACAACATTATATTTGATCTGCTTTATTTCCCATTACTGACTGCAATGAATCTACCTCATGGGATACAGAAACTCACCAATGTGAGTAAAATCCTCTCAAACTTTGGGCAAAATCCAGGCTATTGACTTAAGAGAATAAACTCCATACAATAATGCAACAAAGAAAAGCAAATTGAAGTCAAATAATGCACAGGTTTGATGAAGAGCAAAACCCCCTCTACCCCAGCAGGAAGGCAAGTAGAAAAGTTGTGCATTTACATAACACCTTAATGCAATCTCAGAGTATCCTAAACATCTCTTTCCAGATCTCTGAAACAAGTGCAGAACCCCTGGGACCACTGTCAACTATATGCTATCAAACCCAGGGAATCATAGATGGAAATATCAGCATGTGCACATGCAACAGTTTAAAATGAGTGTTTAATACCTCCGCTCGAGTAACTCGCAAAATTGTTTCGCGGTATGAACAATAAATGAGAATAGGTCACTTGGCCCTTCGAGCCTGCTCCGCTATTCAATAAGATCCTGACTGGCCTGATTTTAACAAGCTTATAAAACATTCAGCTGACAATATCTCACTTACGCTTCTCTTATTCTATCATTTTAGTATATTCCACTACATATCTATTCTAATCTGGAGAATAATTCTCCTGCTGTTAATCACTGATCCACACTGTACTGCTCTCCTCATGCACTGTTCTTTTCCTCAGTCTATTCTTTAGACAAGATAAAATAGATTGGAACAGACTCCACTGTTTGCTGGTACTTGACACAATGAGAACGATTGAAATATTTCAATCCACTCCTTTGGTGGAAAATATAATTTGCTTTGAGACTTTAAAACTGGTTCCATTTATTTGATATTTGCATTGAATGGTATTAGTTTGATCCAGATGTTAGTACAAAGTGAAATATTACAGCACTGAGCTTTATCTCATTCTCATTTGATGGAAGTTGGGAAGGAGTGTTTTCTTACAGCAGAGAGTGAAACATGAACAACCAAGTTGAGTAACAATCCATGCAGGTTCTGACAAAGTCAATTTTCAATCAGAGATGTTCTTTACAACAACTGAAGTACTTTTGATCATGTAGTCACATGTCAGAAATGTGATATCTAATTTGTGTACCATGAGAAAAGCAGGAAAGAGATGATGACCAGATCATCTGCTCATCGGGATTGAGCGATAAGTATTGGCCGGGACACCAGGTATAATCTCCTCACTTTAATTCAAAATAAGGGTCCCTTTAGATGGCAGAGTGGCTTTGGTTTAATGCCTCATATATATCTGATGTGGAGGATTATCTCAGGACTGCACTGTTGTGGCAGCATCAATTAGTCTATTCTAAACCCGATGGTAGGTCTTGAACTCTCCAACTCAAAGGTCAGCACACTACTCAGTGACACCTGAGCAACACCCAATACTCTGACAGGCGGCTTATTATTTACATCCCCAGGGATTAATGAAGCAATTAAGGGACATTGCATTGATTCTGTATGAGATGCAAAACTGGCTTATTATGGTAGAATGATAGTCTCCCTACCCCTAGATCAGTAGGCTTAAGTTCCTGATGAAGGGCTTATGCCCGAAATGTCGAATTTCCTGTTCCTTGGATGCTGCCTGACCTGCTGCGCTTTTCCAGCAACACATTTTCAGCTCTGATCTCCAGCATCTGCAGACCTCACTTTCTTCCTAGATTAGACTTAGTAGGTTTAAGTTCCTGTCCTACCTATTCCAGAGGCGTGTCATACATCGCTGAACATTTTAATGTTAAAAAAGGAAAGCTTCTTCAACCAATGGGCTGTTGTCATTTGGAAAGTGCTAATTAGGAATCAGCAGTTTGAGTCACCTTTGCTGATTCTCTGTGTGTTATACGGGAGTCAGTAATTTCTATCAGTGTCCACCGTTACAGCTACAAAAAGTCCTCTAATATCTCTCCTCAATGGGTCATTCTTCCCTTTTGAATATGGGCAGTGAGCACTCAGTCCTATCTCTTCCTTAGCAACAAGTGGCTGCCATGCTTCCAGCCTACTGTCAGCAAGAGGTTAACTTGCACTGTCAAAGTGTGGCAATACTGAGAATAACCCTCCCCATTATGACCCAGGCTAAGATCACAAGATGCAGCACAAGTCAGTGTTTATATCCAGAATTAGATAACCAGGAAGGATGTTCTCCACGGCTGGGGAGTCCAGAACCAGGGTTCACGGTCTACAAATACTAGCTCGGGCATGTTGGACTGAGATGAGGAAACCTTTCTTCACCCTGACAGTAGCAACTCTTTGGAATTCACTGTCATAGAAATTGATTGAGTCCAAAACATAATAGTTTTTTTTCTGGCTAAAGGGATCAAAACTTATCGAAAGAATGATGGAACAGGGTACTGAGTTAGATAATCAGCCATCGTCATTTTGAACAGCAGCGCATGCTTACGGGGCTAAATGGCTTACTGTTCCACCTATTTCTGTGACCATTCTGTGGACTAAAGAGATGTGTTTTGTTCAAAAGCTATTTTGATAGGAAAACAAAAGAGAATGTGTTACTGGCTACAACACAGAGTGACAAAACAATTTCAGATGATTGTGAATTGGACATTCCTCAAATTAAATTGAACAATGAGCAAGTTCTGGAAAACTGGGGAAAACTGCTGAGTTACCTTCCAGATGAAAATTGAAATGACCTGAAAGAGTTAGTATAATCACATGGGGAGATATGTGGGAATAACCTGGGAATTACTAATCTCACTACACACAATATTGATTGCGGATATGCTGTTCCAATCAAGCAACATCCTATAGACCTAACCTTTGAAGGTTGGCACAGGTTCAGAAAGAGACTGAACACATGCTGAAGCATAACATGGTCATACATTGGATCAAACTTATTTTTTGACTGTCACTTTCTTTTCTTGTGAACTTAAATTGTCAACTTCCTCAGATTGCAGATTGAAGATAACATTAGGATTTTGAACATTATAAATAGGACTGTGGCATGCAAAATAAGGAAATTATGACAAATAGTTATAAACATGCTTTTCCCTCATGTCTAGTATTTATGCAGCACGCTTCAGGAAGGGATTTGAGAAGGTGCTCAAAAGGTACACAAAAATGGTACCAGAGACAAGCAACTGGAGAACTATGTGGATAGTTTGAGAACAGAAGATGAAGAATTCATTTTAAAAGTGTTCAAAATCATGAGGGATTTGGATAGAGTAGCGTAAAAGGGTAGGAGAATGCATTTGGATTGGAGGGTTGGTGTGGATTTGTTGGGCCAAGTGGCCTGTTTCCATACTGTGCGCATTATATTTTAAAAGGGCTTGAGAAGAAAAGGATCAGTGGATCTAACTTGATCAGCAAAAAAAAAGAAAACAACGGTTACAAGGAAAACTGTTCTTAAAAATAGCATTGCTCGGAAACTGGAATGTTCTGCCTGATAGTTTAGTGGTGGAGGCAGCTTCAACTGAGGTCTTCAAAAGGAATCTACAATTTTCATAAGGAGAGGTTTTGCAGTATCACATGGTAAAAGGACTTGGGAGTGAACATAGGCAAGTTCCTCTTTGAGAGCTGATCAAATCATTGTCTCTGAGTTGTTACCATTGACCGTTGTATAACATTGCACAAACTACCAGCTCACCAGTTATTTCCTAATGGTTTGTCATATTCTGATATAATGACTAACTTAGTCATGTATGCGACTAAGCTTACTTTGCAATTACTTCACTTTATCCAGGAGAACCTGCATTCCCATTTTCCTCACTGTTTGCACTGACAATGTTTCCAGAACAGCTATTCATCAAAGAGTACAAATTAAGTCATTTAACATCAGTAAACTTATTCAGAATTAAGTCCAAAGCAATTTAACAAAAAGAAATCACAGACTTGAGATTCAATATTCCAAGCTTGGTCAACTAGTTTTCCTAAGTTAGTCAATGACTGCAATTTTAATAAATTTCATTATTTTGCCATAGTGATAATAAAAGAACAGAGATATCCATGCAAAGTCAGAATCAGGTGGAACAGACCTTTAGCTGATAGTTGATCTGTTAAAAAATAGAGATTATAGACATGAAAGGTCCTTTCAATGTAAGTCTAATGAGTTGCTGCAGTTCATTCTGTAGAATGTAAGTGCTAGGTGGCCCAACATCGTAGCTCAGTGATGGTGAAGGGAGTGGAAATTAGGTACGTTAGTTCTTTTGCCAGTCAATAAAACTGCTCTCTCTTTGATCATATTGAGCTTCTTGACTATTGTTGCAATTAAACAAATCACCAGGTGAGCAGTGAGGATTCCAATGCTCCTGATTTTAGCCTTGCAATGGTGTAGTTAATGAGGGGGTAATGACAAAGCAGTATACCTTGTATCCCAGTCTTGTAATCTTGTTAATGTAACTAGTTATTGCTGCCTTCACCACCCATCCCCCTGGAGTGTATTGACAATGCTGTCCTATGATCTAAAAAATGCTGCTGGGATTTTATTTGTTTTCAAGATGCATCATGAACCATCTTGGTCGTGTTGGTATGGGGTTCTTTTGACTTCCACAGGATGTCTACAGTACACCACAATGAGGGAATGCAGGGGTTGGGGTGTGGAAGAGACAGTCCAGAGTGAAAAAAAGAGAAAACCATTTCTTCAGTATGTCACAGTACGTCATCCTTGTTTAAAGCCATTTCTGGGCTATGCAATACCTTTACACTGAAAGACAGGCAAAATTCAACGGATCATTGAAAACCTTTGGATGTTTTATGCTGATTTAAGATTGGTCTCTCAAAATAAGCCTAACATTTCTGAACCAGTCAAGCAGTTGTTTTCTGTAATTGTTCTCATCTGTGTTTGTGTTCACCACGCTGCCATGGGATGCCTTCGTGAGGCAATCCTGACACAATCTTACAACAACTGCCAGCACTTCCCTTTCTCATTATTGGATCCCTAATATAGCAGATTTAATCTGAAATTAGACCAAACTTATTTGCCAATTTGTTCCCTTTAGTTTCTGACAAACTTAGATTTCCACGTAATTCACAGTGTGAGGTGTCAACATTTTCACAGCTGCAACTGGTCATAAAATACCAGTTAAATCATTTTAAATATGTGCATGATCACAAAGTTAATATTTGGCACTTCTTAACTAAAATCGAGAGTTTTGGCTGTGAGGGCAGGAGCTGGTGGGTGGAAAATAAAGAGGTCAAATAAAGACTTGTCTGCACTGAGACAGAGGGAAAACGTCGCAAATGCAAGGATTCAAGTTTAACTTTCTTATCTCGGAACAAGAAACTCAAGGTCTTTATACACGATTGCTAATTTAACCCTTACAAGCACAATTTGTAACTAAATGTTTGATTCAGGATCCGAACATAGTAATTTCTCATTCAAATTTACTGAAGTTTCATGTCATATTAGTCAGTATTGGCTGTTTTGTTGAAAAGAGAATTTTATTCCTTTTCCTTGCCTGCTCCTTCATCCATTCGCAGTTTACTGAAAGATCTGACCATAATAAACCCAGGAATAATTACAGGTCTCTGACCCAGAGCAGTGTAATCACTTCAGTATTTAGACTTCTGTTAATTGATGACATCAGTGAAACGGTGTGGATGTGATGCTGCCTGTATTGAATTTGCCATGAAAACACTTTATAAGCTTGATTCAAACAAATACCTATTACTAGGGAAAGTGCCTGACTCCGTGGATACACATGACCTCTGGCCAACTTAAATTCTAAAAAGTGCAAAGCATTCAATAGTGACATTGTATGGGAGATAGACCAAGGCAAGGAGACCAGGAGCCGGTCCTAATCCGTAACCATATTTCTTCAAATATGTAGGCATATTTCATCAAATGTCACCAGACTCTGGAGACCCATGGCAATGATTTTGGAGGGAGTGAAGAATGGGGGGTGGGCGGGAAGGAGCTTGAATGTTCCCAACCCTTGTGCTTGAGCTTGTGATAAGAATAAGCAAAAAATAGTATAAAGAGAATATGTGAAACTTGTTCAGGGCCCTTATATAATACATTTTTGCCAAATCTATTAGCCCCCTGTAGAGGTTACAATAAAGCTTTGTCTATGCTCTTGCTAGCATTTGAGTCGAGTCAATTTAACTTCCATGACACCAGCTACTTGGCCCCTGCTGAGATATAACATAAGCCAGTGTCCAATAGGAATAATCGACTTCCAATAGGTTCCTAATGCCAGGCACAGACTTCTGTAGGTGTTCTACTTGCATCTACTTTTGACTAATGTGCCTGAGGTCACAGCAATGGAAAATGTGAGTGATGTTGTGGGAAAGGGGAACATGATATAGGTTAATTATAGTTCAAGGTCCTAAACCATAAGAAATAGGAATAGGAACAGAACATTTGGCTCATTAAGCCTGCTCCATCGTTCATTAGGATCATTGCTAATACGACATTCCATACTATTTACTTTTCTGTATTTTCCTATTACCTCAATTCTCCTCCTGCTCAAGAATTTATCTCAGCCTTAAATATAGACAGGTACATTACTCCCACAGCTCTATGTAATGAGGAGTTCCAAAGACTCTCAAACATAGGAACAAATTCCTCTGCATCTCAGTCTTAAATTGTCAACCCTTTATTATGAGACCATTCCCTCTGGTCCTCGACTCTCCCGTGAGGGATAATATCCTCTCAGCATTTACCCTGTCAAGTCCCTTAAGAACCCTATATGTTGCAATGAGATCATATCACATTCTTCTAAATTCTCAGCCTGTTTAGCCTTTTCCTCTTGATCAGGGATCACCCACATCAATGTTCTGGAACTGCCTCCAATGAAATAATAGCTTTCCTTAAATATTGGGTCCAAAACTACTCACATGCAACTGTGAAGATGCTAAAAGAGGGAGAGATATGCACTTAGTCAAGGATGGTGGCAGAAAGGACATTTGAGGACTCAACTACTGAGGTAGCACGAGCTGAGGTAAGCAACAGTAAAGGAGAAAGCACTCTGTTGGGAGTTTTCTCTCGGCCTCCGAATAGTTCCAGTGATGTAGAGGAAAGGATCCCAAAGATAATTCTGGATAGCAGCAAGAGTAACAAGATAGTTGTTACGGGGGATTTTAACTTTCCAAATATTGACTGGAAATACAATAGCTCGAGTACTTTAGATGGGTCCGTTTTTGTCCATTGTATACAGGATGGTTTCCTGACACAGTATGTAGACAAGCCAACAAGGGGCGAGACCACATTGGATTTGGTACTGGGTAAGGAACCCAGCCAGGTATTAGATTTGGAGGTAGGTGAGCAATTTGGTGACAGTGACCACAATTCGAGTTATGTTTACTTTAGTGATGGAAAGGGATAGGTATATGCGGCAGTGTAAGAGTTATTGCTGGAGGACAGGCAATTATGATGCGACTAGGCAAGATTTAGGATGCATCGGATAGGGAAGGAAACTGCAGGGGTTGGGCACAGTTGAAATGTGAAGCTTTTTCAAGGAACAGCTACTGCGTGTCCTTGATAAGCAAGTACCTGTCAGGCAGGGAGGAAATTGTCGAGCGATAGAGCTATAGTTTTCTAAAAAGGCTGAATCTCATGTCAAGAAGAAGAAAAAGGCTTCTATTAGGATGAGACACTTTAGGGCACTTTAGATTTACAAGTCAGCCAGAAAAGACCTAAAGAGAAGGCTAAGAACCACCAGTGTCCTCTAAAGCGTTCTCTGGGTATATCAGGAATAAAAGAATGACTGGAGAAAGATTAAGGCCAATCAAGAACCGGAGTTGGAAGTTGTGGGTGGAGTTTGAAGAGGTAGGGGAATTGCTAAATGAATATTTTTCATCAGTATTCACACTGGAAAAAGACAATATTGTCAAGGAGAATACTGAGAAACAGGCTACTAGATGGAATTCAGTTCACAAAGAGGAGGTGTGAGCAATTTTGGAAAGTGTGAAAATAGATACGTCACCTCGGTCGGATGGGATTTATTCCAGGATTCTCTGGGAAGGCAGAGAGGAGATTGCAGAGCCTTTGGCTTTGATCTTTGTGTTGTCATTGTCTACAGGAATAGTGCCAGAAGACTGGAGGATAACTCCCCCTTGTTCAAGAAGGGGAATAGAGTCAACCCCGGTAATTATAGATCAGTGAGCGTTACTTCAGTTGTGGGTAAAGTGTCGGAAAACGTCATGAGAGAAAGGATTCATAATTACCTGGAGAGGAATAAGTTGATTAGGGGTAGTCAACACGGTTTTGTGAAGGGGAGGTTGTGCCTCACAAATCTTCTTGAGTGCTTTAAGATGGTGACTAAACAGGTGGATCAGGGTAAGGTGGTTGATGTGGTTTTCAGTAAGGCGTTTGATACGGATCCTCATGGTATGCTATTGCAGAAAATAGCGAGGCACGGAATAGAGGGAAATTTAATGGTTTGTATCAGAAATTGGCTAGCTGAAAGACTGAAAATTGACTCGCTGAAAGGTGTTGGTTGATGGGAAAGTTTCATCCTGGAGTTCAATTACCAGTGGTGTAATGCAAGGATCTGTTTTGCCGCCACTGCTGTTTGTCACTTTTATAAATGACCTAGATGAAGGTGTAGAAGGATAGGTTAGTAAATTTATGGATGACACTAAGGTCAATGGAGTTGTGGACAGTGCCAAAGGATGTTGCAGGTTACAGAGGGACATACGTAAGCTGCAGAGCTGGGCTGAGGTGGCATATTGAGCTTAATGCAAAAATGTGAGGTGATTCACTTTGGAAGGAACAACAGGAAATCAGAGTACTGGGCTAATGGTAAGATTCTTGGTAGTGTAGCTGAGCAGATAGATCTCGGTGTCCATGTACATGGATCCCTGAAAGATGGCACCCAGGTTGATAGGGTTGTTAAGTTGGCACTCAGTGTGTTAGCTTTAATTGGTAGAGGGATGGAGTTTCAGAGTCATGAGGTCGTGCTGCAGCGGTACAAAACTCTAGTGCGGCTGCACTTCGAGTATTACTTACAGTTCTGGTCACCGCATTATAGGAAGGATGTGGACATTTTGGAAAGGATGCAGAGAAACTTTGCTAGGATGTTGCTTGTTATGGAGGGAAGGTCTTAAGAGGAAAGGCTGAAGTACTTGAGCTGTTTTCATTAGAGAGAAGGTTGAGAGGTGACTTAATTGAGACATACAAGATAATCAGAGGGTTAGATAGAGTGTACAGTCAGATAGTGATGGCTGGCACAAGGGGAAATAGCTTTAAATTGGGGGTGATAGATATAGGACAGATGTCTGAGATAGTTTCTGCTTGCAATAGGAGTAGACTTGCCAACCTTTAGGGCATTAGAATGGTCATTGGATAACCATCTGGATGAAAATGGAATAGTGCAGGATAGATGGACTTCAGATTAGTTCCACAGGTCAGTGCAACATCAAGGACCGAAGGGCCTGTACTGCACCATAATGTTCTATGTTCAATCTAAGTGTGTGGAGACATCATTTATTTGCATTCTGAGAGTGGACTTCACAATCAGCATGGATGTGGAGAGCATCGTGGAAGACCACCCCAGGTGACCAGCAGGAGGAAGTGCATCTAACTGGAGGAGCTGTGACATTTCTCATTTGCATTCTGGAAGTGGACTGTACGGTGTCACATCAAATAAACAAACAAAACATTGGACTTGGATTCTGCCAAAAAACGGAAGCAAAATCCACTCTTGTGTGCAAATACTAATAGGTAGATATATTTGAGAAACTGCCTCATTTATGTAACTATTAGTATTGCATATCTTCGAGAAGTCTTTGGGTATTTGGACAGGTCAAAGTCCAATGTTTTGTTTGCTTATTTGATATGCAACTGTATAGAACTGAACCGCACTTGTGCCAATGTATTTATAAAGACATTATGAGATTTCTTATGAATAAATTTATTTTTGAAATTAAAAAAACTATTTTGGGAGTGGACTTTGCAGAGCATCGTGGACCAACCTGGTGTTAAGGAATGGTCAGCTCCCTTCCTCCTCTAACTAAAAAACAAAAGAGCAAGGTTCAGAAGAGAGGAGAGAGAGAGAGAGAACATCAGGAGAGTATTGATGGGACCGCATCAAGCCATCAACAATTGCAGACTGTTGGTACAATAGCTTGTGTCTTGGCAGCCGTGCCAGTGAAGTGGACACCCGTTCAGAACAAAGCATAACCACTGAAATCACTGAAAACTGCAGACACCTGGGTTTAGGAGACTTTGCAGAGACAGAGATTGATGCTTGGGTGAACTCTGACAATGAAATTGAAACAGAGACATTCTCCGATGATCAAATAGTCAACGTAGTCACAGAGGAACAGCAGGACTGTATGAATGGTGTGGATAGTAAGGAAATTCTGATACCGGCACCACCTCCAGTTAATGAAGCTATTGACAGTTTGCGACTTTTCATGGAGTGGTATGAAACACAAGATGAAGTTGATGCTGTTAAATTGATGCATCTTCGTCACATTATTGTTTGGAAACAAAAAAGAGACAGCACTTCCTCAAACAACAGCCGCTGGATAATTTCTTCGGAAATAATAAATAACCTCCACCTCAATGATTTTTTTTAATTGTACAAGTACATAAAAAGTGATCTGAGTTGTAAAATGTCATGAATTTTTAAGCAATATGCAGTGTTGGTGAAGATTTTAGCGATCAAATGAAATAAACACACTGTTAGCATGCTTTTTAATGCAATTATGGGCAACGCAGCTTCAATTGTTTAACGTCAAATCAATTTACCGAATGATCAATTACCTGAATGAAAACCTGCTCGCCCGAGGACTTTGGATAATCGAGGTTCCACTGTTGAGGGATATGGATCCTGTGAGGATGGTTTTAGCATAGAAGGGCAAAATGAGTTGGCGCAGACTTGGAGAGCTGAAGGGCCTTATGGCCAGGCAGGCCACTCAAAATGGTGGACTTATGAGAAATGGACAATAAGTGAGGCATGCTGGGAAATTGAGACAAGCTTTAACCAAAAGTGCAGAATCCAGGCAGACTGCAGCTACAGACAGACAGTATACAATTGACTCAGCAGCTGTAGACAATACAATATACACTTGAATTTCAATTGAGTTGAATTTACCTGAATACCATCCCAAGGACAACTGAAACAATTAAGCTGTTTACCATATACAGGGGTGCCTTACGCCCTTACTTAGAGATGGCTTCCTGATCAATGTATTGGTGGATGCTGAAGTCTTTATACCCTTTTGGGAGAATCCTCAAAGTGTAAGGATCATTGCAAGACCATCCTCAGGAGCGGTAACCTGAGACCAACCACGTGAAGACACGCCTGAAACCAGCAGGAAAAGATGACTAGATGATCATCATCACGTAGATTATACAACATAGAGAACATAGAACAATACAGCGCAGAACAGGCTTTTCGGCCCTCGATGTTGCGCCAACCTGTGAACTATTCTCAGCTCGTTCCACTATCCCAAAATCATCCATGTGTTTACCTAAGGATTGTTTAAATCCCTAATGTGGCTGAGTTGACTACATTAGCAGGTAGGGCATTCTACACCCTTACCACTCTCTTTGTAAAGAACCTGCCTCTGACATTTGTTTTAAATCTATCACCCTCAATTTGTAGTTATGCCCCCTTGTACACGCTGACGTCATCATCCTAAGGTTAATTAGAGTTAAGCTCAAGCACAAGACAGTTCATTAGATTTATAGTGTAAATTGTTAGTTTGCATTTTGTTAATATCGTATTAATTGTGTTAAATGAATAAATATTAGGGTTTATTACTATGAAGAGTTTCTTTCCCAGACATGAGTTTAAGCACACTGTGAAGCAGGCACAACAGCAGAATTCAAGGAGAGAAAAGAGTTGGCATTTCAAGTCTTGTAACTCTCCATCAGACACTTCTGAAGAAGGAATATAGGATCAGGATTGGCCATTCAGCCCCACAAGCTATTCTGCCTTGCAGTTATGTTATGGCCTATCTACACCTAAGTGCCAAAGCTGCCTTTGGTCAACATCCCTTCATAACAAAAAGTTACAGATTGAAAATCAACTAATCTAACATTCACTGCCATTTGAGAAAAAAGCTCTAAATATCTCCCACCTTGTATGTAGAAGTGCTTTTGAACATCTCTCCTGAGTTGTCAGGCCCTAATTCTCAGACTATGTACCCTAATTCTAGAATCCCCAATCAGTAGAAATAGTTTATTTTAATTTACTCTGTCTTTTCCTGGTAATATCACAAAGATCATCCTTTAACCTTCTAAATTCTCAAGAAAATTCTCAAGTAATAATCCGCTCAATGAAGCCCAGTTTGGATTTCACGAGGGTCACATAAGTCCCTAACCTCATTACAACCTTGGTTCAAACATGGAAGTGAAGCCAAAGTGATAGCCCTTGACATCAAGACCATGTTCAATTGTGTGTGGCATCAAGGAGCTGTAGGAAAACTGGAATATGAGGGGTGGATGGCAAATTCTCTGCTGGGTAAAGTCATACCAGGCACCCAGGATACACTGCAACATGAACTGCACAAATTCACCAAAGAGTCTTAGTCTGCACTTATAATCGAGGGAACATCATTAATGGTGCAGCTGAAGATGGTTGGGCTTCAGACACTACACTGAGGAACTCCTGAAGACACGTCCTGGAGCTGAGATGACTGGCCTCCAACAATCACAATCAAATTCATATGTGCCTAACATGATTCATCATGTAAAACCACTTCCATCCAGAATGACAAGGGCAGCAGATTCATGGGAACACCAACACCAGCAAGTTCCCCTCCAAACGACTCGCCATCCAGGATTGGAAAAATATTACTATTTGTTCAGTCACTGGATCAAAACCCTGGAATTTCTTCCCTAAGTGCATTGTGGATTCACCAACAGCTTATGGACCTTTTATTCATTTGTAGTATGTGGGCATCACTGGCTGGCCAGCATTTTACGCCTGTCCCTAGTTGTCGTTGAGGAGGTGGTGGTGAGTTGCCTTCTTGAACCACTGCAGTTCACCTGTTGTAGGTTGACCTACACTGACATGAGGAAGGGAATTCCATGATTTTAACCCAATGACAAGGAAGAAAAGGCAATGTATTTCCAAGTCAGACTGTTAAGTGGACGTTAAGAAGGGAACTTGAAGGTGGTGGTGCTGCTCTTCTCCTTTGAGATAGAAGTGGTCATGATTTTGGAAGGTGATGTCTGAGGATCTCTGGTGAATTTCTGCAGTGCATCTTGTTGACAGTACACACTACTGCTATTGAGCATAAGTGGCAGAGGGAGTGGATGTGAAGCCAACGAAGCAGGCTGTTCTGTCCTGGATGGTGTCAAGCTTTTTCAGCATTGTGGGAGCTGCACTCATCCAGGCAAGTTGCCCTCCAACCGACTCCAGACTTGTGCCATATTGATAATGATCAGGCTTTGGGAGTCACAACCTGAGATACTTGCCACACTATTCCTAATCTCTGATCTGCTCCTATAGCCACTGTGTTTATGTGACAAGTCCAGTTGAGTTCCTGGTCAATGGTAACGCCTAGGATGTTGATAGTTGGGGATTTGGTGATGATAATACAATTGAATACCAGGGGATGATGGTCAGATTGTCTTTATAGGTAATGGTTATAGCCCTGCATTTGTTTAGTGTAAATATTACTTGTCACTTGTCAGCCTGATTCTGGAAATTGTCCAGATCTTGTTGCATTTGAATGTGGACTATTCAGTACCTGAGGAGTCGCCAATTCCAAACACTCTACAATCATCAGTGAACATCCCCACTTCTGACCTTATGATGGATGAACCAGCAACATCAACTGCAGCAATTCAAGAAGGCATACTACCACCGTCTTCAGGTAAAAAATGAGGTCTGCAGATGCTGGAGATCACAGCTGAAAATGTGTTGCTGGTTAAAGCACAGCAGGTTAGGCAGCATCCAAGGAACAGGAAATTCGACGTTTCGGGCATAAGCCCTTCATCAGGAATAAACTACAAGTCTCATTCTTGTAAACATATTTTGTACTCACTACAAGCCAATGTATCCTTCCTCAGACCTGATGTCCAAATCTGTTCTCAGTACTCCAGGTAAGGTTCAAACAGTTTTGAATACTCACAGCGTAACTTCTGCATCCTTGTACTGTCATCCTCTCGTTATAAAAGTTGGCATTTGTTTGATTATAATTTTTTTCTGCATCTATTCATGGCATTTTAAAGATCTATTCACCTAAAACCAAAGTCTCTTTGGACTTCCACTATACTTAACTTCATACCATCTTGAAAAACATCATGATTTATCCTCCGTCAGTCCAAAATTGATACCTCACACTCACACTGAACTCTCTCTATCACAGTTTTGCCTATCCACCTAGTCTATGAATATCCCCTTGTAATTTTATGCCATCATGTACACCAGTGTTTCTCAACGGTGGTGGAAGTGCCTCCTGAGGGGCGTTTGCCTTCCTTCGGTCGGCGTTGAAGTCAAAGGGGACGGCAAGGGGTCACTGAACGACTTTGTAGAGAGCTTACCAATCACTTGGAAGACTGCCATGTCCTTGAAAGACTTTGCTGTGTGCAGATGGACAGTCGCATAACACGAGTCTGTTATTTTCCCTGCACCCATGGAGGAGTGCGCTCTGATTGGTTCCTGAGCTATTATTGATAGTCTTTTCCGTGAATAGCAAACCATTTGAACCCGTTCGCAGTTGGCACTGATTCTACTGTTGAGATCAATATCACCTAACTCGTGTCGCTTCTAAGATGGCATTCTGCTCGGGTGGCAGAATGAATGCACATTACAGCTAATTAGCCAATCAAATTTTGCCACTTGTCTGAGCGTCGTAAAATAATTGTGATAAGGTAATACCCATGATTCCATTAGGGTATTCGAGCAACAGTGTAAAAATGGCCTCATTGAGTAAGAAAAAGTGGAGTATAGCATGGGGTATAGCATGCAGTATAGCATGGACTATTTGTGATATGGCTTTATTCAATCTCTATCTAATAAGCAATTACCACTGTGCTTGCTCTGTCTGTGAACAAAGTTTTTCCAACGAGGCCATGAAGCCTTCCTATCTTATTAAACATTTGGAAAAGAAACAGTGACAAAAAGGACGAAGATTTGGCATATTTTCAAGCATTAAGAATAAATTCAATCAGCAACCAACGATATTGGCCAATTCACCTGAACTGCACACTCTGGATTATGGAAGGAAACCACAGGGAGAATGTGCAAACTCCACATAAATAGTCATCCGAAGCAGGAACCGAGCCCTAGAACCTAGCACTGTGAGGCAGCAGTGCTAACCACTGAACCACCATGCCACCCACCATGCTTTCATTCTACAGGGCATTGTACCTATCTATCTTAGATGCAGCATATAGTTTTGGTCTCCTTATTTAAGGAAGTATGTAAATACATTAGAGTACATTAGAAGTGGATCTCAGGGAATGTATTAGATTGATACTGGAAATGAACTGGTCACCTTATGAGGAAAGGTTGGACAGATTAGGCTTATTTAGAGGAGTGAGAAATGACTTGAGTGAAGTGTAAAAGATCCTGAACTGTCTTGAATTGATGCTTCTTCTTGTGAGTGACCCAGAACTAAGGGGCTCTGTTTTAAAGTTAGGAATTGTCTTTTTAGGACGGATATAGGAATTGTTTTTTCCTCAAAGGGTTGTACTGCTTTGGATCTCTGCCTCAGAGCAAGTCAGTAAATATTTTTGAGGTAAATACGAATACATATTTGTACGGCAGAGGAATCAAAGCTGATTGGATTAAATGGAAATTCAAAACACAAATAAATCAAGGATGACAGAGGAAGATTGATGGTCTGAATGGCCTAGGTCTGTTCCTAGTTCATTTGGTTGCATGAGCTCTTCTAATTTTTGATGTGTTTTAATCTCTTCATATCCTCCAATGGTTCACATTATTAATTTTGGTATTGATCTTCCATTTTTCTAGCCTGCTGTGAGGGATTGGAATCCATTTTCTTAAGAACACTAGCTTGAGCCTGGAGTTTACTTGTCCAATGCCTTTTGCACAATATCTGGTATCTCCAACATTAGGATAATTTGTGTCCAGCATTAGGATAAATTCAAAGTTAGAACCACCTCTTAAAACTTTAAATTTCAAAAATAATCCTATGAAATGAATGGTTTTGTTCAAACATGATCTCTCTCTCTATTACAGCTAATGTGGCAGTGATTGTGATCCTGTCTCAAAGGAGATGTGGCCTCTCAAAGTGTATCACTTCTTATCTGGTGTCAATGGCAGCGACAGATCTTCTGGTCATGGTTACGGCTGTAATATTAAACCGGATTGTTGGGATTTATTATCCATCCAGTTTCCTCTCTACTGGGGGCATGGAATGCGCTGCCAGTGGGAGTGGTAGAGTCAGAATCATTGGCGACCTTTAAGCGGCAATCGGATAGGTACATGGATGGGTGCTTAATCTAGGATAGATGTTCAGCACAACATCGTGGGCCGAAGGGCCTGTTCTGTTCTGTATTGTTCTATGTTCTGTGATATCTATTGCTTTTTCAAAGATAGGAACCACGAATGTGGATGGCCTTGTGGCATCATACAACATAGCTAAGCTAATTGCAAAATGTGGTAAACCTCATTCCGTTGGTGAATTGTTGGTGCTTCCAGCTATTGCCAAAATATTATCAACTGTGCTACATCAGGAACTATCAATGACTATCAAGCATATTCTTCTTGCACCTTCCGTGAGAAGGTGCGTCGATGAAATGGCCTCAAATCTTGAGGATAAATTATGTTCCCTCTTGATATCGAAAGAAACTGCCGTACAAATTGATGAAAGTACTATATGTGAATTCAAGCTTTACTTTTGGGAGGCGTTGCATGATTTCAAGGATAAGAAGGGGGCTTTGAATAGGGAAAGGTTGAGAAACGCTGATGTACATGTCTATAATGCCATCTAATACGCATTGAAGCTGTCATCTAGATAGGAGACAAAAATGTCAGCAAATCAATTTCCCAGCTCAGCGATCATACCCACAACCATGGCAACAGGCACCTGAGCTACAAATCTTTACACAAACCTTGAATACCTAACATTGTGTCATCAGCAAATTTGGATATATGGTCATTGTGTCATTGTCCGATTAATCAATAAATAATGTGAATAACTGAAGCCAAACACAGATCCCAACAGGACACCACTGGTCACATCCTGCCAAATCTGAGTTCCTATCCATTATCCATCCATGTCAGTAATTTGCCTTCAATTTCATAGGTTTCTGACTAAGACTATTATGTGGGATTCATCAAATGCCTCCTGGTAGTCCATGTAAGCACTGCCTCTGTTGACATTGCCATGTCCGACCTCAGTCATCTCGTCAAACAATTCAGAAGTTTGTCAGGCATGACCTACGTGTCATGACGCTCATTGATTAACTTAAAAATGTACAAGATATTCAGTGACCCCATCCCTGATGATAAACTCCAACACTTAGACTAACTGCTCAGTGTGTCCCTGGTTTTCCTCGGAGTGGTGTTATTTTCCGATCGAGAATACTCTGCAATGATTATAATGAGGGAATTTCCTTTAACACACTCGGATGGTAACGAGCAAATCCCGGGGATCTCCACTCTTTAAATCCATTACCTCCCTTATTACCAGAGTTCTCCTGATAACTGACCGACTTAATCCTAAACCCAGCGCCGCTCAACAACCGCTGCCACTGCCGGCTCTCGGCAAGGAACGTCAGGCGGGGGAAGGCATTTACTGCGCATGTTCCCTCCCAGGCCACCACCTACTGCGCATGCTCTGGCCAAGAGCGGGAAGGTTAAACGGTTCAACGGAAAGTTCTGGAACGTGGTGAGTGACGTCATCGGGGCTGGGTGTGGTCGCGAGGGAAACGTGTCTGCTCCAGTCAGTGAGATGTCAGGGTGAGCTCCTGAGGAGGGGGCAAGGGGGAGGCTGGTTTCCACTCCAACCAGCACAATATTGTGTAGTCGGTGGGGTGTGAGGGAGAGAAGGTCAGGGTCAGTGTGGGCTCTGAGGAAGATGTTGAGTTGGGTTCAGATCAGATGAGGGTTGTGGAGGAGTCTGGATGGGGTGGGGGGTGTGAGTTGGAATGGGGGATTGGGATGGGAATGTTGCTCTGGAGCCCAGAGATAAAGTGGATTTCGCGATTACCAAACAGTTGGAGAACGTTTTTCAACTCGGAACTTTTTGTTGTGTAATTATTAAGCTTGAGTAAGTTAGAATCCTCTGAAAGTTAAAGTTTCCAGTTGCACAGAGATTACCCTGACAGAATTTTCAATTTTTCAGGAAATTCCCTTGGCTTCAGCCACATCTCCAAAAATTCCATAGACCCCACAGTGCAATTACAATTTATACTGCTTCAGTGACTAGCGAGAGACTTTTATATAAACCAAACCCTGTAGATGTTGGAATCTGAAGTAGACAAACAGGAGGCTGGAAGAACACAGCAAACCAGGCAGCTTCGGGAGGTGGAGAAGTCAATGTTTCAGGTATAACCCTTCTTCAGGACCTGGGTGGGGGTAAGGGGTGCTACAGATAGAGAGGGAGGTAGTTGGGGTCCTAGCTCCCATCCTTGCGGTGTCTTCACCATTCCTCCAGACCTTCCCCTCACTAGGGACGAATGTGTCGTCGTCACTAAAGGCCTCACCTTTATCCCTCTACGGTCCCAGTTTAATGAGTTCGACACAAGCTGCAACCTTGAATGTTTCTTCCTCTGCCTCTGCATTGACTGTTTTTTAACCGAGACACCTGCACATCCACGGGGAACCCTCTTGTCCCGCCTTCAACACACCACATCCATGGACACCCCATGCTGGCCTGTTACCTGTGCTTGACCTCTTCATTTCAAACTGCTACCATGACATTGACTGCCTCAACTTGTCCAACCACCTCACTCACTCCAACCTCTTTCCCTCTCAACATACAGTCCTCCACTCCTTCCGCTCCAACCCCAACCTCACCATCAAACCTGCGGGCGGGGGGGGTGGTGGGATTCATAGTAGTCGTGTGGTGCACTGACCTCTACACTACTGAAGCCAGGCACCAACTTGCAGACTCCGCCTCCGACCGCCCCCTTGCCCACTATCTCACTTTCCATCACCAAGCCATCATCCCCCGGACCATCCATAATCTCATCATCTCTGGGGATCACCCGTCCACAGACTCCAACCTCATTGTCCATGAACCCTGCACTGCCTGATTCCACCTCCTTCCTAAGACACTCAAACCTGACTGCCCTGGTCGACCCATTGTCTCAACCTGCACTTGTCCCACTGAACTAATGGACCACCAAACGGACCCCACCACCAGAAATATATTTCCCGCCCCACTCTTATCAGCTTTCCAAAAAGACCATACCTTCCGTGACTCCCTCGTCAGGTCCACATCCCCTACCAGCCTACACCCCACTCCTGGCCCTGTTTCCTGCCACCACAGGAAGTGCAAAACCTATGGCCGCACCACTCCCCTCGCCTCCATCCAAGGCCCCAAGGGATTCTTCCACATCCGTCAAAAATTTAACTATACCTCTACCAGCAACATCTACTGCATCCGTTGCACCCGGTGTGGTCTCCTCTACATCAGGGAGACAGGATGTTTTCTTGTGGATCGTTTCGGAGAACATCTCTGGGACACCTGCATGCACCAACCTCATCGTCCCGTGGCTGTACACTTCAACTCCCTCTCCCACTCCATCAAGGGCATGCAGGTCCTGGGCCTTCTCCACTGCCATACCATGACCAGCCGAAACCTGGTGGAGAAACGCCTCATATTCCGCCTTGGGACCCTGCAACCATATGGGATAAATGTGAAAGGGGATTTGGGGCATGGGTGGGCAGGTTATTTGAAATTGGAGAACTGTGTTGAGTTCTCTAGGCTGTAGGCTGCCCAGGTAGAAGATGCAGTGTTCCCCTGATTCACTGCGACAATGGAGGTCGAGAATTAACGCGTAAGGGAGGGAGTGGGAGGCGGAATTGAAATGGATGGTGAGTAGGGGCCAGGCTGACCCTTATTTTACTTTGTTTGGTCCCACCAATGTAGAGAGTACCACATCAGGAGCACTGGATGCAGTAAACTAGATTGAAAAGAAGTTCACCTGCAAGGACTGTTTGGGGCCCTGGATGGAGGTGAGGGAAAAACTGGCAAGTGTTGCATCTTTTACAGTTCTGGGGTGGATATATTAGATGGGTTTGGTGGGAGTGTGATGTGACCCAATGATTGGTGATGGGAACTGCCCTAGTGGAAAGAAGAGAGGAGTAGGGAGAAGAACACTTTCTGGGTAATGAGGTTTATTTGGAGATGGTGGAGGATGATATGTTGGATGTGGAGACTGATGAGTTGGAAATTGAGGACAAGGGGAACCATTTCTTTGTTTGGATGGGATGGGCTTTAGAGCAGTCAAGTGGGGAATGAAGGAAATGCAGTGGAAGGCTGTCTGGATGAACGAGGAGGAAAGAAATCATTGTTTGAAATAAGAGAGCATCTTGGATGTTTGGGAGTGGAACATCATGTCAGAGCAAATGTGATGGAGATGGAGGAATTGGAATAATGGGAATGGAATTCTTACAGGAGGAGGTTCAGTCTAGGTAATTACAGGAGTCTGTGGATTTATTGTAAATGCTAGTCTGTAAATGTACTGGAGATGGAAGCAGAGAGTTCAAAAAAGGGGAGGGAGCTGTCTGAGATAGACAAAGTGAATTTGAGGGCAGGGTGGAAGTTGACGATAAAGCCCAGTTCAGCCTGGGTGCAGGATGCAACACTGCAATCATTAATGTAATGGCAGAAGAGTTGGGGAACAGTACTGGTGTATGTACTGAAGAGGGACGCTTCGCGACGCCTGACAAAGAGGCAGGCATAGCTAGGACCCACGCAAGTGCCTGTGGTGCCCCCGTGGATTTGAGGAAAGTGGGGAAAAGTTGATTGAAAAGTTATTGAGTGTGAGGCGGAAGAAGGTATTGATGGTGGGGGTCGGGGGGGTACTAATTGGGTCTGTTGGAGAGGAAATAAGCTGAGGACCTCCAGGCTGTCCTTGTCAGGTATGGATTTGTAAAAGGACTATCTGTCCATAGTGAAGATGAAGTGCTGGATGCGAGGGAACAGGAAGTTTCCAAAGAGGTAGAGGGAGTGGTTTGTGTCTTGGCTATAGGTGGGAAATGCCTGCACCAAGGGGGAGAGAATGGAGTTTGGTGAGATTGGAGCATGGAGACGATGAGCTGGCTGTGGTAGTTGGGCTTGTGGATCCATTTTGGCAGCTTAGGTATGCTATTTAGAAAGGGATAGTCTTACAAATAGTGACGTTGCCAAGAAGTAGCCTTTTGGAAGTGAAAACACGGATTTCATTGTTTAAAGTCTTGGCAAAGAATAATCCCCAGTGAGACGTGTTGCTGACATGTGCAGCGTTCCGATACTCTACCAGTGTCTGGCTCACCGATGGCTCAACAGGGAGGACTGTCCGATTAGTGTACGTTTCCCAGACTTCAGCTGATGCCAAATGAAGATGCATCGCATAGAGAAACAAAGTTTGGCAGGAATCTTTGTGTGAGAACGTTCAATCAATACCTTTCTACGCATACATTTGAAACAGTAATGGACCCAAACCCTTGTTAAGATGAGCTGAAGAGGACAGGGCCATCCCACTTCTAGGTTCTGGTCAAATTCAGCCGTGAGCTGTTATTAAGTGCATACAATTACAAGTTGGAACACCAAGCAGGCGGTCAAGTGGTTAATGCCTGAAGCCAACTCCCAATAATGGATACACTGGAAAAGTCTGTTCTGGTTTTAAACTTTCTGCACACCCTTCCAGTCATCTCTGACAATTTCCGATTAGAACAAGGTCCCGTACTGGTGAGAAAAAAGAAACAACTGCAGTATTAGAAACGAAAAGATCATCATAAGCAGGATTGAATCGTTTGTGGATCTGGTGAGATCAGATGGCCACTGAAAACTGCATACTAATATGGGGAGCAAGGCTGAAAAATGTGTTGCTAGAAAAGTGCAGCAGGTCAGACAGCATCAAAGGAGCAGGAGAATCGACGTTTCAGGCATAAACCCTTCTTCAGCTCCAGCAGGGTCATCCTGTGATTTCCAAAATTAGGATGTTGATAAGAATTTATGTTTGGTGGCCAGGATTGGATGCTGTGATAGCCATGTTGGTGGGGCAGTCGCCTGAGTGCCAATAGGGACAAGAATTGACTGGCCAGATATAACCTGGATTCAGTTATATTTTGACTATGCCATCACATCGCCTTGCCTCACGTCTCTGCACATCGCATCGCGTCGCGTCACATATCGCATCGCCCCTCCCCTCCCCTCGGCTGAGCCCCCCCCCGCCAGGATCCCAGTTTGGCTTTCAGCCAGAGAGTGATCCATTGAATATGATTTTCACTGCAGTATATGGCCTTCTGGGATCTTTAAAAAGGCCTTTAACATCATCAATCGGGAAGCATTTCTGGAGCATTCTTCGTCGCTTTCGTTGCACCATGATGTTTGTCACCATCCTTCACCTGCTCCACAATGATGTATAATTCATCAAAATGACAAACAACTTCAACACCTACTCATTCGCCCTCTGAACCGGTGTCGAGCAGGGTATGTCATCACCGCAACACTTCTGAATCTACCTCGCTGCACAACTTCACTTCCGACAAGCTGCCCATGTTTGATCCAAGGGGGCTTTAGTTGTGGTTCTGAACCATTGCTGTCCCAGATGCTCTTAGTGGGGATCAGTGTGAGTGATGTCTTATTTTTAGTTGAAATATACAAGTGTACTTTCTCTGAATTTTAAACCGTTATTCTTCATTTCCCAGGAGTTTTCAATTTGCGACAGAGCAGAGATTTATTTAATTGAAAAGAACATTTAATTAATTAGTTTTTTATTTGGTTGAAAAGAACAAATGCTGGCGAACTCAGCAGGTCAGAGAACATCCACGAGAGAGGGCAGCTAGTATTTCAAGACCAAATGAGTCCTCATTAGAGCTGTTCATGTGTTGTTTAATTTGCTTGAGAATATTTTTATTTTGGCCCCCTGTAGCCCCTGCCCACAAGTGGTTGGTGGGGCAGGGGAAGCCAGTTTTTGCCTGTTAAACAAAAAAAGGCACTATTGCTCTGTGGAAAGCCAGAAATAAATAAACCAAGTGAAAGCAGTTTAATTTCTGTTTTGAATATGCACAACATTTTTCCTGGTGATGTGTCTGTTCCAGGAATGTCTGATGCAGGCAGTATCAGGGGATCTTGGTTTTATTTTTTCGTTTGCATCTTTGGTTTTAAAAGAGTTGGAGGGTTGTTTTGCAGACTGGAGGCCTGTGACAAATGCAGGGATTGGTGCTGGGTGTAATGCCATTTTTCATTTCGGTAAAGGATTGGAATGTGAATATGAATGTGAATATTCAACTGCATCAGGAAATTCAATGCCGGCCACAAAACTCCTCTTTGCGCGTGAGGCAGTTTACTACATTGGACAAAATGTGCTGTTTAAACCATTGGAATGGCATGCATGGGGAAGGGGCATGGTCGAAGTAAAAGGAGAAAGTGAGGACTGCAGATGCTGGAGATCAGAGCTGAAAAAGCGCAGCAGGTCAGGCAGCATCCAAGGAGCAGGAGAATTGACGTTTTGGGCATAATCCTTCTTCAGGAATCAGGAATGAAGAAGGGCTTATGCCCGAAGCGTCGATTCTCCTGCTTCTTGGATGCTGCCTGACCTGCTGTGCTTTTCCAGCAACACATTTTTCAGCTCATGGTCGAAGTTAAGGGCAGGTCCCATGATGTCGGAGAGGCGGTCCTGAACAAATGTGAGGATCTCATGATAGCTGTAACCCGCAAGTGGCCAAGGGCACGGCATAACCAGCTCCTCAGAACATGTGGCAAGGATGTTCTTGCCTGTGGGTTCTCCTCATCCTGCCAGTGTAGAAGATTTGAGGGCAAATGTGGCAGCCTTGATGCCATTACCAACTGCAGAAGAAGACAAATTTCTGCTGTGATGCAAATGGTGGTTGACAGTCCAGCACGTGGCGACAGGAACCAAGCTAGAGTCTGAGGAAAAAATGAGTTCTGCAGATGCTGGAGATCAGAGCTGAAAATGTGTTGCTGGAAAAGCGCAGCATCCAAGGAACAGAAAATTCGACGTTTCGGGCATAAGCCCCTCATCATTCCTGCCTGACGTGCGCTTTTCCAGCTACACATTTTCAGTTCGAGTCTGAGGAAGTTGATCTAGTGGGAAAATGGTTATGGCTGGTCACCTTGTCCAATCAGGGAGTCCTGATTGGCAGATATGTCAGGGGTCCTGCTCGATGAGTCATCTCTATGAAAGCCAGGTCAGTGTTGTGTACTGTGCATGTGGAAATTCTTGAATTGCATCCAGTGGCATATTGCACTCAGGGAGTTCAGTTATCGCCTAGCCTTGATGAAAAGGCAAACCTCCAGCTCAACAACAAAGCTGCAGGTGCAAGTGGTATTCCCCCTGAAGCATTGAAGTGTGGAGGCACTGAGCTCCCAGTGTAACTGTATGTCCTTGTGTGCCCTATGTAAAAGGAGGAGAGGATCCCAGGGGGGCTCCCAGATGCAAAAGTTATTAGCATTGTCAACAAAGGGAACGTGTCAAACTGTGGTAACTGCAAGGTCAAATCCCTGATGTCAACCATTGGAAAACTCATCGCCAATGTCCTTTTCAAGTGGCTCCTCCCTGCGTTTGAGGAACTCCTCTCTGGAGTCTCAGTGTGGCTTTGGCCCCAGAAAGTTACAATGGACATGTTTTTCACTGCTGTCTTGGACCCTCATGGAGCTTTGACACAATTAATTGAGAAGCATTTGTGAAGTGTTCTTCTCCAATTTAGTTGCAGTCTTTGGTCTGATCCACAACAAAGTGTAAGTCATTATAATGGCAAACAGGGTCACCACCTGCCCATTTCCCCCTCTGAACCAGTGTCGAGCAGGGCCAAGTCATCACCTGAACACTGTTCTGAATCTGTGTTGCTGCAGGATCTCAATGCTGACAAGCTGACAACTTTTGCCCCAATAGGACTTTAATTGTAGTCCTACATTGTCGCTGTCCCAGAAGCTCTTGATGGGGATCAGTGTGAGCTGTAAGTTATGTACAGCTGTACTTCCTCTCGATTTTATGCATCATTGTTCCTTTCCATGGAGTGTTCAATCATGACAGTGCAGAGAGGATTCATTTATTCAGTTGAAAAGAACAAATGCTGGAGGTCGCAACAGGTCAGACAGCATCCATGACAGAGAGAGCAAGCTAAGACTTTGAGTCTAGCTGACTCCTCATCAGAGCTGTTCATTTATCATTTGTTTTCTTATATTTGCTTGAGTTTATTTTTATTTTGGCCCCCTTTGGCCACTGCCTAAAGCGGGTTGTTGCAGACATTGTCAACGGTGAGCCAATTTTTGTGAGTGTGTTTGTTTTTGCCGTTCCCTAGAGTCATAGTATCTTCATTTTTGGTTGACACACTGACAGTTGCTTTAATTCTTGTTTTGAAGTAGCAGAGTTAAAAAAAAATCACCAGGCTCATCCAAATGTTTGTTTGATAATTCAATTTTTTTTGGAACGCTGTCCAATGAACATGGTGGATGATAATGTGTTGAGCGATGTTTAACTTTGTTGACCCCACTCCAAGATTAGATTACTTACAGTGTGGAAACAGGCCCTTCGGCCCAACAAGTCCACACCGACCCGCCGAAGCGCAACCCACCATACCCCTACATATACCCCTTACCTAACACTACGGGCAATTTAGCACGGCCAATTCACCTGACCCGCACATCTTTTGGACTGTGGGAGGAAACCGGAGCACCCGGAGGAAACCCACGCAGACACGGGGAGAATGTGCAAACTCCACACAGTCAGTCACCTGAGGCGGGAATTGAACCCAGGTCCCTGGCGCTGTGAGGCAGCAGTGCTCACCACTGTGCCACCGTGCCGCCCCGTTTCCAACATTGGGCCCCACCTAGTCTTGAAAGAATAGAGTGTTTCACCCGGTGCTGTGCCTGTTTTGGGATTTTCTGATGCAGGAAATATCACAACTGCAATATTTAAAAGGCATCTGGATGGAAATATGAATAGAAAGAGTTTTGATGGATATGAGCCAAGTGCTGGTAAGTGGGACTGGATACATTTAGAATATGTGGTTGGCATATTGAGTTGGGCTGAAGAGCCTGTTTCCATGTTATACGTCTCTGTAACTCTGTGCTTAGTGATTTTGCAGATGTCACCAAGTTTGCCGTATAGTAGATAGTGAAGTAGGTGATCAAAGATTCCAAATGTATCCTGATCAAGTGGGCCAATGGGCCAAGGAGAGGCAGATGGAGTTTATTCTTGATAAATGTGAGATGTTCCATTTTGATTAGATGGACAGGGCAAGACTTTCACAGTTAATGGTAAGGCCTCTGGAGAATTGCCGAAGAGCAACCTAAGGTTTGGTAGAACCTCTATAATGCAGAAGCCGGCCATTTGGCCTGTCGAGTTCACACAACCAATACCACTTGATGTGCGTGCAAATGTAGAGGCAGCATTCATGAGGCTGGAAAGTGAAGCAATAATAAAACCACTATATTTACTGTATCCACTGTCATGGTCGTCGCCATTGTGGGTCAGTTTGCCTTTGTGGAGATTTTGATGAAACAGTGATCTGTATTTTGCAGCCAGATAAATAACCGATCCATCACATTGAGGAATTAAATGCAAAACTTTATAGGCTTTGTACTTCATGAAGCTGGATATGAGCCATGTGAAACTGCCATTGTGATTTGATGAAGATTCCCATCAATATGTTACAATTACCAATATCCGAGACTGCTTTTTGTGTTGGGATATCATCAACTTGTGAAATTGTCCAGTGAACAATGGAGAACGTTTCACTAGGTGTACCCCAGGATACAGTCGTTATGAATAATGTACGAATAACCGGGAAGAGGATTTTGAGAGAGTGTGCACAGCAATTAAATGGTTCTCCAGGGTCTTAGAAGGAAAAATGTGTATTCCAAGGCATTCCAAGTAACCTCCTTGAGCTATAGCATCATCAAGACCAGGTTAAACACATTGGAAAATTAAGTGAGGTCAATCAAGGGTGCCCTGGCACCCAGCAGAGCTTCGATCTTACCTTGGTTTGGTGAAATATTATGGATGCTTCTGTAATGTCCTGGCTTCCATCTTGGCAGCTTGGATTTGCTATTCAGAAATGATCAGCATTGCAAATGATCTCATCGCCCAGAAGTAATCTTCAGGGAAGTGAAAAAGCAGGTATTGTAGATGGTGTTGGCACACAATAGTCCCCAGTGAGATGTGGTGCTGTCATGTGATGCCTCCCAATACAGTTTGAGATGACTGCTGGCTCACTGATGCCTTGGCAGACATGGTGTATGTTTGTCAAACTTTGTCTAATGTCAAATGAAGACATGTCCAGATAGAGAAGGAAGGTTTGGTGGTAATCCTTTGTGTGTGAAAGTTCCACCAATACCTTTTAGGACATCAATTTGAAATATAAATGGACCACAAACCGTTGCCAGGGAGACCTGATGGTATCAGGGCCATCACACCTCAAGCTTCAGGTCAGATTCAGTGGGCTGTCATGCTGAGTGCATAAACCCTCAGAAAACTGTGTGAGCAATCATGTGTTAAATGCAGTTGCGTGAAGCCTACTCCCTCTGGTGGATACACCATGGTGGGTGCCAGCAGTGAAAGAGTCTGTTCTGTTTTTAAACATTGCGGGCATGCTTCCCATCATCTCTGACAATCTCAGACTGTGGGTACAAAAAGTTCCCTTCCTGGTGAATGACAAACAGCTGGTGGTGTTGGAAATGAAAGGAGCATCGCAACCAGAATTGAATCCTTTCTGGACTTGGTGAGACTAGATGTCCATTGAGGATGGCATAGTAATACGGGGAGCAAGTGTGTTTCTCCCAAGCAAAGGTCACTGTCAGATACTGGCTGAACTCCACCAGGGTCATCCTGTGATTTCCAAAATGAAGATGTTGACAAGATGTTTTGTCTGGTGGCCGGGATCAGATGCCGACGCAGCCATGTTTGTGGGTCAATGGCTGGAGTGCCAACAAAGACAAAGATTGCCACCAGCAACTGCACCCCATCCATAGAACTGGTCAGGTAACATCTGGACACAGTTGCACGTCAACTGTGCCAGTGCTTTCATGGTGGTTATCCATTTAATCATTGTGTACACACAATGTGGTTGGATGTGCATGTCGTGCATTTGTCAAATGTGGGGATGACAATTGAAAAGTTGTGAGGATCTTTTACAGTACACAGAAACTGGACATGCTGGTCCCAGCTATCATGCTGGCCATCATTTAGCAGGAGGGAGCCTTGTGTCTTTCTTAAAGTGGAATGATATTCAGCATGTAAGGACAGCTGCATCTGTTGTCTGATAGTCTGGGGGAAAGAGCAGTTCAAACATTGAAAGAAAGTTTAAAGATACAGCCTGCAACTTTAGTCAATACACAAGTGTCCCAATTTGTGATTGATTATAGAACCAGCACTCACACAAATACAGGAACAGAAGCATTGGTATTGCAGAGAAGACTCCACTCCAGATTAAATCTGATGTTCTTCCACCTTGTGGAGTGTGTGAAAAGGTGTCATGAACACCAATGCTGGCCGGAAGGTATTTCTATACGAGAGAGGCAGTTTAGTCCAGGAGACAAAATTTGCTGTTAAAGCGATTGGAATTGCCATGTATGTGTAAGAGGCATGGTCGAATGATGTACACTTCTCAAGGCAGAGAGGTGATCCTGATTCAGTATTTGTGTCAACCGATACCTATAACATCAAAAGTGGGGCAGGAAGAAAACATACCCAGCCACACGGAACATCCAACAGGCTGCCAGAAACTGTGGGTTCTCCCTGTCCTCCCAGTGTCCAAGAAACCTCTGAGGGCAAGATTGACATGGCAGATATCGCAGCCTTGATGCCATTACCACCAGCAGAAAAAGATGAATTCCTGCTGACTTGCTCAATGGGCAAGAGGTAGGCAGCAGTCCAGTACATGCCAGCAGTATCTGCGCCAGACTCCGTGGAACCAAATCTGGTGTAAGCATGCCCCAGGAGAGGCAACAGCAAACAGAATGGGCCTTTTTCTCAGGACTGCAGAGTGGTGGACCTCACTGGATATGATTTCCCCGATTGGGGCAGTTAACCTGGTCCAATCAGGCAGTCCAGGCAGACAGATGTGTTAGCAGTTCTGCTCACTTGAGTTTCCAGCTCTGTAAAGTCTTGCTGAAGTATTACACAGTGTGCATGTGTACATTGTTGATTTGCTTCGCCCAGCATATTACACGCAAGGAGCTCAGCTTTACCATATCTTGGATGGAACAGAGATGGCCATCCACCCGATGAGGAAGATGACAGCTGCAAATGGCTCTTCCCTTGAGGCATTGATGTGTGAAGTACTGAGCTCCCAGTGCAGTTGAATTCCCTTGCCTGAATGATCTGGAAGGAGGAGGGCACCCCAGGAGAGCTCCCAGATGACAAAGTCATTAGTGCTTTCAAAAATGGCAACATGTCAGACTGTTGTAACCACAGGGGATTATTCCAGATGTTGGCCACTGGAAACTCACCATCAACTGTCTCTTCCCTGTGGCTGAGGAACTCCTCCCAGTGTCTCAGCGTCAGTCAACCATAGTTAAGCACAATGGACATGGTTTTCAATGCTGTATATGTCCCTTTTGAACCTTATAAAGGCCTTTGACACCATCAGTTGGGAAGCATTTGTCGAACATTCTTTTCCGCTTAGTTGCAGCTTGAAGTTTGTAACCATCCTTTGACACTTCCACAAATGTCTATAAGTAATCGTAATGACAAACTGCTTCAATACTTACCCAGTTGAGCAGGGCTGTCTGATCAACTCAACACTGTTCTGAATTGACCTCGCTGCAGGGTGTCATTGCTGACAATCTGCCCAGTTTTGAGCCCAGGTGGCTTTTATTGTAGTCCTGCATTTTCGCTGTCCCAGAAGCTCTTGTTGGGCTTCAGTTTGAGGGTTAAGGTACTTTTCTTTGAAGGGTGCGGCACAGTGGTTAGCAATGCTGCCTCACAGCGCCAGAGACCTGGGTTCCATTCCTGCCTCAGGCAACTGTCTGTGTGGAGTTTGCACATTCTCCCTGTGTTTGCATGGGTTTCCTCTGTGTGCTCCAGATTCCTCCCACAGTCCAAAAATTTGCAGGTTAGGTAAATTGGCCATTCTAAATTGCCATTCGTATTTGTTGAGGGGGTAAATGTTGAGGAATGGGTCTGGGTGGGTTGCTGTTTGGAGGGTCGGTGTGGGCTTGTTGGGCCGAAGGGCCTGTTTCCACACTGTAAGTAATCTAGTCTGTGAGCAGTTGTAGGACCTCTGGGTTTTAACAAGTATTGTTCCTTTCCCAGGAGTGTTCCATAGCAACAAAGCAGAGAACATTTTTAAATTTCGTTGAAAAGAGCAAATGCTGGAGATCACAGTGGGTCAGACAGCATCCATGAGAGAGAGCAAGCTAAGTTTTAGTGTCGGGATGTCTCCTCATCAGAGCTGTTCATTTATTGTTTGTTTTCTGTGATTTGCTTGAGGTTAGTTTTATATTGGCCCCTTGTGACCCCTGCCCACGAGTGCTTGGTGGGGACTGAGGCCAGGGATAGCCAGTTTTTGATTATTTATTTCCTTCTGACTTTGCCCAGAGGGAATAGTTTTTTTTTGTTTTAGAAATTGACAGCAGGTTTAGTTTCTGTTTTAAGAGCAGAGTGTATGCCACAGTGTGGTGCCTGATCTGGGAATGTCTGTTGCAGGCAGTGGAGGTTGTTTTTCAGGCTGGAGGCTTGAGGGGAAGACAGGAATGGATGCGGGGTCCAATTCCATTTTTCATTTATGTAAAAGATTTCAATGAGAATATAGGATGCATGGTTTGTGAGGAATGGCAGTTCGAGTTTAATTTTAATAAATGCAATGTGGTGCATTCAGGTAAGAGGGACAGGACAAGGTATACACAGTTCATAGTAGGGCTTGTGAAGTGTTGTCAAACAGAGAGACCTCAGAGTTGGCAGAATGTCTTGGTGGCCAAGTACATCGATCCCTGAAATATCCCACCCAGGTTGGTAGGCCTGTCAAGAAAGCTTACGATGTTAGCTTTCTTGGTAGAGGTATTGAGTTTCTGAGCCATGAGGTCATGTTGCAGCTGTAGAAAACTCTGGTGTGGCCACACTTGGTGTATTGTGTGCTTTTTGGTTACTGCATTATAGGAAGGATGCAGATTGTTTGGAAAAGGTTCACAGGCAATTTATTAGGATGTTGTCTGGTCTGAAGGGAAGTTCTTTTGAAGAAAGGCTGAGGGACTTGAGGCTGTTTTCATTAGAGAGAAGGTTGAGAGGTGAATTAATTGAAGTATCTGAGGTAATCCGAGGATTCAGGGTAGAGAGTGAGAGCCTTTTTCAACGGATAGTGATGGCTCGCATGAGGGGACACAGCTTTAAATCGAGGAGTGATTGATACAGGACAGTTGTCAGAGGTAGTTTCATTACTCAGAGTTGTACGGGTGTGGAATGCCCTGCCTGCAACTGTTGTAGACTCACCAAATTTATGGGAATTTAAATGGTCGTTGGATAAACTATGGATGAAAATGAAATTTTGTGCAGAATAGATGGGCTTCAGATTGGTTCCACAAGTCATCGCATCATCGAGGGTTGAAGGACCTGTGCTGCGCTCTAATGGTCTCTATTCTATGTCCTGAACAAACGTGCAGATAACATGATAGCTGCAAATTCTCATGTAGCCAGTCTCAAAACATACCCAGCCACTCAGAACATCCAGCACGGCTGTCCGAACCTGTGGGTTCTCCCAGTCTCCCCAGCCTGGAAGAAACCTCTGAGGGCAAGATGGATGCGGCAGATGTCTCAGCCTTGACACCTTTTACCTACCAGCAGAAGAAGAAAAATCTTTTCTGCGACGCAAGAAGTTGGCCACTGTACAGCACTGGCACCATTGGTCAAGCCAGAGTCCGAGGAAGTGGACCGAGTGGGAAAGTAACTCAGGAAAGTGACAGGAAAGAGAATGGGCCCATGTCCCAGGGCTTAGAGGAGGATGGAGGTAATGATTGGAACGTAGTCACCCAGTGAATGTCATGAAGTATACTTCCCCTGGTTGGGCTCATCCCCTGGTCCAAGCAGGGAGACCTGACTGGCAGGTGTGTCAGGGGTTCTGCTCACTCGAGGAGACATCTGTGCAAAGACTAGGTCAGTGTCATGTCCTGTGCATGTGTAAATTGTTGACGTGCACCCCGCAGCATGTTGCACGCAAGGACCTCAGCAGGAATCAAGCCTTAGATGAGACAAAGAAGATTGTTCTCCATCTTAAGAATGAGACTGCGGGTGCAAGTGGTACTCCCCCTGAGTGCGGAGATACTGAGCTCCCAGTGTAGCTGCATGCCCTTGTCTGTTTTACCTGGAAGGAGGAGAACATCCCAGGAGTGTTCCCAAATGCCACAGTTGTGAGTGTTATCAAAAAATGGTACACGTCAGACTGTGGTAACTCCAGGGGAATATCCTCAATGTCGAGCATTGGAAAACCTATCGCCAAGGTCCTGTTCAACTCTCTCATTCTAGTGCCTGAGGACCTCCTCCTGGAGACTCAGTCTGGCTTTCTGTCACAGAGGACCAGAAGGGACATGATTTTCACTGCTGCATATAGCATTCTTCGACCTTATAAAGGCGTTTGACACCATCAATCAGGAAGCATTTTTGAAGTGTTCTTCACCACTTTAGTTACAGCATGACATTTGTCACCACCCTTCTCCTGGTCCACAATGACAGATGTCATCATTATGACAAATGGCTTCAACACCTGCCCGTTGCCCCTTTGAACTGGTGGCGAGCAGGGTTGTGTCATCACCACAACACTCCTGAACCTAAGTTGCTGCAGGACCACTCCACCGACAAGCTGCCCACATTTACTCCAAGGGGGCTTTTGTTTTAGTCCTGCACTGTTGTTGTCCCAAAAACACTTGATGGGGTTCAGTGTGAGTGATAAATTATTTTCAGTTGAAATGAGCAGGTGTACTTCCTCTGGATTGCAACCCATTGTTGTTCTTTTCCCAGGAGTGTTCAATAGCGACATAACAGAGAGGGTTTATTCTTTGAAAAAACCAAATGCTGGATATTACTGCAGGTCAGACAGCATCCATGAGAGAGAGCAAGCTAGGATATAGAGTCTAGATGACTCCTCAGCAGAGCTGTTCATTTATTGATTGTTTTCTTTGATTGACTAAAGTTTCTTTTTATGAGGCTACAGGTGCAATAGGTATTCCCCCTGAGGCATTGAGGTGGATGGGCACTGAGCTCCCAATGCAGCTGCATGCCCTTGTCTGCCTTACCTGGAAGGAGGGGAGCATCCCAGGAGAGCTCACTGATGCCACAGTTGTGAGTGTTTTCACAAGAGAACGTGTGAGGCTGTGCTAACTACAGCAAAATCTCCCTGATGTCGACCATTGGAAAATGTATCACCAAGGTTCTTGTCAACTCTCTCCTGCCTGTGCCTGAGGAACCCATCCCGGAATTTCCCTGTTCTTCAGCGCCAGACGGGAACAAAGGACATGATTTTTACTGTTATATACGGTGCTCTTAGAACTTCCAAAGTCCTTTGACACCATCAAACAGGAAGCATCTGTGGAGCATTCTTCTCTGATTTAGTTGCGTCATGAAACTTGTCACCATCCCTCACCTGGTCCAGAACGATGTGTGAGTCATTTTAAAGACAAATGGTTTCAACACTGACCCATTCTGCCTCTGACCCAGTGTCGAGTAGGGCAATGTCATCACCACAAAACAGCTCTGAATCTACTTCACTGCAGGACCTCACCTCAGATAAGTTGCCCACTTTTAGACCAAGGGGGCTTGTATTGAAGTCTTGCAATGTCGCTAAACAGAAACCCTTGATGGTAGTCAGTGTGAGCAGTACATTGTTTTTAGTTGAAATGAGCAGGTGTCCTTCCTCTGGATTTTTAACCATTCCCAGATACCCTCCTGAGGAATGTTCAATATTGACAGAGCAGAGAGAGGTGATTTTTAACATAATTTTTGTTGAAATGAACAAATGCTGGAGATTACAGCTGGTCAGAGAAAATCCGTGAGAGAGAGCAAGCTAAGATTTTGTGTTCAGATGACCGTGCATTTGAGCTGTTCATTTGTTGTTTGTTTTAGTTGACAACCTTGACTTTATTTTATTTTGACACTGTGTGACCCATGCCCAGAAGTGGTTGGTGGACACAGGGAGAGCCAATTTTTAATTGTTTATTTCCTTCTGTTTTTCCCTCAAGGAGAAGTGTCCTTTTTGTTTTATAACGTGAAAGCAGCTTGTGTTTCTGTTTTGGAAGTGTAGAGTGCTATGTCTATTTGGATGAGCGTGTTGCACAGACTGGGTGTTGGTTATCAGTCTGGAGGCTTGTGATGAATATATGAATTGGTGATGTGTCCGGTGCCGTTTGTCATTTATGTAAAGGATTTGGTTGAGAAAATAGGGCGCATGGTTTGTAAGGAGTGTTAGGCAGATTATAATTTTGATACATGCAAAATGGTGCATTTAGGTTTGAGGAACAAGCCAAGACCTCATTTGGAACGGCCTGTAGAGTGTTGTCAAACAGAGAGTCCGAGGGTTGACAAAACCTCTACAGTGCGGAAGTAGGCCATTTGGCACAACAGACCCACACTATCAGTCTCATTTCCCTTACGTGCAAAAGTAGAGGCACACATCAAGAGCCTGGAAAGCTAACGATGATCAAACCACTGCAGTGTGCCCTATGTGCAGCACTGTTCGAACCCATTGTATCAATTTGTCTATGTGGAGATTTTAAAGATTTGATGAGAGAATTTTTGAAGCCAGGTATAAAACTGATGCATCATGTTGAGGACTTGGCTGGAAAACCGTAGATGCCTGGTCATTGACAAAGCTGGATATGTGTCATACGAATGTAGCATTATGCTTCAATGAGGATTCCCGTAAATATGCTACAGTTAATACCCATAAAGGGTGTAACCACTGTATTTGACTGCATTTGTTTTGGGATATCGTCAGCCAATGTATCGTTCCAGTGAATGGCCAAGAACTGTTTACAAGGTCTACCCATGGTCCCTATTTCTATGAAGATTTGCTAATCACAGGGGAGATCAATAAAGATCATTTAATGTTTATCCAAGACCTTAGGAAGGAAGAAAATGTGTTCCAAGGCACCCCAAGTGACGTAATTGAGCTACTGCATGGACAAGTGGGTAAGACAGATTTGAAGATAAAGCGAGGACAACCAAGAGTTCATCGGCTCTTACGTCTGCATTGGAGCTTCAGTCTTTCCTTGGGTTAGTGAATTATTACGGAAAATTGTGTAATCACCTGGCCTCCATTTTGGCAGCTGAGATTTGCAATTGAGAAGGGCCTGCATTGCAAATACTCACATCGCCAAGAAGAACCCTTATTGGAATTGAAAAAGCAGCTATCATCATTTAATGCCTTGGCAGAGAATGATCTCCAGTCAGATGTGGTACTGACGTACAAAGCGTCACCATCTGGTATCCAGTTACTGCTAGCTCACCGACAGAAGGGATTGCCTTGTCTTACGTGCTTCCCAGAGTTTGGCTGATGCTGAATGAAAATGCATCCAGATGGAGATGGAATGTTTGGCAGTAACCTTTTGTGTGAGAAAGTTCAGCCAATAGATTCCTGCAGTTATCTTTGATGTAGCAATGCATCACAAAACCCTGCTAGAGCTACCTGGAGAAGGCAGGGCTATCCCACTTCCAGCTTGAGGTTAAATTCAGAAGTGAGCTCTTATTCTGAGTGCATGGATTTACAGCTTGGAACACCATATCTGCAGTCAACTGGTTAATGCCTGAAGTCACCATGGCACGTGCCACCAAAGGAAGAGTTCATTTTAGTTTTAACCATTCTGCATCCCTTAGAACATAGAACATAGAACAATACAGCACAGAACAGGCCCTTCGGCCCACGATATTGTGCCGAACATCTATCCTAGATTAAGCACCCATCCATGTACCTATCCAATTGCCGTTTAAAGGTCGCCAATGATTCTGACTCTACACTCCCACGGGCAGCGCATTCCATGCCCCCACCACTCTCTGGGTAAAGAACCCACCCCTGACATCTCCCCTATACCTTCCACCCTTCACCTTAAATTTATGTCCCCTTGTAATACTCTGTTGTACCCGGGGAAAAAGTTTCTGACTGTCTACTCTATCATTTCTCTGATCATTTTATAAACCTCTATCAAGTCACCCCTCATCCTTCGCCGTTCCAACGAGAAAAGACCGAGAACTCTCAACCTATCCTCGTACGACCTATTCTCCATTCCAGGCAACATCCTGGTAAATCTTCTCTGCACCCTCTCCAAAGCTTCCACATCTTTCCTAAAGTGAAGCGACCAGAACTGCACACAGTACTCCAAATGTGGCCTAACCAAAGTCCTGTACAGCTGCAACATCACTTCACGACTCTTGAATTCAATCCCTCTGCTAATGAACGCTAATACACCATAGGCCTTCTTACAAGCTCTATCCACCTGAGTGGCAACTTTCAAAGATCTATGTACATAGACCCCAAGATCCCTCTCTTCCTCCACCTGACTAAGAACCCTACCGTTAACCCTGTATTCCGCATTCTTATTTGTTCTTCTAAAATGGACAACCTCACACTTGGCAGGGTTGAACTCCATCTGCCATTCCTCAGCCCAGATCTGCATCATATCTAAGTCCCTTTGCAGCCGACAACAGCCCTCCTCACTGTCCACAACTCTACCAATCTTGGTATCATCTGCAAATTTACTGACCCACCCTTCAACTCCCTCATCCAAGTCATTAATAAAAATTACAAACAGCAGAGGACCCAGAACTGATCCCTGCGGGACTCCACTTGTAACTGGGCTCCAGGCTGAATATTTACCATCCACCACCACTCTCTGACTTCGACCGGCTAGCCAGTTTTCTATCCAATTGGCCAAATTTCCCTCTATCCCATGTCTCCTGACTTTCCACATAAGCCTACCATGGGGAACCTTATCAAATGCCTTACTAAAATCCATGTACACTACATCCACTGCTCTACCCTCATCCACATGCTTGGTCACCTCCTCAAAGAATTCAATAAGACTTGTAAGGCAAGACCTACCCTTCACAAATCCGTGCTGGCTGTCCCTAATCAAGCAGTGTCTTTCCAGATACTCATAAATCCTATACCTCAGTACCCTTTCCATTACTTTGCCTACCACAGAAGTAAGACTAACTGGCCTGTAATTCCCGGGGTTATCCCTATTCCCTTTTTCGAACCGGGGCACAACATTCGGTACTCTCCAGTCCCCTGGTACCACCCCCGTTGACAGTGAAGACGAAAAGATCATTGCCAACGGTACTGCAATTTCCTCTCTTGCTTCCCACATAATCCTAGGATATATCCTGTCAGGCCCAGGGGACTTGTCTATCCTCAAGTTGTTCAAAATGTCCAATACATCTTCCTTCCTAACAAGTATCTCTTCTAGCTTACCAGTCCGTTTCACACTCTCCTCTTCAACAATACAGTCCCTCTCGTTCGTAAATACTGAAGAAAAGTACTCATTCAAGACCTCTCCTATCTCTTCCGACTCAATACACAATCTTGGGGGGCCTATAGTAAACACCCAACAAGGTGACTGCACCTTTCCTATTTCTGACTTCAGCCCATACTACCTCCAAAGGCAGATCCCCCTCAAACTTCCTTTCTGCAGCCGTTATACCATTTCTAATTAGCAATGCCACCCCCCTCCTTTTTTACCACCCTCCCTAATCTTACTGAAACATCTGTAACCAGGAACCTCCAACAACCATTCCTGTCCCTCATCTATCCACGTTTCCGTGATGGCCACAACATCGTAGTCCCAGGTACCGATCCACGCCTTAAGTTTACCCACCTTATTTCTGATACTCCTTGCGTTGAAGTATACGCACTTGAGCCCATCTCTGTGTCCGCAAGTATTCCCTGTCAGTGCTACCTTCTCCACAGCCTCCCTACATTCTTGGACATCCTGACAAACAGCTAGCTTACTTGCTGGACTACAAGTCCGGATCCCATCCCCCTGCCAAATTAGTTTAAACCCCCCCCCGAAGAGTGCTAGCAAACCTACCCCCCAGGATATTGGTGCCCTTCTGGTTCAGGTGCAACCCGTCCTGTTTGTACAGGTCCCACCTTCCCCAGAATGCAATCCAATTGTCCAAATACCTGAAGCCCTCCCTCCTACACCATCCTTGCAGCCACGTGTTCAACTGCACTCTCTCCCTATTCCTTGCCTTGCTGTCACATGGCACCAGCAACAACCCAGAGATGACGACTCTGTCCGTCCTAGCTTTTAGCTTCCAGCCTAACTCCCTGAGCTCTTGAATGACCTCCCCGCCCCTCTTCCTACCTATGTCGTTGGTGCCAATGTGTACCACGACTTCTGGCTGCACACCCTCCCCCTTAAGGATTTTGAAGACACGGTCCGAGACGTCTCGGACCCTGGCACCCGGGAGGCAACAAACCATCCGAGAGTCTCGCCCATGTCCACAGAACCGCCTGTCCGTCCCTCTAACTAGAGAGTCTCCTATAACTAGCGCTCTCCTCCTCTCCCCCTTTCCCTTCTGAGTCTCAGAGCCAGACCTCACGCCACAGACCCCGTCATTGCAGCTTACACCTGCAAGGCTGTCCCCCCCAACAGTTTCCAAAGCTGTTTACTTATTGTTTAGGGGAACGACCACAGGGGAACCCTGCACTGCCTGCTTCTTCCCCTTCCCACCTCTAACTGTTACCCAGCTACCTCTGTTCTCCGGCGTAACTATGTCCCTGTAGTTTCTATCAATCACCCTCTCAGCCTCTCAAATAATGCTCAGTTCATCCAACTCCAGTTCCAGTTCCCTAACTCGTTCGGTGAGGAGCAGGATCTGACTGCATTTCCTGCAGATGATGTCGGCAGGAGTATCGGTGGTCACCCCTACCTCAAACATCCTGCAGGAGGAACATTCCACTGCCTGCGCTGCCATGACTGTACACTTTGTCTCCAAAACAAGAACACTGAGTCAATAACACTGAGTCGCTTACCTGTGGACTTTAAAGTTAGGTTAGAGGAGGAGGATGGGAGGGAGGCCCTACGAAGTAGGGCCTGGGGTCTAGAACACACCCACTCAAATACCAATCACTTACCTTCCCGACCAGCTCTGCATTCCAACCTCACTTCCGCCCAGCTCGCGCCGCTGTCTGCGGTGAAAGGGCCGTTGGCGTCGAGGTCATCTTCTGGTCATCTCTGACAATATCACACTGTAGATACAAGAATTTCCTTTCCTGATGAAACAAGAACCACTGGTGGTGTTCAAAACTGATGACGATCATCATAACCAGGATGGAATTCTTTCTGGAGCTGGCAAGACCAGATGACAGTTGAAGATGGCACGCTTATGTGGGGAGCAAAGATGTTTGTTACAGACAAAGGTCATTGTCAGATACCACCAGACTCCACCTATGATTTCCAAAATGAAGATATTGGTGAGAGGTTATGTCTGATAGCCAGAATTGGATGCCGATGCAGCCATTTTGGTGGGGCAATATCCACAATGCCAAGGACAGAGGACAGAAATTGTCACCAGCAGTGCATCATTTTCATGGCACTGACCAGGTAGAACCTTAGCTCAGTTACAAGTCGAATGTGCCGGTCCATTATGTGGGATCTGTACTTTAAGGATGTCGGTCACAGATAAAGGGTATTCATTTGCCAGCAGGTAGTTTAGTGTATTGCCTAAAATCGAATGGCATTAGCATGTAGTGACAACTGCATGCGTTGTCTGATTGTATGGTGGAAAGTACAGTCCAAACATTGAGGGCAAAGTTAAGTAAACAGCCAACAACTTCACTGGATGTCAAACTGTCCCACTTTCTCTCTGATTATAGAAACACCACTCACACAACTGCAGTGACAACGCCACCAGAATTGCTAATGTGAAGAAGCCTCCAAGTTAAATCGGATCTTCTCGGATGTTGTGGGGAGAGTGACACGGCATCAGGAAGGCCAATGCCAGTCACAAAACCCCTCTTTGTGGAAGGCAGTTTATTTCATGGCACAAAATGTGCGGTTGAATCGGTGGGAATGGCCCTGAATGTGTTCAAAGTGAAGTCAGGTCACAAGATGTGCAATGCTTATGTCACACTAGAAGTCCTGAACAATTTTGAGGATCGCATGATTGCTGCAACCTCAAGACTTGGTCAGGAGCACAACATACCCAGCCCCTCACAACATTCAGCAAGGCTGTCTGAACCTGTGGGTTCTCCCCCTCCTCCACTCAGTGTGGAAGAATCCTCTGAGAGTGAGATGGACATGGTAGATGTTGCAGCATTGACACCATTACCACCTGTAGAAGAAGATACATTTCTTCTGAGATGCAAGAAGTGGGCCACAGTCCAGCCCAAGGCGGCGGAATGCACCCCCGAGTCCGAAGAAGTGGATCTTGTGGGAAAATGACTCATGATATGTCCCAGGAATTAGAGGGGGACGGAAGTGAACCTCATTGAATATATATTTCCAGGTTGAGGCTGTTCACCTGGTCTAATCAGGGAGACCTGACTGGCAGATGTGTCGGCGATCTGCTCACTTGAGCTGTGTCGATGAAGGCTAGGTCAGTGTCATGTACTTTGCCCATGGCGAATTTTGGAGTGCATGCCATAACATGTTACATGCATGGAGTTCAGCAATATCTAAGCCTTGGATCAAATAGAGAAAGTGGTCCTCCAGCTCGAGAACAGGGCTGCAGTTGCAATTGGTATTCCCCCTCCAGCATAGAACTGCGGAGGCTCCGAGCTTCCAGTGCAACTGAATATCCTTGTCTGCCTTCTCTGGAAGGAGGAGAGCATCCCAGGATAGCTCCCAGATGCCAACATCAGGAGTATTTTCAAATAATGGAACATATCAGACTGTGGTACGTTCAGGGCAATGTCCGTGATGTTGACCACTGGACAATTCATCACCAAGGTACTTTTCAACTGTCTCTTCCTTATGGCTGATGAACTCCCTCTGCAGTTTCAGTGTGACTTTCGGCCTCAGATGGGCACATTCAGCATGACTGCGTAGGGCCTTCTTCAACCTTACAAAGGCCTTTGACACCATCAATCAGAAAGCACTTGTACAGCATTCCTCTCCACTTTCGATGCAGCATGAAGTTTGTAACCATATGTCACCTGATCCACAACAACGTGCAAATCACCGTAACAACAAGCGGCCTCAACACCCGTCCATTCCCACTTTAACTCCGTGTCGTGCATTGCTGTGTCTTCACCACAAAACTGCTCTGAATCTACCTCACAACACCGATGAGAGAGAGAGCAAACTAAGATTTTGAATCTTGATGACTTCTCATCAGAGCTGTTTATTTATTGTTTGTTTTCTATGATATGTTTGAGTTTGCTTTTATGTTACCCCCTGTGGACCCTGCCCATGAGTGATTAGTGGGAACAGAGTCCAGCAGAGTCAGGTTTTGATTATGTCTTTCTACAGAATAATAGTGTCTTTTTTGTTCAACTAGTCGCTTTAGGTTCTTTTTGAAAGAGCAGAGCATATGTCATGGTCTTGTGCCGGTTCTGGGAGTCTCTGATGCAGGCAGTGATAGTTGTTTATCAGATTGGAAGCCTGTGATGAATGCAGGAATCGGTGCTGGGTCGAATGCCGTTTGTCATTTGTGTAAAGGATTTGCGTGAGAATATGAGATGCATGGTTGGTGAGGATTGGCAGGTGGAGTTTAATTGGCAGGACCTGTGTTGAACCGAGAGTCCCAGGGGTTGACAGAACCTCTACAGTGTGGAGGCAGGCCATTTGACACAATAGGTCCACACCACCAGTGCCATTCGCCTTGTGTGCAAAAGTAGAGTCATGTGCCTGGAGCGCTGAGGGATCATCAAACCACCGTAGTTTGCAGCACTGTTGATATCCATTATTGGTCGAGTCGCATTTGTGCCAATTTGAAAGAAATGTTGAGCCAGTTTTTGAAGCCAGATAAATAAACAGTAAATTGCATTGAGGAGTTTTACGCAAAAGTGCACGGAACTTGTTTGTCACAATGCTGGAAATGAGCTGTGTGAATGTGCCATTGTGATTCAGTGAGGATTTCCATAAACATGCACCAATTAATACCCATGAGGGATGGAAACAATATCCTTGACTGCCTGTCTTTTAGGGTATCAGCAGGCGGTGAACAGTTCCAGGGAATGAGGGAGAACATTTTCCAAGGTCTACTGCAGGTCAATATTTATCTGAATGATGTGCTAGATACAGTGATGATCAATAAAAATGTGTTTAATGTTTCTCCAAATCCTTAGAAAGGTAAAAAAAGCAGGTGGGTTCCAAGGCATCCCAACTGAACTCATTGAGCGTCAGCATCAACAACAGTGGGCTACGCACATCCAACAATAACATGAGGGTATCCAAGGGTTCCTCAGTTCCCACATCTGTATCAGTGCTTTGGACTTTCCTTGGCTTGGTGAATTATTACGGAAAATTCTGGAATGAGCTAGCATTCATTCTGGCAGCTTAGATTTGCTATTCAGAAAGAGCCAACTTTGCAAGTAGCCGAGTCACCAAGATGTAGCTTTTCAGGAGTTGAAAAAGCAGCTATCGGCATTTAAAAGTTTTGCACAGACTACTCCCCAGTGAGATGTGGTGCTGACATGCGAAGTCTCCCCACACAGTATCCAGTTGCTTCTGGCTCACCGACAGCTCAGCAGAGAGAACTGCCCAGTAGTATATGCTGACCAGGCTTTGGCTGATGCCAAATGAAAATTCATCCAGAGTGAGAAGGAAAGGTTGGTGATAATCTTTTGTGTGAGAAAATACATCCAACCAATATATTCATTTTACATACGTTTGATGTAGTAATGCACCACAAATCTCTACTAAGGCTACCCGATGAAGACAGGACCATCCCACTTTTTGCTTCACGTTCGAATTCTGATGTGAGCTTTTATTCTGAGTGCATGGAATTACAAGTTGGAACAGCATACGTGCAATCAAGTGGTTAATGCCTGCAGCCAACTCCCTACGGTGGGTACACCATGGTGAGTTCAACCTAAGGAAGAATCCGTTCTGGTTTTAAAATTCCTGTACACCCATCTAGTCATCTCTGACAATATCACACTGTGGGTACAACTGATGTGTTCAAAACAAAAGGGTGATCACTACCAGAATGGAATCCTTTCTGAACCTGGCGAGACCAGACTTGAAGACTGCATATTAATGTGGGGAACCAGTGTGTTTGTCACAAGCAATGGTCACTGTTGGATACCAGGTCAACTCCATCAGGGTCATCCTGTGATTTCCAAAATGAAGATGTTGACGAGAAGTTATGTCTTGTGACCAGAATTGGATGCCGATACAGCCATTTTTGTGAGGCATTACCCACAGTGCTAACAAGGACAGAAATTGTCACCAGCAGAGCACTATATTCATTGGAATAGCCAGGTATTACATTGGATCAGTTACGCATTCAATGTGCCTGTCCATTTACGGGATGTATACTTGTAATGATGTTGGTCACAGATAAAGGGCATTCATTTGCCAGCAGGGAGTTTTGAGTATTTCCGAAAGTCGATTGGGATTTGGCATGGAACGACAGCTGCATCTGTTGTCCGATAGTCTGGTGGAAATAACAGTCCAAACTTAATAGGCAAAGTTAAGAAAACAGCTGACAACTTCACAGGATTCCATTCCATGATAAATCTCATCTTCCCAGACCTTGTAGGAAATGGAAAACAACATCTAGAATGCCAATGCCGGCCACAAAACGGCTCTTTGTGAGAGAGACAGTTTACATCATGGGGCAAAATCTGCTGTTGCAGCCATGGGCAGAGACTTGTGTGGCTAAGAGGCATATAGTCAGGGTGAGGACAGATTCCATGATGTACAATGCTTGAATTGGACAAGCAGTACTGAACAAATGTGAGGATCACGTGATTGCTGTAACCTCACAAGTGGTCAGGAGAAATACACACCCAGTTGTTCTGAACATCCAGATATTCTGTCCAAACGTGTGGGTTCTCTTGGTCCTCCTAGTGTGGAAGAAACCTCTGAGAGTGAGATGGATACAGCAGGCGTTGCAACATTGTGGCTGTTACCATATGTGGAAGAAGGTAAACATTTTCTGAGATGCAAGAGGTGGGCTGCCGACCAACACATGCCAACATTAGCCAAGCCAGAGTCCAGGTTAGTGGACCTCATGGGGAAATGCCTCAGGAGATGCTTCAGGAAAAAGAAAGGGCCTGTAGCTCAGGACTTAGAGCATGATGGAGGTGATGATTGGAACGGAGTCAGCCAGGTAACAGTTGTGGCTGTTAATCTGATCCACTCAGGGAGTCCTGGTTATCAGGTGTGTCAGGGATTCTGCTGCACGTGAGGAGCTGTCGCAAAGAAGGCGAGGTCAGTATCATATACGTGCATGTGCAAGATCTTGTACTGTATCCCACAGAGTATTAGACGTAAGGAGCTCAGCAATCCCCAGTCTTGGACGAAACAGAGAAGGCTGTCATCCAGCTTAAGAATGAGATTAGATTAGATTAGATTACTTTCCGTGTGGAAACAGGCCCTTCGGCCCAACAAGTCCACACTGACCTGACGAAGCGCAACCCACCCATACCCCTACATTTACCCCTTGCCTAACACTACGGGCAATTTTAGCATGGCCAATTCACCTGATCTGCACATCTTTGGACTGTGGGAGGAAACCGGAACACCCGGAGGAAACCCACGTTTGAGGTGGAGGCACAATTGGTATTCCCCCTGAGACATTGAAATGGAGGGGCAATGAGCTCCCAATGCAACGGCGTGCCCTTGTCTGCGTCATCTGGATGGAGGAGAGCATCTCAAGAGAGCTCCCAGATGCCACAGTTGTGAGTGTTTTCAAGACAAGAGAATGTGTCAGACTATGGTAACTACAGCAAAATATCCCTGATGTCGATCATTGGAAAACGTATCGCTAAGGCCCTTGTCTACTGTCTCCTGCCTTTGCGTGATGATCCCATCCTGGAATTTCTGTCCATACTTCAGCCACAGATGGGCACAAAGGACAGGATTTTACTGTTATGTAGGGTGCTCTTAGACCCTTCAAAGCCTTTGACACCATCGATCAGGAAGCATATATGGAGCGTTCTTCTCCACTTTATTTGCATCATGCAACTTGTCACCATCCATCACCTGGTCCATAATGACGTGTAAGTCATCTTCATGACGTGTTCAACATATTGGTTGAACTTTGTCAGGCTCAACATTCCATCTCCATCTGAATGCATTTTCATTCGGCATCAGCCAAACTCTGGGAAGCAAGTACTATCAGGTGGTTCTCTCTGTCATTGAGCCAGCAATAACCGGATACCAGATGGTGAGGCTTCGCATGTCAGTGTCTCATCTCACTGTAAAATCCTGTCCTTTGTGCCCAGCTACTCCACCAGGGTCACCCTGTGATTTCCAAAATTAAGATGTTGATGAGAAGTTATGTCTTGTTGCCAGAATTGGATTCTGATACAACCATGTTCGTGGGGCATTTCCCACAGTGCCAACAAAGGCAGAACTTGTCACCAGCAGTGCACTATATTCATGGGAATGGCCAGGTATAACCTTAGCTCAGTTACACATCAAATGTGCCAGTCTGTTCTGTAGGATCTGTACTTGTAATGATGTTGGTCACAGGTAAAGGGCATTCATTTGCCAGCAGGTAGTTTTGAGTATTACCTAAAATCGAATGGCATTCAGCATGTAGTGACAGCTGTATCCATTGTCCGATTGTCTGGTGGAAAGAACAGTCCAAATATTGAGGGCAAAGTTAAGAAAACAGCTGGCAACGTCGCTGGATACCAAACTGTCCCACTTTCTGTTGATTATAGAAACACCGCTCACACAACTGCAGTGACAACTCCACCAGATTTGCTGATGCGAAGAAGACTCCAAGGTAAATGTGATCTTTTTGGATGCTGTGGGGAGAGTGAAACGGCATCAGGGAGGCCAATGCCGGCCACAAAACCCCTCTTTGTGTGTGAGGCTGTTTACTTCATGGCTGCAAATGTGTTGCTGGTCAAAGCACAGGGTTAGGCAGCATCTCAGGAATAGAGAATGCGACGTTTCGAGCATAAGCCCTTCATCAGGAATAAGAGAGAGAGAGCCAAGCCGGCTGTGTGCTGTGTGTGGAAGGAGGTCAAGGTGAGGGTGATAGGCCGGAGTGGGGTGGGGGCGGAGAGGTCATGAAGAGGATTGCAGGTTAGGAGGGCGGTTTACTTCATGGGACAAAATGTGCTGTTGAAACTGTGGGAATGGCCCCGAATAGGTACAGGATATGTTCAAAGTGAGGACAGGTCGCAAGATGTACAATGCTTAAGTCACACAAGAGGTCCTGAACAATTGTGAGGATCATATGATTGCTGCAACCTCAGGACATGGTCAGGGGCAAAACATACCCAGCTCCTCACAACATTCAGCAAGGCTGTCCAAACCTGTCCTTCACCCAGTGTGGAAAAATCCTCTGAGGGTGAGATGGACATGGCAGATGTTGCAGCATTGGCACCATTGCCACCTGCAGAAGAAGATAATTTCTTTCTGAGACACAAGAGGAAGGCCACAGTCCAGCACATGGTGGCAGATTGCAGCGCGGAGTCCGAGGAGGTGGACCAAGTGGGAAAGTGACTCAAGAGATGGTGCAAGAAAGAGGGATTAGATGGGGACGGAATTGATGATTGGAATGCAGTCAGCAAGTGAACCTCATTGAATATAATTTTCCAGGTTGAGGCTGTTCACCTCGGCTAATCAGAGAGACCTGACTGACAGATGTGTCAGGGATTCTGCTCATTCGAGGAGCAGTCTCTATGAAGGCTAGGTCAGTGTCACGTACTATGCACGTGGAAAATTTTGGAGTGCATGCCACAGCATATTACATGCACTGAGTTTAGGAATACTTAAACCTTGGTCGAAACAGAGGATGCGGTCCTTCAGCTGAAGAACAAGGCTGCAGTTGCAAATGGGAGTCCCCCTCAAGCATAGAACTGCAGAGGCACTGTGCTTCCAGTGCAGCTGAATATCCTTGTCTGCCTTCTCTGGAAGGAGGAGAGCATCCCAGGAGAGCTGCCATATGCCAACGTCAGGAAATTTTCAAATAATGGAACATGTCAAACAGTGTCCCTGATGTTGACCCCTGGACAATTCATCACCAAGGTCCTTTTCAACTGTCTCCTCCTTATGGCTGATGAACTACGTCCGAAGTTTGAGTGTGACTTTCAGTCGCAGAGGTGCACATTGTACATAATTTTCACGATTGTAAATGGCCTTCTTGGACCTTACAAAGGCCTTTGGTACCATCAATCAGAAAGCACTTGGGCAGCATTCTTCTCTGCTTTCGATGCAGTATGAAGTTTGTCACCGTCCGTCACCTGATCCACAACAACATGCCAGTCACTGTAATAACAAACAGCCTCAACACCCGTCCATTCCCCCTTTTACCCGGTGTCCAGCAGGGCTGTGTCATCACCACAAACTGCTGTGAAGCTGCCTCGCAGCATGACCTCATCACAGATAAGCTGCCCACTTGAGTCAAGGCGGGTGTATTGAAGTCCTGCAATGTCGCTGTCCCAGAAACCCTTGATGGGTGTCATTGTGAGTGGTAAGTTATTTTCAATTGAAATGAGCATGTGTACTTTCTTTGGATTTCAAACCATTGTTGTTTCTTTCCAGGAGTGTTCAATCATGACAGAGCAGAGCGAATTTATTTCCCTAGTAGAAAGGAACAAATTCTGAAGATCACAGTGGGTCAGACATGATCCATGAGAGAGAGCAAGTTAAGATTTTGTGTCGAGATGGCACCGCATCTGAGCTGTTCATTTGTTGTTTGTTTTCTTTTTCTACCTTGAGTTTATTTTATTTTGGCGCCGTGTGGCCCATGCCCACGAGTGGTTGTTTGGGCACTGAATCCAGGAGAGGCAATGTTTGATTGTTTATTTCCTTCTGTCTTTCTCTGGAGGAACAGAATAGAGAGACAAAAACAGTCTTTTTTGTTGTACAAAGTGAAAGCGGAGTTTGCTTATGTTTTGGGAGAGTAGAGTGTATGTCCTGGTGCAATGCCTATTCGGGCAGTATCTGTCTGGTGTTGTTTTTCAGACTGGAGGATCGTGATGAATATAGGAATCGGTGATGTGTCCATGCCATTTGTCATTTATGTAAAGGATTTGAATGAGAATATAGGATGCATGGTTTGTTAGGAATGGCCGGGAGAGATACTTGCAAAATGTTGCATTTTGGTAAGAGTAACAGGGCAAGACCACTTTTGGAAGGGCCTGTGGAGTGATGACGAACAGAGAGTCCTAGGAGTTGACAGAACCTCTACAGTGTGGAAGTAGGCTATTTTGCACAACAGGCCCAGAGTATCAGTCCCATTTCCCTTACGTGCAAAAGTAGAGGCACAAGTCAATAGCCGAGAAAGCTAAGCGATGACCAAACCACTACAGTGTGCCCTATGTACAGTGCTATTCGAATCCATTATGTGTCAGTTCGCCTGCGTGGAGATTTAAAGAATTGATGAGCTAATTTTTGAAGCCAGGTATATCACCAATCCATCACATTGAGGACTTGTCTGCAAAACTGCAGGTGCCCTGTCCTTGACCAAACTGGATATGGGCCAGATGAACATGGCATTGAGCTTCAGTAAGGATTCCCACAAATATGCTACAATCAATACCTATAAAGGGTGGAACCACTGTACTTGACTGCCTTTCTTTGGGGATATCATCAGCCGGTAAATCGTTCGAGTGAATGGCGGAGATCAGTTACAAGGTCTACCCATGGTCCCTACCTATCTGAAAGTTTGCTCATCACTGGGAAGATCAATAAATATTATTGAATGTTTGAACAAGACCTTAGGAAGGAAAACAAATGTGTTCCAAGGCAGCCCAAGTGACCTTCTTGGGCTACAGAATGGACAAGAGTGGCTTCCACACATTGAAAGATAAAGCAAGGGCAACCAAGGTTCCCTTGGTTCCCATCTCTGCATCGGAGCTTCAGTCTTTCCTTGGGTTGTTGAATTATTATGGAAAATTCTGTCATCACCTGGCCTCCATTTTGGCAGCTAGGATGTGATATTCAGAAAGGGCCAGCATTGCAAGTACTCGTATCGCCAAGAAGAACTCTTATGAGAATTGAAAAAGCATCTATCCGTGTTTAATGTTTTGCACAGAGTGATCTCCAGTGAGATGTGGCACGGACACGTGAAGCCTCACCATTTGGTATCCAGTTACTGCTGGCTCACTGACAGAGAGAACCGCCTCATATTATGTGCATCCCAGAGTTTGGCTGATGCCGAATGAAAATGCGTCCAGATGGAGATGGAGTGTTTGGCAGTAACCTTTGTGTGACAAAGTTCAACCAATATGTTTTTGATGTAGTAATGGACCACAAAACCCTGCTAGAGCTTCCTGAAAAAGGCAGGGCTAACCCACTTGCAGATTCAGGTTAAGTTCAGAAGTGAGCTCTTATTCTGAGTGCATGGATTTACAAATTGGAACACCATCCCTGCAGTCACCTGGTTAATGCCTGAAGTCACCATGGCACGTTCCACCAAAGGAAGAGTCCATTTTGGTTTTAAACTTCCTGCTTCCCTTCTAGTCATTTCTGACAATATCACACTGCAGATATAAGAATTTCCCGTCCTTACTTAGCAAAAACCACTGGTGGTGTTCAAAACGAAAAAGTCATCACAAGCAGGATGGAATTCTTTCTGGAGCTGGCAAGGGCAGATGACCATTGAAGGTGGCATACTAATATGGGGAGCAAACGTGTTTGTCACAAGCAAAGGTCATGATCAGATAACAGCTAAATGCTCCCAGGCTCATCCTATCATTTCCAAAATGAAGGCGTTATGTTTCGTGGCCAGAATTGGATGCCAATGCAGCCATGTTTGGGCAGTATCCATCATGCCAAGAAGGACAGAAATTGTCACCAGCAGTGCTCTATATTCATGGCTCTGCTAGGTCTAACCTTAGCTCAGTTATGCATCGAATGTGCCAGTCTGTTTTGTGGGATCTGTACTTGTAATGATGTTGATCACAGATAAAGTGCATTCATTTGCCAGCAGGTAGTTTTGAGTATTACCTAAAATCGAGTGACATTCGGCATGTGTTGTCCTATTGTATGGCAGAAAGAACAGTCCAAATATTGAGGGCAAAGTTAAGAAAACAGCTGACAACTTCACTGGATACCAAACTGTCCCGCTTTCTCTTTGATTATAGAAAGGTAACCATTTTCTGAGATGCAAGAGGTGCACTGCCATCCCTCACCAGGTCTGGAACGATGTGTAGGTCATCTTAATGACTAACAGCTTGAACACTGACCCATTCTGCCTCTAAACTCGTGTCGAGCGGGGCTATGTCATTACAACAAAACCGCTCTGAATCTACCTCACTGCATGACCTCACCGCAGAGAACCTGCCCAATTGTAGGCCAAGGGGGCTTGTATTGAAGTCCTGCAATGTCACTATCCCAGAAACCCTTGATGGGGATCAGTGTGAGCAGTAAGTTGTTTTAGGTTGAAATGAACAGGAATCCTTCTTCTGGATTTTTAACCATTCCCAGATTCCTTTCTCAGGAGTGTTCAATCTCAACAAAGCAGAGCAGATTTTTTCAAACTTTTTTCATTGAAATAAATAAATGCTGGAGATCACAGTGTGTCAGACATAATCCATGAGAGAGAGCAAACTAAGATTTTGTGACGAGAAGACCCCGCATCCGAGCTGTTCTTTTGTTGTTTGTTTTATTTGATGACCTTGACTTTGTTTTTATTTGGTGCTGTATGGCCCATGCCCACGAGTGGTTGGTTGGCACAGCGAGAGCCAATTTTTGATTGTTTATTTCCTTCTGTCTTTCCCGAGAAGAACAGTGTCTTTTTTTTTTGTTTTACAAAGTGAAAGCAGCTTTTGTTTCTGTTTTGGAAGAGCAGAGTGTATGTGCTGGTACGATATGTATTTGGACAGAATCTGTTGCACATAATGGGTGTTGTTTTTCAGACTGGAGGCTTGTGATAAATACAGGAATCGGTGATGTGCCCAATGCAGTTTGTCATATATGTGAAGGATTTGCATGAGAATATAGGTGCATGGTTTGTGAGAAGTGGCAGGTAGAGTATAATTTTGATACATGCAAAATGTTGCATTTTGATAAGAGGACGAAGCCAAGACCACTTTTGGAACGGCCTGTGGAGTGTTGTCGAACAGAGAGTCCTAGGAGTTGACAGAACCTCTACAGTGCGGAAGTGGGCCATTTGGCACAACAGGCCCACAATATCAGTCCCATTTCGCTAACGTGCAAAAGTAGAGCCATAAATCAAGAGCTTGGAAAGCTAGGCGATGATCAAACCACTGCAGTGTACCCTATTGCAGGGCAATTTTATCCCATTATGTGTCAATTTGCCGATGTGGAGGTTTTAAAGAATTGATGAGTGAATTTTTGAAGCCAGGAATATAACCTTGTCTGGAAAACCACAGATGCCCTGTCCTTTACTAGCTGAATATGAGCCATACGGACGTGGCGTTGTCCTTCAGTGAGGATTCCCATAAATATGCTACAGTTGATACCCATAAGGGGTGTAACCACTGTACTTGAATGCCTTTGTTTTGATATCATTCCAGTGAATCGTTCCAGTGAATGGTGGAGAGCAGTTTGCAAGGTCTACCCATGGTCCCTATTTATCTGAATATTTGCTAATCACTGGAAGTTCAATAAAGATCATTTAATGTTTATCCAAGACTTTAGGAGGAAAACAAATGTGTTCCAAGGCACCCCAAGTGACATAATTAAGCTAAGCTACACATGGACAAGTGGGTAGCACACATTGAAAGATAAACAAGGGCAGCCAAGGGGTCATCGGCTCCCACGTCTGCATCGGAGCTTTTAGTCTTTCCTTGGGTGGTGAAATATGACGGAAAATTGTGTAATCACCTGGCCTCCATTTTGGCAGCTGAGATTTGGTATTCAGAAAGGGCCAACTTTGCAAATACTCACGACACCAAGAAGAACCCTAACAAGAATTGAAAAAGCAGCTATCATCATTTAATGTCTTGGCACAGATGATCTCCAGTGAGATGTGCCGCTGACGTGCGAAGCCTCACCATATGGTATCCGGTTACTGCTGCTCACTGACAGAGAGGACTGCCTGATAGTATGTGCTTCCCAGAGTTTGGCTGAATGGGTCAGCTTTGCAAATAGTCACAGCGCCAAGAAATAGCCTTTTGGGAATTGAATAAGCAGCTCTCGTCATTTAATGTTTCAGCACAGAATAATCCCCAGTGAGCTGTGGTGCTGACATGCAAAGCTTCCACATATGGTATCAAGTTCCTGTTCACTCCAGTGAACCTCATTGAATATAATTTCTCAAGCTGTGCCTGGTAACCTGATCCAGTCAGGGAGTCCTGTCTGGCAGGTGTGTCAGGGGTTCTGCTCTAACGAGGAGCCATCTTTATGAAAGCGAGGTCAGAATCATGTACTGTGCACATGGAAATTCTTTGAATTGCATCCCACAGCAAATTATACTCAAGGAGATCAGCAATACCTAATCTTGGATGAAACAGATAAGTCTGTCCTCCAACTTAAGAAACAGGCTGCAGGTGCAAATGGCATTCCCACTGAGGCATTGAAGTGTAGAGGTACTGAGCTCCCAATGTAGCTGCATGCCCTTGTCTGCCTTATCTGGAAGGAGGAGAGCTTCCCAGAAGAGCTCCAAGATGCCAAAGTTGGAAGTATTTTATGAAAAGATGGACATGTCAGACTGTGGTAACTACAGAGGAATATCCCTGATGTCTATCATTGGAAATGTATCACCAAAGTCCTTTTCAACTTTCTCCTCCCTGTGACTGAGGAAGTCCTTCCAGGATCTCAGTGTGGCTTTCAGCCAGAGAGTGATCCATTGAACATGATTTTCACTGCTGTATATGGCCCTCTGGGATCTTTAAAAAGGCCTTTAACATCATCAATCGGGAAGTATTTCTAGAGCAGGGTATGTCATCACTGCAACACTTCCAATCTACCTCACTGTCAGACTTCACTGCCGGCAAGCACCCACTTTGATCCAAGGGGCTTTAATTGTAGTCCTGAACCATTGCTGTCCCCGATGTTTTTGGTGGGGATCGTTGTGAGTGATATGTTATTTTAGTTGAAATGTGCAGGTATGCTTTCTCTGAATTTTAAAACCGTTATTATTCATTTCCCAGGAGTTTTCAATTGCAACAGAGCAGAAATTTATTTTATTGAAAATAGCATTTAGTTGTTTAGTTTTTTATTTGGTTGAAAGGAACAAATGCTGGAGATCACAGCAGGTCAGAGAGCATCCACGAGAGAGGGCAGCTAGTATTTCAAGACCAAATGAGTCCTCATCAGAGCTGTTCGTGTGTTGTCTAATTTGCTTGAGTATATATTTATTTTGGCCCCAGTAGCTCTGCTCACAAGTGGTCGGTGGGGCAGGGAAAGCCAGTTTTTGCCTGTTTAACAAAAAAGACACAATTGCTCTGGGGAAAGCTAGAAAGAAGTAAGCAAAGTGAAAGCAGTTTAATTTCTGTTTTGAATGAGTGCACCATTTTTCCCGTGATGTGTCTGATTCAGGAATGTCTGATGCAGGCAGGATCAGGGCATCTTGGTTTTATTTTTCCATTTACATCTTTGGTTTTAAAAGAGTGGAGGCCTGTGACAAATGCAGGGATTGGTACTGGGTGTAATGCCAGTTTTCATTTCTGTCATGGATTGGAATGTGAATATGAATGTGAATGTTAAATGGCATCAGGAACTTCAATACGGCCACAAAAACTCCATTTTGCTCATGAGGCACTTTACTACATTGGACAAAAAGTGCTGTTTAAACCATTGGAAAGGCATGCATGGGGAACAGGCATGGTCGAAGTAAAGGACATGATGTCGGAGAAGTGTTCCTGAACAAATGTGAGGATCACATGATAGCTGTAACCCGCAAGTGACCAAGAGCACGGCATAACCAGCTCCTCAGATGGCAAGGATGTCCGCACCTGTGGGTTCTCCTCACTCTCCCAGTGTAGAAGAAACCTCAAGGCAGATGTGGCAGCCTTGATGCCATTTACCACTGCAGAAGAAAGATAAATTTCTGCTGGTCGACAGTCCAGCACATGGTGACAGTAACCAAGCCGAGTCTGAGGAAGTTGAACCTAGTTGAAAATGGTTATGGCTGTCACCTTGTCCAATAAGGGAGTCCTGATTGGCAGATATGTCAGGGGTCCTGCTCAACTCGATGAGCCGTCTCTATTGAAAGCCAGGTCAGTGTTGTGTACTGAGCCTGTGGAAATTCTTGAATTGCATCCAGCAGCAAATTACCCTCAGGGATACAGATTAGGTGCGCACTAGCCTTGATGAAAAGGCAGACCTCCAGCTCAAGAACAAGGCTGCAGGTGCAAATGGCATCCCCCTGAAGCATTGAAGTGGGAGGCACTGAGCTCCAGTGTAGCTGCATGTCCTTGTGTGCCCTATCTAAAAGGGGAGAGCAACCGGAGGGCTCCCACAATGCCAAAGTTAGCATACATCAACAAAGGGAACATGTCAAACGGTGGTAATTGCAAGGTCAAATCCCTGATGGCGACCATTGGAAAACTCATCGCCAAGGTCCTTTTCAATGGCTCCTCCCTACGGTTGAGGATCTCCTTCCAGAGTCTCGGTGTGGCTTTGGCCCCAGAACGTTACAATGG